>NC_041748.1:23977551-24277551 GCF_004115215.2 Ornithorhynchus anatinus
GGCCGACGACGGGGGGCGGCCGGGAAGGGCGGAGGGGCTCCCTCCGGCAGTCGGCCGGGCCCCCGGCCCCCTCGCCCCCCGGCTCCTCCGCCGCTGGCCGCCGCTCTGCCGGGCGTCCGCCGGCAGGGTGAGGTGAGGTGACCCCAGCCCGCCCCTCTCCTCCCCGCCTCTCCTTCTGCCCTTCTTCCTTGCCCTCCCCCGTCTCCGCGCCCCCACCCCTCCTGCTCCGTCCGTCCGACCCGACCCCAGGCCGCCTGAACATCACGTACCCCATGCTGTTCAAGCTGACCAATAAGAACTCGGATCGGCTGACTCACTGTGGCGTGCTGGAGTTCGTGGCCGACGAGGGCATCTGTTACCTCCCGCACTGGGTAGGCCGTCGGGCGACCAGCTGGCCGGGCCTCGGGCACGGGCCGGCCCCAGGGACCGCGGGAAGGTGGCCCCGTGGAAGGGGCGGGGCCGGTTGCGGGGGGGGCGGGGGCGTGAGGCGGGGGGCCCGGCACCCCCATCTGCCCGCCCGCCGCCGCACGCGTCGCCGTCGACGCTGCCCGAGCCGCCCGGGGGAGGCCTCCGGCCCCGCCCTCCCCGCGCCCTCACCCCGAGGCCGCGTCCGCCCGCAGATGATGCAGAACCTGCTCCTGGAAGAGGGCGGCCTGGTGCAAGTGGAGAGCGTCAACCTGCAGGTGGCCACTTACTCCAAGTTCCAGCCCCAGAGCCCCGACTTCCTGGACATCACCAACCCCAAAGCCGTGTATCCTCGGGCGGCCCGGCCCGGGGGAGGGGGCCGTTGGGGGGCCGGGGCGCGGGCTCCGCGGCCGAGAAGGCGGGCGGTCCGGACCGCTCGCCTCGGGCCCGGGGGGGCTCGCGGCTCCCCGGGGGCTCCGTCGGTCGACGCGAGTGGCCGGGACCGAGCCGCGGCGTCGGCTTCTCCCAGGCGTCTGTCGCGGCGGGGGCTCTGGAGGCCCTCGGCCCCGAGGCGCCGCCCAGCCGGCGCCCGGGGTGCTGTCCGGTCTCGCCTTCCCTTTGGCCTTGACTCTCCCCGCTCCCAGGCTGGAAAATGCCCTGAGGAACTTTGCCTGCTTGACGACGGGAGATGTGATCGCCATCAACTACAATGAGAAGGTGGGTGGCGAGGGGCCGGGCCGACCGAGCCGCGCCTTCGGGGGTCGAGGGCCCGGTCGGGCGGTGGCCCCCGGAGCCGACGGGCCGGGCGGTGCCTTCCGGGGCAGACGGCGTCGGGCCACGTGGTGCCCTGTGGGGCGGGGAGCCGAACCAGGCGGTGCCCTCGGGGGCCGGGCAGTTCTCTCGGGGATGTGGGGCCAGGCCGGGCAGTACCCTCTGGGTGGTGCCGTCTGGCATGGGGGGCGGGGCCGGGTGGTCCCCCCTGGCCCAGGGGGCCGGGCCGGGCCGGGCGGTGAAAGCCCAGGGAGCTCCGATCTGGCCGGGGGGGTGGGGGTCAGCGCTGCGCCGGCCGTCAGACGCGAGTCAGAGCGTTGGACGTTGAGGCGGCCGGGCAGGTTTGGGAAGGGACCTCCGCATCCTCCGGGCATCGGGGCGGCCGGGAGCGGGGAGGGAAAGGGAAGGGGGTGCTGAGCGCCGCCGCCCTTGCAGATCTACGAGCTGCGGGTCATGGAGACCAAACCGGACAAGGCCGTGTCCATCATCGAGTGTGACATGAACGTGAGCCTGGCAGGGGCCCGGGCACCGCAGACGGGGGAGGGGCGGGGGCCGGGCCCCGGGGGAGGGTGGGCCCGGGTTTCAACTCGATCCGTGTGCCGAGCACCGTACTGAGCGCTCGGGAGAGTGCAGTGTAACATCAGACACATTCCCCGCCCACAACGAGCTCCAAGTCCAGAAGGTGATACGTGGGGGCCGGGGAAGGGAAGGGGGGGGGATCCATTCACTCGGTCGTATCTATTGGGCGTTTACTGCGTGCAGAGCACTGAACTCAGTGGTTGGGAGAGTACAGTGTCAGGTCAGACACCTTCCCTGCCCACACCGAGCTCCCGATCTAGAGGGGAGCTGGCTGCTAGCAGGCTAGAGGGGGATCCCCCTTAGACCGTGAGCCGCACGTGGGGCGGGCTGCGGCCCCCCCCGCGCCCAGTACGACGCTCCGCACGGAGGAAGCGCCTTTTCTCCCCAGTCGGCGGGGGGGTAGCTGGGCTCGGAAGAGACACCGTGGCCCGGGTGCTTAGTGCGGTGAGCCCTCAACGAATACCACTCATCGATTGGAGTGGGGACCGTAATCAATCGGTGGCCGACGCTGCCCGCCTATCTTCCTGCAGGTCGATTTCGATGCCCCCTTGGGCTACAAAGAGCCCGAAAGGCAGACCCAGCCCGAGGAGGTCACGGTGAGCGTCTCCCCGAGGGCGCGGCTCCGCCGCCCCCTCAGCCGTCCGCCCGGCAGAGCCGGGACCCCTCCCGGCGCGTCCCCCGGGGTCCCGCAAGCCACCGGTGGAACAGGCCCGGCCCTCGGCCCGCCCTGGGCCCCCGGCGCCCCTCCCTCACCGCCGTTGTGGTCGGGAACGGTCTTTCCGCACCCCAGCTCTCCCGCTCCCGCTCGCCCGAGGGTGTCGACTCCGGGAATCGGTGGAACCTGTAAGAGGGTCCTCTGGCCTGGGCGCCCAGGCAGGGAGTGGGGAAGCCCCCTGTCCGCAGCTCTGCCCGTTGGTGTCTCCGTCCGAGTGCTCTCCTCGTCACCGTCCCCCGGGCGGACGCTCCCTCGCCCCGTCCGTCCGTCGGTCTCTTCCCTCTCCGGGGTCGGCGGGGTCGCGGCCCGAGCAGGCGGCCGGAGGCCGGGAGCGCGGTGAGCTCCGGGCCAGCGGCCGGTCTCTCCTCTTCCCCCTCCCCTGCCCCGGCAGGACGTCGAAGGCGACCACGGCGGCTACGTGGGCGACGTCGGATTCAGAGTGAGTCCCCGCCCCGGCGAGGGCGGCCCCCCGGGCAGGGAGGGGCGCGTGCCGAGGGAGTGGGTTGGGGAGTTGGGCATTAGCCATCTCTGCGGGGGCAAGGAGTCCTCACTGTCAGACCCCCGTCGGGGGCTGAGTCTCCAACCGGGGCGCCAGGACACTGGAGGGAGCCGGGTTGCCCTCCTGGACACCTACGTGCACGTTTAGGGGTGGACCGTCCAATACCCAATACAGACCCAGTAGAGACACCCAGCACAGACCATCCAACTCCCCGGACTCTCCCCAGGTGACCCAGCGCGGACCATCCCGCGCCTGAGACTCTCCCCTAGAGACCCAGCGCGGACCATTCGTTGCCCCTGACCCCCCCCCCGGTGACCCAGCACGGACCGTCCCGTACCCCCGACTGTCCCCTTTCTGTCCCCGACGCCGTACGGTACGTTAAAGACCCTGACTCCACCCTCGACTGACCCCTCCCAACTGACCTTGGCTCCCCGCAGGCATTCTCTGGCTCCGGGAACCGGCTGGATGGAAAGAAGAAAGGCGTCGAGCCTCGCCCCTCGCCTATGAAGCCCGGAGACATCCGGAGGTGACAGGCGGGCGGCGTGGGACGGGGCGGCCCCCGAGGGAGAACCCGGGGTCCGTGGATTGGGCGGAGCCGCCGAAGGCCCCCCCCCCCCCCCCCACGCGGTCCTCCCTGCCCCGCGGGTTGGCTGGTGAGGAGGCGGGGGCGGTCTTGGGGTGGGAGCCGCTCCGGCCCCACCCGCCCGGTCGGCTCAGATCCCTCCGCCGCCGTGGGAACGGCAGGAAAGCCCGCGGGTCGTCGCCCGACCGGGCTGGACTTGGGAACTGGGCGAGGGGACTTCCCCTTCTGGGCCCGGGGGGCTGAGTACCACCGTAACAGTAATAATTGGGGTGTCAATTGGTGGTGTTGAGCACTTAACGGTGTGCAGAGCACCGTACTGAGTGCTTGGGAGAGTACGGCATAACAGAATTGGTAGACGCTCCTTGCTCGCAAGGACCTTACAGGCTAGGGCGGGAGACAGACCTTAAAATAAACGACGACTATGTATGGAAGCGCCTTGGGGCCGAGGGTGGGGTGAAGGTCAAGTACTTGGGTAAGATCCCATGGTCAGGACCGCACAGGAGGGAGAGAGAGTAGGGGAAAAGAGGGCTTAGTTGGGGAAGGCCTCTTGGAGGAGGAGGGATTTGAATAAGGCTTCAGAGATGGGGAGAGCGGTGGTCTGTTGCTCAGGAAAGGAGAGGGAGAGCCGGGCCAGAGGGAGGACGTGAGCGAGGGTCGAAGGCAAAGTAGACCAGATCAAGGTACGGTTAGCAAGTTGGGGTTAGCGGAGCAAAGTGAGAGGGCTGGGCTGTGGGAGGAAATCGACCAGATTATCTGTCGAACCCTCCCCGTGTGCCACACGCCGTGCAGGGCGTAATGGGCCCGGCTCAGACGCGGGCCCCGGTCCCCGCGGGGCTGCCTGTCTCGGGGGTGAGAGAGCGGGTGTCTTCGTTTCCATTTTGCGGATAAGCCCCAGAGGAGTTCAGTGACTTGGCCCCCCAGGTGATGGAGCAGGCCAGTGGCGGAGCCCGGGTCGGACCCAGGCCTCCGGACCCCCGGCCCTGCCCTCTTTGCACCGGGCCTCCTCCGCCCCGCAGCTGGCTGAACCCGCCGTAGGCCGGGCTCCAGTCCGGGCGCTGAGGGGATGGGATGGGATGGGAGAGGGGGAGGAGCAGAAGGAAATGGGCGGGGGGAGAGGGTTTAGCTGCGGAGAGGTGAAGGGGGAGGGTAGAGGGAGCAGAGGGAAAAGGGGAGCTCAGTCTGGGAAGGCCTCTCGGAGGAGGTGAGCGTTAAGTAGGGTTTTGAAGAGGGGAAGAGAATCAGTTTGGCGGAGGCGAGGAGGGAGGGCGTTGCGGGACCGCGGGAGGACGCGGCCCGGGGGTCGGCGGCGGGACGGGCGAGGACGGGGGACGGCGAGGAGGCGGGCGGCGGAGGAGCGGAGCGGGCGGGGCGGGCGGTGGAAAGAGAGAAGGGAGGAGAGGTAGGAGGGGGCAAGGTGACGGAGAGCCTCGAAGCCTAGAGTGAGAAGGTTTTGTTTTGTGCGGAGGTCGATAGGCGACCACTGGAGGCTTTTAAGAAGGGGAGTGACAGGCCCGGAGCGTTTCTGCAGGAAGATGAGCCGGGCGGCGGAGTGAAGAATAGACCGGAGCGGGGCGACAGAGGAGGAAGGGAGATCGGAGAGAAGGCCGACGCGGTAGTCTAGCCGGGATATAACGAGAGCCCGTAACAGTAAGGTAGCCGTCCGGGTGGAGAGGAGAGGGCGGATCTCGGCGATATTATAAAGGTGAGACCGGCAGGTTTGGGTGACATATCGGATGCGTGGGGTGAACCAGAGAGCCGAGTCAAAGATGACTCCGAGGCCGCGGGCCCGAGACACGGGAAGGTTGGTCGTACCGTCCACGGTGATAGGCAAGTCAGGGAGAGGACCGGATTTGGGAGGGAAAATGAGGAGCTCAGTTTTGCTCTTAAGAGCAGGTCAATCAGATTTATTGAGCGTTTCCTGTGTGCAGAACACTGTACTGAGGGCTCAGGAGAGTACAGTGTAACGGACACGTTCCCCGCCCACGAGTCCGTTATATTGTCCGTTATAGTGCTGTGGGGTTACGGTGCTTGACGGAGTAACCTCTTGAATTCCATAAAAAAATAATACTAATACTGGGGAAACGGGGGACCTCGATTCTCAACCCAGTTCCACCACTTGGATGCTGCGTGACCTAGTAATAATAGTGACTGGTATCTGTTAAGCGGTTACTGTGTGCCCGGCACTGTGCTAAGCGCTGGGGTGGGTACAGGCAAATGGGCATGGACACAGTACCTGTCCCGGGTGGGGCTCGCAGCCTCAATCCCCATTTGACAGGTGAGGTAACTGAGTGCCAGAGAAGTGACTCGACTCGCCCAAGGTCACGTAGCGGACAGGTGGCAGAGCGGGGATCCGAACCCACGACCACCTGACTCCCAGGTTCAGGCTCTATCCACCACGCCGTGCCGCTTCGCCTTGAAGTCGTCACTTCTCTGGGCCTCAGTTTCCTCATCTGGAAAAGGAGGATTGAATACCCGGCCTCCCTCTCAGACTGTGAACCCCGTGTGGGAGCGGGACTGCGTCTGGACCCCATTAACTTCTCTCTCCTTCAGTGCTCGGTATAGTTCTTGCTCCTCGGTGCTCACCAGACAGCAACGGTTGTTATTCTGTCGATTTCATTCATTCGGGAGTATTTATTGAGCGCTTACTTTGTGCAGAGCACTGTACTGAGCCCTTGGAATGGACAAATCGGATTTCCCCAAGCTCTTAGACGGGGCATTGCCCGGATTAGGCACCCAGTCCAGACCGGTAACCCTGTGACGGGTGGTGATTGGGACAACCGTCAGGGAAGGCCTCCTGGAGGAGGTGGGGTTTTCAGCGGGGTCGGGGGGGGGGGGGGCGAGAGCTGGCCAGAGGTCTGCAACCCAGAGGCCAAGGAGGGTTTCGAGGTTGCGGCCCTCCCCCTTTCTCCGTTCCCAGGGGAATTCCCAATTACGATTTCCGGCTGGGCAGGATCACCTTCATTCGGAATTCGAGACCCCTGGCCAAGAAGGTGGGAGAGGTGAGTGGATGCGGGGTCTGCCCGTCCGGTCCTGGCGGGGGGGAGGGAGGGAGGGAGGGGAGCCCCAATCTGGGCCGGGCGAGGGGCCGACCCCTCTCCTGGGGAGGTCGGCGCCGCCCGAGTGGACTCGGTCCGGTGCAGTCGATGTGGACGGCCGGGCCGGTGGGGGTGGGGAGAGGGGTGTGTTGGGGGGAACTGCCCCCCGCCCCCCCCCCCCCCCAGCAGCCGCCCCACGGCTCTTGACTTGGGGGGGGAGCGGGACGAGGGCGGGGCCGGGGACGCTGACCGGGGCTCCTCCCGTCCACCAGGATGACGCCGGAGGCCGCTTCGTCGCCTTCTCCGGGGAGGGTCAATCCCTGCGCAAGAAGGGGAGGAAGCCGTAGCTCCGGCCGCCGGCCAATAAACCGTCTAGTGCAACAGCGGGGGTGTCTGGTTCCTGGGGGCCGCAGGCGTCCGCCGTCCCGCCGTCCCTCCCGCCCCGCGTCACCCCCCTCCCCGAGGATGCTTCTCCCCTGCCTCTCCTTCCTCCTCCTCTCCCTCCTCTCGCTCGGCTTGCGCCCTCGGTCCCCGGCGCGGGGGCTCCGGGGCCCGTCTCGAACGGTCCCGTGCCCGTCCCCGGCCAGGCCCGGCCGTGGGGCTTCCGGGGAGCGGCGTCGGCCGACCCCGGGGCTCCCGATGGGGTCCGGGGCCTCGACGCCGGCAGTTGCGACGGGCAGCGGCCGGCCTCGCCGCCCGACGCCTGGATGGACCCCGGGCTGCCGGGGAGGGCCGGCCGCCGTCCCGCGGGCTCCGCCGGTGGGTACGGACGGCTGTGGCATCCCCCCGAAGGAGGGAAGCCCACCCGTGGTCGGCCCGGGTGCCCCCCGCTTTAGCTAGGAGGTGGTTGGGTTTCGACGGCAGGTGTTATCGTATCCTCCCGAGCGCTTAGAACAGTGGTCTGTACGTAGTAAGCGCTTAACCGATACCAACATGATCATTAGTAGTAGTAGAGAAGCAGTGTAGTTTACTTGAAAGAGCCCGGGCGTGGGAGTCAGAGGTCATGGATTCTAATCCCGGCTCCGCCACCTATCAGCTGTGTGACTTTGGGCAACCCACTTAATAATCCCGTTGGTACCTGTTAAGCGCTTACTACGTGCGGAGCACCGTTCTAAGCGCCGGGGGAGATAGAGGGTCATCGGGTGGTCCCACGTGAGGCTCACGGTCTTCCTCCCCATTTGACAGATGAGGTCCCTGAGGCACCGAGAAGTGAAGTGACTTGCCCACAGTCATTCCTTCATTCAGTAGTATTTATCGAGCGCTTACTAGGTGCAGAGCACCGTACTGAGCGCTTGGGATGAACAAGTCGGCGACAGATAGAGACGGTCCCCGCCGTTGGACGGGCTTACAGTCTAAGCGGGGGAGACGGACAGACGAGAACGATGGCAATAAGTGGAGTGGGTTTTGAACCCATGGCCTCCAACTCCCAAGCCCGTGCTCTTTCCACGGAGCCATTTAGCTTCTCTGTGCCTCAGTGACCTCATCTGTAAAATGGAGACTAAGACTGTGAGCCCCAAGTGGGACCACCTGATGACCCTGTATCTCCCCCAGTGCTTAGAAGAGTGCTCTGCACATAGTAAGCGCTTAACAAATACCGACATTATTATTAGAGTAAGCACTTAAATTCAATCGTTATTTTTCATAATGATAATTATTAATAGAGGAAGCGCTTAACAAATAACAACATTACTAATAATTATAATAATAATAATGTTGGTATTTGTTAAGCGCTTACTACGTGCAGAGCGCTGTTCTAAGAGCGGGGGGGGGGGGGGAGATCCACGGTCATCAGGTTGTCCCCCGTGAGGCTCACGGTTCATCCCCATTTTCCAGATGAGGTCACTGAGGCACAGAGAAGTGAAGCGACTCGCCCACAGTCACCCAGCTGACAAGGGGCAGACCGGGGAGTCGAACCCGTGACCTCGGACTCCCAGGTCCAGTAAGCGCTCAATAAATCCCATTGACTGATACCGGATTCTCCCCGGCGCTTAGTACAGTGCTGTGCGGCCCAACGGGGCTCAGGAGTGGCCGTTGACTGGGCTTGGGGCGGGGAGAGAGGGCGGCGAGGTCGCGCCCGCGTGGGGCAGGCTTCCGATTGGCCGTCGCGTCCGTCCGTCAGCGCGGGGGCGGCTTCCGATTGGCCGCCGCGCCCGTCCGTCAGCGCGGGGGCGGCTTCCGATTGGCCGCCGCGCCCGTCCGTCAGCGCGGCGGCGGCTCTCCATGAGCCAGCTTCCGCGGGAGGGGGGGCGGGCGCTCGGCCCCTCCGTTCCCGCGATCTCATTGGACGCCCCGGCCTTCCGTCCCCCGCCCTCCGCCTCTCGGATTGGTCGAGGGGGCTGAGGGGGCGGGGCCCGGCGGCGGGATGGCCGGCGGCGGCGGCGGCGCTTGGAGGGTGAGTGGCCGAGTGACGAATAATGTTCTGGTTATAATAGGGATGCAGGGGGGATGTACTGAGCGCTTCCTGGCCGCCCACCACTGCGGTAAGCGCTGCGCTGCTGAGGCCCGGGCCCAGGGCGGCGAGGGAGGACGGGAGTTGGGATTTCCGGTTTGGAGCGGCGGGGTCAGAGGTCACGAGGGGCTTGGGGGGCCGGAGGCGGCCTTTCCTTCATTCCCTCCTATTTAGGGAGCGCCCACCCTGTGCACCGCACTGGACTAAGCGCTTGGAATTGGCGTGGCCCCAGTGGGAAGAGCCCGGGCTTGGGAGTCCCGGGTCCTGGGTTCGATCCCCCCCCCCCCCCCCCGGCCACCTGCGGGACCGTGGGCGAGTCGCTTAATAATAATAATGTTGGTATGTGTTGAGCGCTTCCTCTGTGCAGAGCCCCGTTCTAAGCGCCGGGGGAGATCCAGGGTCATCGGGTTGTCCCACGGGAGGCTCACAGTTCATCCCCGTTTTGCAGATGGGGGAAACTGAGGCCCAGGGAAGTGAAGTGACTTGCCCACAGTCGCCCAGCTGACAAGTAATAATGTTGGTATGTGTTAAGCGCTTACTATGTGCAGAGCACCGTTCTATCGCTGGGGGAGATCCAGGGTCATCGGATTGTCTGTCCCACGGGAGGCTCCCAGTCTTCATCCCCATTTTGCAGATGAGGGAACTGAGGCCCAGAGGAGTGAAGTGACTCGCCCACAGTCACGCAGCTGACAAGTGGTGGGGTGGGGATGCGAACTCATGATCTCTGACTCCCAAGCCCGGGCTCTTTCCACTGAGCCGCGCTGCTTCTCTGCCGCACTTAACTTCTCGGTGCCTCGGTTCCCTCATCTGTAAAATGGAGATGAAGAGGGTGAGCCCTAGGTGGGGCAACCTGACTGCCCAGTAATAATAACGTTGGTATTTGTGAAGCGCTTACTATGTGCCGAGCACTGTTCTGAGCGCTGGGTTAGATAGAAGGTTATTGGGTTGTCCCACGTGGGGCTCACCGTCTTCACCCCCATTTTACGGATGAGGTCACTGAGGCACTGAGAAGTGATTTGCCCAAAGTCACGCAGCTGACAAGTGGAAGAGGGGGGATTAGAACCCATGACCTCTGACTCCTAAGCCTGGGTTCTTGCCGCTGAGCCACGCCGTTTCTCCCCCGGCGCTTAGAACAGTGCTCTGCACATCGTAAGCGCCTAATGCCGACATTATTATGATTGGACTGGACGATTCGGTGACGGAGACCATCCCCGCCCAACGAGGGGTGGGGAGCGGTCTGAAGGGCCGGGGCCCGTGGCCCCCCGGGGCCGCTGACCGCTTGGGTTCTCCCCCGCCCCCGGGCGCGCAGCCCCCTCGGAGCTGCCAGGACTACTGGGCCGAGTGGACGCTGTGCCGCAGCCTCCGCAACCTCGTCCACCACTACTACGCCTTCGGGGAGGCCCCGGCCTGCGCCCAGTGGAAGCGCGACTTCGCCAACTGCCAGGAGTGGGAGGAGCGGCGGAGCCCGGGGGCCCAGGTAACGGGATGGGGGGGGGGGGGGGCGCGGAGGCCGGGGGTCCACCCGGAGGACCCCGGGGAGGGGGGGGGCGGGTCGAAATCCGGGACCCCCCTCTCCGCAGCAGGCCCTGCGCGACAGCGAGCGGGCGCGACTCCGGGCCGGCCGGCAGCCGCACGCTCCCGTCTGGACCCCGAGGCGGAGGCCCCCGGAGGACTGGCACAGCCCCCTGCCCGGCGAGGACGCCTCCGAGTGATGGACGCGCCGACCGCGCCCGGACCCCGGGAGGGAGGGGCGGCCGGCCTTCTCTTCCCGGCTCGGCCCCCCCGTCCGCCGGGTGACCTGGGGCGAGGTACTTCTTTCCCCGGGGCCTCAGTGGCCTCATCTCCGAGACCGAGACGGGGGTGAAGACTGGAGCCTCGCGTGGGACCTGGGCACTGTCCAGCCAGATGAGTCCCCTTTCCGCCCCTGTGCTCGGCACCGTGCCGGGCACAGGGCGTCGAGTGCTTATCGGGCTCTCCCAAGGACTTGGAATGGTGCCCCGCACCTAGCGAGCTCTCAATAAATACCATTTTTTTTTGAAAAAGCAGACCGGCAGCCCGTTGGGATCCCAGGTCCGCCCCTGGCCCGCCGCGTGCCTCCGGGCGAGCTGCTGAACTTCTCCGCGTCCGAATTTCCTCATCTGTAAAACGGGGGCCTTTCCACCTCCACCTCGTGTGGGACGGGGCCAGCGCCTGACGTGATTATCTCGTCTCCACCCCGGTGTTTGGCACGGAGCGGCGTGGCTTAAGCGGAAAGAGCCCGGGCTCGGGAGTCGGACTGTGGGTTCTAATCCCGGCTCCGCTGCTTGTCCGCCGTGTGACCTCGGGCGAGCCGCCGTAACTTCTCTGTGCCTCAGTCACGTCATCTGCGGAGAGCGCTCCCTGGGTCACCGCTCCCCCCCCCCCCCGGGTCAGCTCTTGCACCAACCAGCTCAGGACGCGGGGAGGAACCGAGTGTTGGTTGCCCTGGGGGTGGCAACACCCCCCACTGACAATCCTCCAGTAGGGACCATCCCACCCCCCCTGGATTCTCCCCTCTCCGTCCCTAAACGTCCCCCAGTGACCCAGCATAGACCGCGCCAGACCCCCCGCCCCCTCCCTCTCCGTCACCGACTGTCCCTGAAGCGGCCCAGCACGGACCACCCCAACTTTTCTCCTCTCCCCATCCCCGGGTCTCCCCGAGGAACCCATCTCGGACCATTCCTTTCCCCTCGATTCAGAGCCCCTGACCAGGGCGTCTGTATGGGTGCACGGCTCTTGGCCGGTGCCCGACCGGGCCTAGAACCGGGCCCCCGACGGGTTCGCGGCCAGAAGCGAGACCTCCACGGGCTCCCACGTCCGTCCTGCCTTTATTCCAGAGCGGCAGCCGGGGGGGGAGGGGAGGGGGGCCCGGCGGGCCGGGACAGTAGGGGACGGGGCCGCCGGCTCTACCTCTTGGTCTCCACCTGCGTGTACACCCTGGTCACGTCCTTGTATTTCCCTTCGGGGGCCTCGTAGCCGGGGATGGGGGGGCTGTGGCGGGGCCCCTCCCTGTCGAAGGGGAAGAGGTGGGGGTCCCGGGCCAGGGCGGCGCGGTGCAGGGCGGGGGCCTCGAGGAGCAGCTCCCGCAGGGCCTCTTCCTGGGAGGCCAGCAGGGCCCGCACGGTGGCCCGCTCCGCCTCGTGCTCCTTCTGCTTGTAGGCCGCCCACAGCTTCATCAGATGGGCCCGCCGCTCCTCCTCTTCCTCCGACAGCGTCACCGCCGCCCGCTTCCTGCCGGGGACAAGGGCGCGGGGCTGGGTGGGCCGCCGACGGAGCCGCACCCCCCCCCCCCCGGCCTCGCCGCCCTACCTGTCGCCGTCCGTGTATCTCACGGGGGTGATGAAGTCCTCGATGGGGACCAGCTCCTGGGCCGCCCGCTCCATGCGCCTCAGCTTCTTCTTCAGCCGGTCCCTGACCGCCTGGTCCTTCTTCGGGTCCACCCGCTTCTTCTTCTTCATGGGCTCCGCCCTGGAAGGGAGATGCCTCCACCCTGGTGGGAAGCCCGGAGCGAGGGCGGGGCGGACCGGGCCGGGGGCCGGGGGCCGGGGGCCGGGGGCCGGGGGCCGGGGGCCGGGGGCCGGGGGCGGACTCTCCCGGACGACCTCGGACCTGTCTGGGCCGTGTAGCGGGTACGCCCCGGGGCTCTTGTAGTCCCACCCCCGACCCAGGCCGGGAGCCGACGGGGGTCGGTCCCCCAGTGGGGCCTGACGGACGGAGCCCAGGCCTGGGAGTCACGAGGACCCGGGTTCTTCCCCTGCCTCCGCGTGACTCCGGACAAGCCACTTCACTTCTCAGGACCTCGGTTCCCACACCGGGACGACGGGGATGGAGACCGCGAGCCCCGCGTGGGACGGGGACCGTGTCCAGCCCGATTTGCTGGCATCCACCCCTGCGCTTCCTAAAATGCCTGGCACACAGTAAGCGCTTAACCAGTACCCAAGCGTGATTTTATGATTGTTGTTTCTGCAGCTTTGTCCCATGGCGTTCACCCCAGGGCCCGCTCCAGGGTTCCGCCCCAAATAAGACAAGCAATCGCTCGACCGCGGTCCCCCTCGGAGACTGGGGGCCCAGTCGCCGGGGGCAGGGCATTCCCCCGCTGGGCGTACCTCAGGGGCAGGGCCGCCCGCAGCGCCAGCAGCGACGTCTGCCAGTGGTTCTCTCGGACGGGAAGGTGCCGGGGCGGGAACAGGCTGCAGAGGACAGCGGACGGAGCGCCTGAGGTTCCCCGTGCTCCAGGCAGATTCCGACCTCCCCGGCCCAGCCAGGTCACCGCCGTCCATCACAGTCCCCCGCCTCCGCCCGGTGGGGTCACCTACAAGCCGCAACCGGGCATCCCGCCTGACCCGACCTCGGACCCCGAATGTTTTAGGGGGTGCACGGGGCGCCGGCGGGGGAGAGGGAACCCGGGGAGAGACTCAAATGATAAGGTACGAAGCGCGTGCTACGCACTAAGCGCCGGAGAGACACGAAGTAGTCAAGATGTCCTGCGTGGGGCTCGGTCTTAATCCCCGTTTTGCAGATGAGGACACCGAGGCCCGGAGCAGTGAGGTGACTCGTCCGAGGTCACCCAGCAGACGAGTGGCAGGGTGGGGATTAGAACCCAGGACCTCCTGACCGCCAGGCCCGGGGTCTGCTCAAGTAGGGCGTGTTCTTGGGGTGGAGGGATGGGGGGGAGAGAGAGAGAGAGTGGGGGGCTGCAGAAGGACGGGGCCCGGGCCCGGGCATCACCTTCCAGCGGACAGTACAGTCGTTCAATCGTATTTATTGAGCGCTTACTCTGTGCAGAGCACTGGTCTAAGCGCTTGGAACGGACAATCGGACACCAGAGAGAGACCCTCCCTGCCCCACGACGGGCTCACCGTCTATTCATTCGATAGTATTTATTGAGCGCTTACTCTGTGCAGAGCACTGCACTAAGCGCTTGGAATGAACAAGTCTAAAGCAGCGGGGCTCGGTGGAAAGAGCCCGGGCTGGGGAGTCAGAGGTCACGGGTTCGAACCCCCGCTCTGCCCCTCGTCAGCTCTGACTTGGGGCCAGTCACTTCGCTTCTCTGGGCCTCGGTGACCTCCTCTGGAAAATGGGGATGAAGACTGGGCGCCCCACCACGTGGGACGACCTTGTTCTCGTCCGTCCGTCTCCCCCCATCAGACCGTCTCTATCTGTCGCCGCCTCGTTCATTCCCAGCGCTTAGTCCAGTGCTCTGCACAGAGTAAGCGCTCAATAAATACTATTGAATGAATGACGACCTGATGACCCCGGATGGCCCCCGGCGCTTAGAACGGGGCTCTGCACACAGCGAGCGCTGAACAAATACCCACATTATTACTATTTGTTGAGCGCTCCCTGGAAGCGAGTTCTCAGAAGAAGGAGACAGAGGTTTGCCAGCTGTGTGACTGTGGGCAAGTCACTTCACTTCTCGGTGCCTCCGTTCCCTCATCTGTAAAATGGGGATTGAGACCGTGAGCCCCACGTGGGACCACCCGATTCCCCTGTGTCTACCCCAGCGCTTAGAACGGTGCTCGGCACGTAGTAAGCGCTTAACAAATACCAACACGATTAACATTATTAAGTTCTCGTCCGTCCGTCTCCCCCGATGAGACCGTAAGCCCGTCAAACGGCAGGGACCGTCTCTATCTGTCGCCGACTTGTTCATCCCAAGCGCTTAGGACAGTGCTCTGCACATAGGAAGCGCTCAATAAATACTATAAATACTATTGAGGGAAGCGCCTGGAAGGGGCAATGGGGCAGCGGAGAGAGGGCGTCCTTAAGGCGGGGGGGGGGCGGGCGGCCCTGCAAACCCCAAGACGTCGTCGACGTGAAGAGGATCACGACGCTCTGCACCCCGAGCGCCGGCTTCGCAGCGCTCAGGGCAGTGCTTCGCACGCCCTGCCGGCGCGAGGCCCAAGGTCACGGGGTGGCACTCACCCGCGCGCGGCCCCCAGCAGCGCCGCTGCCGCTCCCGCCATGGCCACGCGCACGTCCGCGCGCCCCTCGCGCCCCGCGCGCGCGCCCCTCCCTCCCCGCGCATGCGCCGCTGCCCCCCTCCCCCCCCCCCGGCCTCCGCCCGGCCGGCGGTGCAGCGCGCTCAAGGGTCCGGCGGTGCAGCGCGCTCAGGGGTCCGGCGGCGCCCGCAGCCGCGCCTCCGGGGTTCCGCCGCGCCCCGGGCACCCGCCTCCCTTCCCTCCCGGCGACTAGTGATAATGTCGGGGTTTGTTAAGCGCTTCCTAGGTGCCGAGCGCCCGTTGTAAGCGCTGGGGGAGATCCGGGGTCATCAGGTGGTCCCACGGGAGGCGCCCAGTTCATCCCCGTTTTCCAGATGGGGTCACTGAGGCCCGGAGAAGGGAAGCGACTGGCCCACAGGCCCCCAGCTGACAAGTGGCAGAGCGGGGACTCGAACTCCTGACCTCTGACTCCCAAGCCCGGGCTCTTTCCCCTGAGCCACGCTGCTTCTCTACTACTGAGGCCGGGCCGCCCTCCTAAGCGCTCGGGAACTACAATTCGGCAATTATTCACGCGGCCGTATTTATCGAATTTAGCAGAGCGCTTAGAACAGTGCTCGGCACAGAGGAGGCGCTTAATAATAATCATCATGTGGGAATTTCTTAAGCGCTTGCTTAATAATAATAATGTTGATATTTGTTAAGCGCTCACTCTGTGCCGAGCACTGTTCTAAACGCCGGGGTAGACGCAGGGGAATCAGGTGGTCCCCCGTGGGGCTCCCAGTCTTCATCCCCATTTTCCAGATGAGGGAACTGAGGCCCAGAGAAGTGAAGTGACTTGCCCCCAGTCACACAGCTGACGAGGGGCAGAGCAGGGATTCGAACCCACGACCTCTGACTCCAAAGCCCGTGCTCTTGCCACTGAGCCACGCTGCTTCTCTGTTCTAAGCGCTGGGGTGGGTACAGGGTCATCAGGTGGTCCCAAATAATAATAATAATAATAATAATGTTGGTATTTGTTAAGCACTTACTATGTGCAGAGCGCTGTTGTAAGCGCTGGTGGAGATACAGGGTCATCATGTTGTCCCTCGTAGGGCTCACAGTCTTCATCCCCATTCGACAGATGAAGTCACTGAGGCACAGAGAAGTTAAGTGACTTGCGCAGGGTCAAGTGACAGAGCCGGGATTCGAACCCATGACCTCTGACTCCCAGGCCCGGGCTCTTTCCACTGAGCCACGCTGCTTCTCTATTTAGCCAGGGCTTACTGTGTGCGGGGCACTGTCCTAAGCGCTCGGAAAGTACAATTCGGCAATTATTCATTCAGTCGTATTTATTGAACTTAGCAAAGCACTTAGAACAGTGCTTTGCACCTAGTAAGCGCTTAACAAATACCAACATCATTATTATCATTATTATTATCGAGCGCTTACCCTATGCCGAGTACTGTACTGAGCGCTGGGATTCTACAATTCAGCAACGGAAAGAGACAACTGTGGGCAAAGCATTGTTCTAAGGGCTGCGGGGATACAAGGTCATCCGGTGTCCTACATGGGGCTCACAGTCTTCATCCCCATCCCAGCTCTGCCACTTGTCAGCTGTGTGACTTTGGGCAAGTCACTTCCCTTCTCTGGGCCTCAGTTCCCTCGTCTGTAAAATGGGGACGAAGACTGCGAGCCCCACGAGGGACAACGTGATGACCCTGGATCTCCACCAGCGCTTACAACAGCGCTCTGCTCATAGTAAGTGCTTAACAAATACCAACATTATTATTATTGTTATTTGACAGAGGAGGGAACTGAGGCCCAGAGAAGTGAAGTGACCTGCCCACAGTTACACCGCTGACAAGTGGCAGAGCCGGGATTCGAACCCAGGACTATATTATGTAAATGATAAGTAGAATGTAAATGAGCAGATAAATGCTTCACCGTCCAGAGCAGGCATCCCGTCCAGCACTCTGCGTGGTGGGTACGTTGGGCACTGTGGAGGTGTCCGGTACAGTGCCCCGCTCAAGGGCAGGTGCCCGGGAAACACCGCTGGAGCCGGCCTCTGTGTTCCATAGAGTGGGCCGTGACCGGGGGGCGGGGGGGTGTCCTGAAGTCCCGCCGGACGCTCCAGGCCCGGGGCAGCTCTGCCCGCCGAGCCCGGGCCGAGGCCAGAGCCGGCCGCGCAACGGTGGAGCGGTGGCCCAACGGATGGGGAACCTGCCCTCGGGGAGGGAGGGACTCCCTCGAATCCGGAATCCCGAGACTCGAATCCCGGCTCCGCCACTTGTCAGCTGTGTGGCCGTGGGCAAGTCACTTCACTTCTCTGGGCCTCAGTTCCCTCATCTGTCAAATGGGGATGAAGACTGTGAGCCCCCCGTGGGACAACCTGATTCCCTTGTGTCTACCCCAGTGCTTAGAACAGTGCTCGGCACATAGTAAGCGCTTAATAAATACCAACATTATCATTATTATTGTTATTATTGACCCGCACCGGGGCGAGACGGGCGTAATGTGTGATGGGACGGTCCGGAGAGCTGATACGTCCAGCTAGGTGTACCGTGCCCGTTGGGACGTGCGTGGGGGTTCACCCGCTTCCCCAATCCCATGCCCACCCTAAATGAGAGCCGCTCTCTTTCTGCTCCTTCGCATCCCCAGTCTGATCTTCCCCCTGCCCCCAACTCCGGTCCCCCCCTCTCCCCGCCCCAGCCGGTCCCCCTCCCCCTTTGCCAGTCCGGTCCCCTCCCGACCCGGTCATTCATTAGAGAAGCAGCGTGGCTCGGTGGTAAGAGCCCCGGCTGGGGAGTCGGAGGTCACGGGTTCCAATCCCGGCTCCGCCACTCGTCAGCTGTGGGACTCTGGGTCAGTCACTTCACTTCTCCGGGCCTCAGTTCCCTCAACTGTCAAATGGGGATGAAGACTGTGAGTCCCAAGTGGGACAACCAACCTGAGGACTTTGTATCCTCCCCAGTGCTTAGAACAGTGCTTGGCGCATGGTAAGAGCTTAACAGATGCCACTGTTGTTATTATCATGTATTCAATCGTATTTATTGAGCGCTTTCTGTGGGCAGAGCACCGTACTTAGCCCTTGGGAAAGTTGAAGGCAGGACTAAAGAGGAACGATCCCTGCTCACAACGAGGTCACAGTCCGGGGGAAATAAATAGATATTTATTTGCTTCTAAATATCAATAGAAGCAAAGGGACAGCAACATAAAGAAGCCGTGTAGCTCAGCGGAAAGAGCCCGGGCTGGGGAGTCGGACGTCACGGGTTCCGATCCCGGCTCCGCCGCTCGTCAGCTGTGGGACTCCGGGCCAGTCACTTGACTTCTCCGGGCCTCAGTTCCCTCGACTGTCAAATGGGGATGAAGATCGGGAGCCCCACGTGGGACAACCCGATGACCTTGTATCTATCCCGGCGCTTAGCACAGTGCTTGGCACATAGTACGCACTGAACAGATACCAACATAAAGGGTTGAAGTGACAGCCGTGGGGCGGGAGAGCAAAAGGAGTGGGTAGAGAAGCAGCGTGGCTCAGTGGAAGGAGGCCGGGCTGGGGAGTCAGAGGTCATGGGTTCGAATCCCAGCTCCGCCGCTTGTCAGCTGGGTGACCGTGGGCGAGTCACTTCACTTCTCTGGGCCTCAGTGACCTCATCTGTAAAATGGGGATGAAGACTGGGAGCCCCGCGTGGGACAACCTGATCACGCTGTATCCTCCCCAGCGCTTAGAACAGTGCTTCGCACTTAGTAAGCGCTTAACAAACACCAGCATCATCATTTACAATTGGAGGGGGAAGGGAGGTCCCTCCAGAATCCCTGCCTCAAATTGGTTCCTCTCGACCTGCTCCCTGTCCTTCCCCCCTTCCTCCTCCTCCTCCTCCTCCTCCTCCTCCTCCTCCCGGGGTCCGGTGCCCCGCCAGGGCCGGAACGTGGTGTGCAGGGGGGACGGGGTGGAGGGGGGGAACGTCATGTGCGGAGGAACGTCATGCGGGGGGAACTAGTTTGCACGGGAACGTGAGGTGGCAAGGAACGCGGTGTCGGGCGGAACGCGGTGTCGGGGCGGAACGTCATGTGGGGGGAACGTGGAGTGCGGCGGAACGTGATGTGGGGCGGAACGTCATGTGGGGGGAACGCGATGGGGGGCGGAACGTCATGTAGGGGGAAGGTGATGTGGGGGAAAGGCGATGTGAGGTGGAACGTGATGGGGGCGGAACGTCATGTGCGGGGGAACGCGATGGGGGGCGGAACGTCATGTGCGGGGGAACGCGATGGGGGCGGAACGTCATGTAGGGGGAAGGTGATGGGGGGGGAACGTGGCGTGGGGCGGAACGTCATGTCGGGGGGAACGCGATGGGGGGCGGAACGTCATGTGCGGGGGAACGCGATGGGGGCGGAACGTCATGTAGGGGGAAGGTGATGGGGGGGGGGAACGTGGAGTGGGGCGGAACGTCATGTCGGGGGGAACGCGATGGGGGCGGAACGTGATGTAGGGGGAAGGCGATGGGGGGCGGAACGCGAGGGGGGGGGGAAGGTGATGTGGGGGGAAGGCGGAGTGTGCGGGAGCCGGCGTGGCGGGGGCGGCTGCGGGGTGCGGTGCCTGGGGGGTCGGCGCGGGCTGTGAGTGCCGGAGGCGGCGGCGGGGGATGCGGGGGCGGCGGGGCGGGGCGGGGCGGGGCCGGGCGAGCTGAGCGGGCGCCGGCGGGGGCCGTCGGGGGCCGTCGGGGGCGCAGGCGCAGCACGATGAAGCTCCTCAAGCCCACCTGGGTCAACCACAACGGTGAGCGCTCCCCTCCCCCTCCAGAGCGGGCCGGAGTCCTGGGTTCGAATCCCGGGGGGGGCGCGCCTCAGGTGCAGAACGGGGATGAAGGGGGGGGGAAACCGCCTCATCGCCCTCCGTCTCCCCCGGCGCTCACCACGGGCGCTCGGCTCGTGGTCGGCGCCTAACACGTAGCCCCACGGGGACGGGGCTCGGGGGAAAGAGGCCGGGCCGGGGAGGCGGAGGTCAGGGGTTCGAATCCCGCCTCCGCCCCCTGGCAGCCGGGGGACCGTGGGCCAGTCGCTTCACTTCCCTGGGCCTCAGTTCCCCCATCTGCAAAATGGGGATGCACCCGATGACCCCGGATCTCCCCCCGGCGCTTAGAACGGTGGTCGGCACGTAGTAAGCGCTTCACGGATACCGACGTTGTTGTTGTTATCGTTTCTACGTTGACGTTGTTGGTCTCCGTTAGGCGCTTACTATGTGCAGAGCGCTGTTCTAAGTGCTAGGGGAGATACAGGGAGAGAGCCCGGGCTTGGGAGTCGGAGGTCGTGGGTTCGAGTGCCGCTCCTCCACCTGTCAGCTGGGGGGACCGTGGGCGAGTCACTTCTCTGGGCCTCGAGCCCGGGCTTGGGAGTCGGAGGTCGTGGGTTCGAATCCCAGCTCCGCCACCTGTCAGCTGGGGGACCGCGGGCGAGTCGCTTCGCTTCTCTGGGCCCCAGTGACCTCATCTGGAAAATGGGGATGAACTGGGAGCCTCGCGTGGGACCACCCGACGACCCTGTCTCTCCCCCGGCGCTTAGAACAGTGCTCTGCACGTAGTAAGCGCTTCACAAATACCAGCGTTAACATTAACATGGGGATGAAGACTGGGAGCCTCACAGGGGACAACCTCGTCATCTCCCGTCTGGAACGGGGCTTGGCACGTAGTAAGAGCTTAACAGATACCACCGTTATTATCGTGAGAAGCAGCGGGGCTCAGGGGAAAGAGCCCGGGCTGGGGAGTCAGAGGTCGTGGGTTCGAATCCCACTCCACCCCTTGCCGGCCGGGTGACTTTGGGCAAAGTCACTTCACCTCTCTGGGTCTCAGTGACCTCATTTGGAAAATGGGGATTAAAACCCGTGAGCCCCACAGAGGACAACGTGTTCACCTGGTAGCCCCCTTAGCGCTTACAACAGAGCTGGGCACATTATAAGCACTTAAGAAATGCCACCATTATTATTATTATTATGATGATCTTGTATCTCCTCCGGCGTTTAGAACGGGGCTCGGTGCATAGCGCTGAATGAGTACCGACGTTGTTGTTATTATTACTACTATCTTCTTTTTGCCCCTCCCGCCCCCCCAGCCTCCCCCCCTGCCCTTCCCGCACCCCCGGGTCGGGGCCGGGGGACCCTCTCCAAGCGACTGCAGTCGGGGCCCCCTCCCCATCCCTTCCCGCATCCATTCTGGGGGGGGGTCTCTCGACCCCCCCCAGCTGCCCGTTCTAGTTGGAGGGGGCGCAGAGCAGAGCGGGCCGGGGAGCCGACCGCCCCCGCCAACTCCACCCCGTCATCCTCCTCCTCCTCCTCCTCCTCCACCCCTTCCCGTGCCCTTTCTCGGCGGGGTCTCGGCCCCCCGTCGTCCGGGCGGGGAGCGACCCCCCCCGCCGGGGGAAGCCTCGGGAGCCAGCCCTCACACACGCAGCTGCAGGGACGGACCCCCGCGCCAGAAGCGGCGGGGGTTGTGCGGCCGGAGCAGCGAGGCGGCGTCCGGCCCCCCGAGCCCACCGCGGCAACGGAGGGGGCGGATGTTGGGTCGCCGGGACCCCCGGCCCCCCGGCTTGCGGCCTCGTGGCCGTCGGGGCAGGGGAGGACGAGGGGCTGTGTCCCCCCCCCCCCGTGACCACAGCCGGACAGCGTGGCCCCTGCCCGGCCGGGTGGCCGCTTGATGGATCGGGCGGTGGGTCGGGTGTTGGGGTGGTGAGGTCCGGCCTCGAGCCTGCCAGCCCGTCCCCCCGCCCGAGCTGTCACTGTGGGGACCCGGGGCGTCAGGACGCCCCGCTCGGGCTGGATGGCGCCCGGGGTTGGACCCGCCGCCGCCCCGACCTGGGGCGAACCTGGGCCGTATCGGGGGTCAGGGGTCAGCTCGGCGGTCTTCCCTCGTTTCCAGGAAAGCCGATCTTCTCGGTGGACATTCACCCTGATGGCACCAAGTTCGCCACCGGAGGGCAAGGTGCGTGTCCGGCCCGGGGCCCGGGAGGGGCGGGGGGCCTCAGGGGCCGCGCGACGGGGCGGGAGACCCCAGTGTCTCCGCAAACGGCCCGTCCGCGGGCCCCGGCCGCTCCCTCCTCCGGGCGCGCCGGCCGGCCGCTCTGCCCTCCTCTGGGCCCCCGGGCCCCGGCTCGGGTCGCGTCGGGAACGGGGTCTCCGGGGAAGGCGCGGAGCGCTGCGGGCCGGCGGGGGGCGGGGAGCGCCGGGAGCCGGACGGCCGCCGACGAGGTCGGGTCCCCCGCCCGTGCGCCTCAGGCCAGGACTCGGGCAAGGTGGTCATCTGGAGCCTGGGCCCCGTCCTCAAGGAGGAGGAAGAGAAGGACGAGAACATCCCCAAGATGCTGTGCCAGATGGACAACCACCTGGGTGCGCGGGGGGCGGCCGTGGGGGAGCGGGGCGGAGGCCGGCCGGGGGCGGGGGGCCCGGCGGGCGAGCGGGCGGTGGCGGCGGTGGCTCAGCTCTCTGTCTCCCTCTCTCCCCTCCCCACGCCGTCGGCCCCCCGCAGCCTGCGTCAATTGCGTGCGCTGGTCCCACAGCGGCGCGTGCCTGGCCTCCGGCGGCGATGACAAGCTCATCATGGTGTGGACCCGCACCACGTAAGTGCCGCTCCCGACCCTCGCGCCCCCTGCCCGGCCGCGGCCACCCACCCCGGAGCCATCGCGGGCCGGGAGGGGCCGCCGCTCACCCCCCCTCCCCGACACACGCCCGCTCATCCCGGAGCCCCGCCGTGTTCGGGGAGGGGCTGAGACCCTGTGGCCTCTCCCCGCCCACCAGGCTCATGGGCCCCAGCACCGTGTTCGGGTCCAGCAGCAAAGTGGCCAACGTAGAGCAGTGGCGCTGCGTGTCCATCCTCCGCAGCCACTCGGGCGGTGAGTCGGGGGCCGGGGGCGGGGGAGGCGCCCGTCCCGGCGGCGAGCGGGAGCCGGGGGGGGGGGGGGGGGCGGGGGGCCGGGCGGGGCCGGGCTCACGCGCCCCGGGGCCCACCGGCCTCTCCGGCCCCGCTCCCAGATGTGATGGACGTGGCCTGGTCCCCCCACGACGCCTGGCTGGCCTCCTGCAGCGTGGACAACACCGTCGTCATCTGGAACGCCGTCAAGTTCCCAGGTGCGACGTCTCCCGCCCTCTCGTCCCTCCCCGGCCGCCCGCCGGGCCGTGCGTCCGGAGCCGGCCGTGGCGAGCCCGGCGGGGCCCCGGGCGGGGCGGGGCGGGGGCCGCCCCCGCCGCCCCCTCCCCCCGCTCCCGAGCCCACGGGCCGCCTCGCCTCGCCTCGCCTCCCCAGAGATCCTGGCCACGCTCCGGGGCCACTCGGGCCTGGTGAAGGGACTGACGTGGGACCCGGTGGGCAAGTACATCGCCTCGCAGGCGGACGACCGCAGCCTCAAGGTGTGGCGGACGCTGGACTGGCAGCTGGAGGCCAGCATCACCGAGCCCTTCGACGAGGTGCGGGGCCGGGAGCCGGGCCGCCGCGGCGGGCGGGCCGGGCGGGCCGGGCGGGGGAGGCCGGAGACGGGGCCTGACCCGGGGCCTGACCCGGGCCGCGCCTGCAGTGCGGGGGCACCACGCACGTCCTGCGGCTCAGCTGGTCGCCCGACGGCCACTACCTCGTCTCCGCCCACGCCATGAACAACTCGGGGCCCACCGCCCAGATCATCGAGCGTGACGGCTGGAAGACCAACATGGACTTCGTGGGTCACCGCAAAGCCGTGACCGTGGTGGTGAGTGCCCGCCGGAACCCCCCGCCTCCCTCGCGCCCCCTCTAGCTCTGGGCGACGCTGCCCGGCCAGACCCCCCCCCCCGCCCCGTTCCCTCCACCCGGGGCTCCTCCTCCTCTCCCTCCTCTCCCCCCCCCCCCCCCCACGGCCCTCGAAACGGTCCCGCCGGCTCTTTGGCCGTTGCCCGGCGGAGCGGACGGTTTCCCGCCTGACCCCTCGGGGCCCGTGCCGGGACGCTTGAGCGGGAGACGGGGACGGAGAGGGGAGGGTCGGGCGCGGGGCGGTCCGCGTCGGATGCCCCGGGGGAGAGTCGGGGCCGGAGAGGGGAGAGACGGGGACGGGACGGTCCGTGCTGGGTCCCCGGGGCGAGGCGAAGGTGGAGAGGGGGAGAGCCCCCTCCCACGCCCCCGGCGTGGCCTTCGCTCCCCTTAGAAGTTCAACCCAAAGATCTTCAAGAAGAAGCAGAGGAACGGCAGCCCTCCCAAGCCCAGCTGCCCTTACTGCTGCTGCGCCGTCGGGAGCAAAGACCGCTCGCTGTCCGTCTGGGTGAGTCCCCCGCCCCGTCCCGCCGGGGGGCGGGGGGACCTCCCGGGCATCCGCCGCTCGGGTCCGGCCCGGCCCCGGCGAAGGGGTTGTCCCTGACCCGAGCTCCCTTGCCCTCCCAGCTCACCTGCCTGAAGCGCCCTTTGGTGGTTATCCACGAGCTGTTCGACAAGTCCATCATGGACATCTCCTGGTGAGGCCTCCGGGCCGGGTCCCCCCCGGGGCGGGGGGCGGGGAGGGAGGCGATCCCGGCCACCGGCGGGGCCCCCGACGCCGGCCGCGCCGACCCCCGCCACGCCGAGGCCCCCGTGGCCGACGCCCGCCGCGCCGCCCTTCCAGGACCCTGAACGGCCTGGGCATCTTGGTGTGCTCGATGGACGGCTCCGTGGCCTTCTTGGGCTTCTCCCAGGACGAGCTGGGCGACCCGCTCAGCGAGGAGGAGAAGGTAACGGGCGGGGCGGGGGGCCGCGGGGAGGGGGTGGGGGCCGCGGGCTCGACCCCACCCCCACCCCCCCCGTCGTCCTCCTCCCCCTGAACGCGTCCTCCTCCCTCCCCCTCTCCCCGCCCCGCGTCGGCCCCGCCAGAGCAACATCCACCAGTCGACGTACGGGAAGAGCCTGGCCATCGTGACGGAGGCCCAGCTCCCCACCACCATCATCGAGAACCCCGAGATGCTCAAGTACCAGCAGCAGCAGCAGCAGCGGCGCCGCCGGCAGCCCGCGGCCGAGCGGGGGGTCGCCGCCCCGGACGAGACGGCGGCCCCCAAGGCGGCCGGCGTGGTCAACGGCGAGAGCCTGGAGGACATCAGGAAGGTACCCGTCCGCCGGGCCGGGGCCGAAGGGGAAACAGAGGGACGTGGGCGGCCCCGGCTCCCCATCCGGTCACCCCCTTTCCCTTCGGCTCCCCCGGCCCTTCCGCCGTCCCTCACCGGTCCCCGGCGAGGCGGTCCCCTCCCGACGGGCCCCTTCGCCGCCGGCCGTCGGGCCCCGCGCCCCGGCGTCCCGCTGGTCGGCCCTCCGTCGGTCGGTCGCCGGCGTTCGTCTCGTGTCCACCGGGTGCCGGACACCGTACTAAGCGCTTGAGAGAGTGCCCCGGAACGGCGGAACGGCACATGTGTCCCCGGTCCCCTCCCGCTGTCCGGTCCCCTGCCTCCTGCTCCCCTTCCCGCGGACCCCGTCGCCGCCCGCCTTCGGCACCGCGGGCCCCGGCCGGACGGCCCCTCCCGCCGTTGGCCGTGGGCGCGCGGGGGTCCCCGGTCCCCCGGGCCGTCCGCCGCCCTCCCCACCCCGGGCCCCCGCCGCCGCCGGCCGTCGGGGGGTCCGGCCCCGGGCCCTCCGCGACCCCCCGCCCGCTCACCCGGCCGCTCCCCGCCAGAACCTCCTGAAGAAGCAGGTGGAGACGCGGACGGCGGACGGCCGGAGAAGGATCACCCCTCTCTGCATCGCTCAGCTGGACACCGGGTACGTCCCACGGCCGGGGCCCCGCCGACTGCCCCGCGGGCCCCGCCCGGGCCGGGGGACGGGACCGGGGTGGGGGGGACGACGACGGATGACAGCTCCCGGCTCCCCCGTGGCGCGCCCTCGGGAACGGGTTGCGGGGAGGCGGGCACGGCGAGGGGAGACGAGGCAGAGAGGCGGGCCCGTCTCCCGCCGGGTCGGGGCCCCTAAGGCGGGTTTCTGCGGCAGGGACTTCTCCACGGCGTTCTTCAATAGCATCCCGCTGTCGGGCTCGCTGGCGGGCTCCATGCTGTCGGCGCAGAGCGGCCAGCAGCTGCTGGCCCTGGACCCGGGCGTGGCCGGCGCCCTCGGCACTTACAAGCCCCCCCTCGAGCCCGCGGCGGCCAGGCCGGCGGGCGACGCGGCCGGCAGGGACGGGTGAGCGCCGGGGCCGGGCCCCGGGGGACCCGCGGGCGCTCCCCCCGTCGGGATCCCGGGACCCTCGGGTGGGTCTCGGGCGGGGGAGCCCGTGGCCCGGTCCCGTCCTTCCCCGCCATCTCCCCCCGGCCCCGTCCCGTCCCGTCCCGTCCCGAACGGGTGAGCCGAGGGGACCCCCGCGGGACGGCGGCGGGCCGGGACCGACCCGGGGCGGCGGGGGGAGCCGGCCGGGCCCCGGGACCCCAGAGGCTGACGGTCCGCCCCACCAGCGCCGACGCTACCCCGGCCTCGGCCGCCCCCGCGGCCCCCGCCGGCCTCGGCACCCCGGCCAAGATCGAGCCGATGAAGGCGTTCGACTCCCGCTTCACCGAGCGCTCCAAGCCCACGGCGGGACCCGCGGCCGGGAGCGGCGGCAACCAGGCGGCGCCGGACAGGTCCGGGGGCCGGCCGGGGCGGGGGAGGGGCGGGGCCGGGCACGCGGGGACCCCCCCCCGTGGGAGTGGAGGACCCCGGGGCCCCGCCCTCGCCGCCCCGCTGTCCCGCCCCGGCCCGGGCGGGGGGCGGGGGCGGCCGGGGGCCTGAACGGAGGGTCTCCGTCCCCGCCGGCTCCGGCAGGTTGAAAGAGCAGGCGCCGGCCAAGGAGGCCAAGGCCAGGGACGTCCTGGAGAGCAGCAGCGACAGCGAGGACAGGATCCCGCCCGCCCGGCCCTCCGCCCCGCCCAAGCGCAAGCTGGACCTGGAGGCCGAGACGGTGGAGAAGAAGAAGAAGGGCCGCCCGCGCAAGGATCCCCGCCTGGTGCCCGTGGCCCTCTCGGTCCAGGTACCCGCGGCCGGGAGGCGGCGGGGAGCCAGGCGGGGGTCCCGGGGCCCCCCGGCCCGGGCCTCACCCCCTCCGGCCCGGGTGTCCGTCAGTGTCCGGCGGCCCAGAGCGTGGACAAGGACGGCGCGGGCGCCGCGGCCCCGCCCCCGCCCCTCATCCTGCCCGCCCCCGCCCCGCAGAGGTCCTTCTCGCTGCAGGTCAGGAGCGCCGCGTGGCGGGGGGGAGCCGGGCGGAGGGGAGGAAGGGGGCGGCCCCCGCGGCCGGGGCGGGGTGGCGACGGCCCGGGTCTCTCGCCAGGTGAGCGCCGACCCGTCCGTCTACCTGGAGGTGGAGAACGAGGTGGCCGGCGTGGGCGGGGCCCGGCTGAGCCGCCTCAAGTGCACGCGCGAAGGGCGCGGCTGGGAGAACGTGCTCCCCGGCCGCGTCCTCACCGCCGCCGGCAGCTGGTGAGCTCCCCGCCCGGGCGCGGGGGCGGGTGGCGGGGGAGGCTCGGGCGGCTCCCCCCGGCCCGCGCCACTGACGGGGCCGGGCGGGGGCCGCCCCCGTGTCGTCCCCCCCCCCCCCCAGCGAGGTGGTGTGCGTGGCCTGCGAGAGGCGGACCCTGTCGGTGTTCTCCGCCTGCGGCCGCCGCCTCCTGCCCCCGATGGTCCTGCCCTCCCCGGTCTCCACGCTGCACTGCACGGGCTCCTACGTCATGGCGCTGACCACCGCCGCCACCCTGTCCGTCTGGTGAGCGCGCTCTCCCCCTCGTCCCGCCGGGGCCCCCCGCCCCCCCCCCCCCCGGAGCCGCGGCGCGGGGCCGGGGGGAGGGGCCGGGTCCCGGCCGACGGCCACGGCAAACTCCTCTCCCTCCCTCGCCCCCTCCGGCCGGCCCACCCCAGGGACGTCCACAAGCAGGTGGCCGTGGTGAAGGACGAATCCGTGCAGACCATCTTATCGGGTAACGGGCGAGCGCGGCCCCCTCCCCCGGCCCCCCCCCCCCCCCCGCCTCCCGCTCCCGAGGCCCCGGCGCCCGGCGGCGGCGACGCGCCCGGCCCCGCGGCGACCCCGGGGGAGGGCGGGCCGCGGGCGCGCGCCGGGGGGCCCGGGGGCCGGCGCCAGCCCCGAGCCCGTCGACGCCGCCCTCCCGCAGGCGGCGACGCCACGGTGTCGCAGACTCTGCTGACGCAGCACGGCATCCCCGTGATGAACCTGTCGGACGGGAAGGCCTACTGCTTCAACCCCTCGCTGGCCACCTGGTGAGCGCCCCCGGCCCCGCGCGGCCCCCTCTCCCCTCCCCCCCCCCCGGCCCGCCCGGGGGCCGGCCGGCTGAGCGGGCACCGCTGCCGCCCGCAGGAACCTGGTGTCGGACAAGCAGGACTGGCTGGCGCTGTGCGCCGACTTCCGGACCGGCCGCGCCTCCCAGGAGGCCATGCTGTGCGCCGGGCCCCTCGCCATCATCCAGGGACGCACGGCCAAGTACGCCCGCCCCGTGGCCCCGGCCCCCGGCCCCGCCCCAACCGTGCCCGCCGCCGTCCCGGACCCCTCCCCCTCCGGAGCCCAGCCTGAGAACCGGGGTCCGGTTTGGGGGTGGGCGGGGCCGCCGCGGAGACGGGCCCGCCGCCCTCCCCGGGCGGTGCCGCCGGGCTCGGACCGGGGGTCCCGAGGTCCCGTCGGGCCGGACCGGGGCGGGCGCGTCCCGCGACGGCCTTCCCCGGCCCCGTCCCGCGGGGGCCCCGGCCTCTGCGCCGCCGGCCCGCCTCCCGGGCCCCGCCCGCCCCGACCCCCGCCACAGCCCCCCTCCACAGCCCCCCTCCGAGCCCCCTCGCTGACCCCCGGGCCCTTCTCCGAGTCTCCGTCCGGCCCCCCCGCCCGTCCGAGTCCCCGTCCGGCCCCGAGCCCCGGCCCCGTCCGAGCCCCCCGGCCGTGCCCGGTGTGCGTGTGTGTGTCAGTTCAGGCCGCCAGGCCGCCAGGCTGTTCGGGACGCCCCACCTGGTGCAGCAGGAGACCACCCTGGCCTACCTGGAGACCCAGGTGGCGGCCGCCCTCATGCTCCAGTCCAGCCACGAGTACCGCCACTGGCTCCTCGTCTACGCGCGCTACCTGGTCAACGAAGGTCAGGCGGGGCGCCGCGGACCCCCTCGCCCCCCGGCCTCCTCCTCGCCCCCCCTTCCTCGCCCCCCCTTCCCCGCCCCCTCGCATCCTCTCCGCACCTGGGCCTGCTCCCCTGTGGGCCCCACACGCCTACCCCTTCCCCGTCCCCGTCCGCTCCTCTCTTTCTCGCTCACCCTCCCCCCGTCCCCAACCCTGGCCGGGGACCCGGGCCGTGGGCGGTGAGAAGGGCGGTCGGGGCCGGGGACGGCGGTGGGCGACGCGGGTCGCGGACGCCGATCCGTCCCGCGGGTCGTGGACGGTGGTCGGGGGGGCGGAGGCCGAGGCGGGTGAGGCGCCGGCGGCCCGTCGCCCGGCCCCGGACGGAGCGTCGGGCCCGGCGTCGGCCCGGGATCCCGCTGTAGGCTCGGAGTGCCCGAGGGCGGGCCACCGAACCCCCTCCCAGCCGGTCGGGGACGGCCCCGGACCCCGCGGGGGCGTCGAGTGTGATGGGCGCCCCTTCCGTAACGGCACCGGCCTCCCTCCTCTGCCCTTCCCTCTCCGGGCCCATCCGCCCCTCTCAAACCCGCAGGGTTTGAGTGCCGCCTGCGAGAACTGTGCACGGACCTGCTGGGCCCCGTCCATCACTCGGCCGGCAGCCAGTGGGAGTCGACGGTGGTGGTGAGCCCCGGGGCCGGGGGGCGGGGGCCCGGACCCCGCCCTCCCTGCCGGCCGGAGGGGGGCCGGGGAGCGAGGGGGTCTGCGCGCGCGCGTCCGGGCCGGCGGGGGAGCGGGGCCGACCGTGTGCGCGTGTGTCCGGGCAGGGCCTGCGGAAGAGGGGGCTCCTCGAAGAGCTGCTCCCCGTCATCGGCCAGAACCTGCGCCTGCAGCGGCTTTTCACCGAGTTCCAGGAGCAGCTGGACCTGCTGACGGACAAATAGCCGCCACCCCGGGTCTCCCGTCGTCCCGGATCAACCCGCCGCGGGCCGCCTCCGGCCCGGGCCCCGGCGGGGGAGGCGGCCCCGGGGCCGCCCCGGACGCGCGGGGGGCCGGGCGGCCGCGGCCTCGGGGGAGCCCCCTCGGGCCCCGGCCCCCCGGCCGGGAAGGTCGGCCGGGACCCCGGGGGCCCGGCCCGGGCCGGGTGACGCCGGGCCCCGGCCGCGGGCGGCGGCGAGGCGGTGCTAACGCAGGGACTATTTTTTTACTAGAATTTGCTACCTTGGAATACGAATCCTCCCTCGGCGATGAGCGGGCCCCTCCCCGGCCCTCGCGGGGTCGGGCCGTCGGGCCGGCGGGGGGCTGGATGGCGGGGGCGGGAGGGGAGGGCTCTCCCGGGTGCATCGAGGCCCGTCGGGACGTTCGCGTGCTCAGGCTCCGGGTCCTCGTTAACCCGCCCCCGTTTGGGTTTTCATTTTTAAATATTTGTAAAGCAGACCGTTTTCCTGGGATGGGACGGGGCGGGCGGAGGGTGGCGGGGGGGGGGGCGGGGGCTGCTTTTTGTAAGGAGGAAATAAACGAGCCCTGGATCAGATGTGCGAGTCAGCCGGGGGCGGGCGGGGGGGCGGGCCGGGGGACCACCGTGCCCCTCCCCGCCGGGCTCAGGCCGGCCTCGGAAGGGCCCGGCCCGCGCCGCGGCCAAGCGACCTCCCCCGCGGCCCGACGGCTGGGAGGAGGCGGGCCCCGGGGGACGGTCGGTCCCGTCGGTGGGTCCCCGGGGGAGGGTCGCCGGCGCGGGACGGTGCGTGCCGGCTCACCGGGGGAGCGTCCGGGGTGCGGGATGGTCCGCGTCGGATCACCGAGCCGAGAGGCGGGGAGGGAGAGAGGAAGAGGCGGGGGCGGGAGGTGGTCTGGGCCGCGGCCCCGGGGGCGGATCAGAGACCGAGAGGGGAGAGCCGGGGTCGCCGGGGGGAGGATGAGCGTCGTGGGGTCGTCCGCGCCGGGTCACCGGGGCCGGGTGGAGGCCGGGGATCGGTCCGTCCCTGCCCAAGAAGGCGGACGCGGAGGGCGAGCGGCCCACGGTTCCTCTCAGCCTCCCGGCGCCCTCGCCGGGGGCAGGGTGGCGTCCGGTATCGGAGCGGCCCCGGGGCCGACGCCGGCGGCCCCTCAGGCGCCGCCTCGGTCGGAAACTTCTCTCCGGCACCGCCGCCCCGGACCCGACGAGGGGATCCTCTCTCTCCTCGAGTGCCGGCGGCCGGCGGCCGCTCCGTCCTGTCCGTGGCCAGGGTTGTAGCCATTAAGCATCCGCGGCGTGCGGAGCGCCGTGCGGGACGCCTACTCCGTGCACGGGGCCGTGCCGGACACCCGCTGCGGGCGGACGGCCCTACCGGTGACGGACTAAAAGGGGAAGACGCGATCTTTGGCCTCCTAGTGTTTCCCATCCGAAAGGGGTGACGGACGGGGGCCCGGAGCGCGCCCCGGGTTGAATTTCAGGTCTGTACAGAAGTGCGGGGGCGGGGTGGGGAGAGCCAAGGGAGCAAGACAAGGTTGACGCAGGAGGGAGGGGGAGATGAGGAAAACGTGGGGCTTAGGGAAGGCTGCTTGGAGGAGGCGGGACTTCAAGCTTTGAAGGGGAGGGGGGCAGAGCCATTATCCGGTAGTAGGAGGAGGGAGGGGGTTTCAGGCCGGAGGCGGGATGGGGGCGAGACGGACGAGAGCAAGGAGGTGTGAGGTTGGCATTAGGGGAACAAACCGTCTGGGCTACGTTGGGATGATCGATTTGTCCCACGTGGGGCTCACCGTCGTCATCCCCGTTTTACAGATGAGGTCACCGAGGCACAGAGGAGCGAAGTGTCTTGCCCAGGGTCACACGGCACCTGTGGCCGAAGAAGGGGGATTAGAACCCAACTCCTCCGACCCCTCCGGGCCTGTGCTCTGGCTACCAGGCCGTGCTGCTTCTAAGCCATCCCCACCGCCTGGGTGGGGGCCGCAGGGGGAGTTGACTCGCTCCTTCATTCGGTCGCACTGATTGCGCGCTTACTGTGTGCAGAGCACTGTACTGCGTGCTTGGAAAGTACAGTTCCGCAGTAGAGACGGTCGCTTCCCACGGCGGGCGCGCAGTCTAGAAGGAGGCGGGGGGCGGGCAGCCAAACGAGTCAGCAGGCGGCAATAGCACCAACGGAAATAATAAAGAGGATCGTAGATCTGGACGTGAAGACAGGAGTGATGCGGAGGGGCGCTTAGTCTGGGAAGGCCTCTTGGAGGAGGCGGGCCTGCAGTAGGGCTCGGCAGGGGAGAAGTGTGGCGGTTTGGCGGATTTGAGGAGGGAGGGCGTTCCAGGCCAGAGCTGGGACGTGGGCCGGTGGCCGACGGCGGGATGCGCTCAGCGATTCATCCCTTGGTATTTATTGAGCGTTTATGGTGTGCACAGCCTTCTACTACGCTCCCCTCCCTCCTCGGGGGATGGGAGGTGTGTGTGTGTGGGCGGGGGGGGGGGTCTTCTTTTCATTCATTCAGTCGTATTTAACAGTGCTGGGCACAGAAGAAGTGATTAACATATACCATGGTTATTTACTCAGCACTTAACTGTGTGCGGAGGACTGTACTAAGCGCTGGGAAAGCCCAATCCGGCACTAAAGGGAGGTGATCCCTGCCCACCAGGAGCTCACAATCTGGGCGGAGGGCCGGGATGGGGGCGGGGGGGGAGACGGACATCGGTATAAATGAGAAACATTTAAAAAGTAATAATAATGTTGGTATTTGTTAAGCGCTTACTACGTGCCAAGCACCGTTCTAAGCGCCGGGTAGACACGGGGGAATCGGGTTGTCCCACGTGGGGCTCCCGGTCTTAATCCCCATTTTACAGATGAGGGAACCGAGGCACCGAGAAGTGAAGTGACTCGCCCAAAGTCACCCAGCTGACGAGTGGCCGCGCAGGGATTCGAACCCATGACCTCTGACTCCACCGTGAGCCCATCACTGGGCAGGGGCGGTCTCTATCTGTTGCCCAACGGTCCGTTCCAAGCGCTTAGTCCAGTGCTCCGCACAGAGTAAGCGCTCAACAGATACTATCGAGTGAATGAGAAAAAGCGTGGCGCAGTGGAAAGAGCACAGGCTGGGGAGTCAGAGGTCATGGGTTCTAATCCCGCCCCCGCCGCTCGTCAGCTGGGTGACTGTGGGCGACTCACTTCACTTCTCGGTGCCTCGGTTCTCTCATCTGTAAAATGGGGATTAAGACCGGGAGAAGCAACGTGGCTCAGTGGAAAGAGCACGGGCTTTGGAGTCAGGGCTCATGAGTTCGAATCCCAGCTCTGCCACTTGTCGGCTGGGTGACTGTGGGCAAGTCACTTAACTTCTCCGTGCCTCAGTTCCCTCATCTGTAAAATGGGGATTAAGACTGTGAGCCCCACGTGGGACAACCTGATTCCCCTATGTCGACCCCAGCGCTTAGAACAGTGCTCGGCACATAGTAAGCGCTTAACAAATACCAACATTATTATTATTATTACTTCTTTGGGCCTCGCTTCCCTCATCTGCAAAAATGGGAATTAAAAACTGTGAGCCCCATGTGGGACAATCTGATGACCCCGTATCTCCCCCAGCGCTCAGAACAGTGCTCTGCCCATAGTAAGCGATTAACAGATACCAACATTATTTTTGTTGTTATTAATCCCGGCTCTGCCTCTTGTCAGCTGGGTGACTTTGGGCGAGTCACTTCACCTCTCTGGGCCTCAGTGACCTCTGGAAAAAGGGGATGAAGGCTGGGAGCCCCACGGGGGACAACCTCATCACCTGGTATTGCCCACCCCCGCGCCCCGGCGGTTAGTACGGTGTTTGGTCCGTCGTAAGCGCTCCACAAACAATAATAATGATAACGTTGGTATTTGTTAAGCGCTTACTATGGGCCGAGCACCGTTCTAAGCGCCGGGGGAGATCCAGGGTCATCAGGTGGTCCCACGGGAGGCTCGCGGTTACTCCCCATTTTCCAGATGCGGTCGCTGAGGCCCAGAGAAGTGAAGTGACTGGCCCACGGTCACACAGCTGACGGGGCAGAGGCGGGATTCGAACCCATGACCATACGATGGAAAGAGTGGATGAGGGAGTGAAGTGGTCCTGCAGCACCCACCCACATCCTTTGGGTTGGGGGGGCGGAGGGGGATCGCTTAGAAGCAGCCTGGCCCGGTAGCCAGAGCACCGGCCATCCTTAGTAGTATTATAATAAATGAGGAAAAGAAGCAGCGGGGCTCCGTGGAAAGAGCCCGGCCTTTGGAGTCAGAGGCCACGGGTTCAAATCCCGCCTCCGCCACTTGTCAGCTGTGTGACTGGGGACGAGTCACTTCACTTCTCTGGGCCTCAGCGACCTCATCTGGAAAATGGGGATGAAGACTGGGAGCCTCGCCTGGGACAACCTGATGACCCCGTCTCTCCCCCAGCGCTCAGAACAGTGCTCTGCACAGAGTAAACGCTTAACGAGCACCGACGTTATTCTTCTTCTTAATAATCCCGGCTCCGCCTCTTGTCATCTGTGTGGCTTGGGGCCAGTCACTTCCCTTCTCTGTGCCTCAGTTCCCTCATCTGTCAAAGGGGGATGAAGACGGGGAGCCTCCCGGGGGCCCACCCGATGACCCCCGTATCTCCCCCGGCGCTCAGACCTGTGCTCTGCACAGAGCGAGCGCTTAACAAATAGCAAGGGTGTTAATAAAGAAGTAGAGTGGCTCAGTGGAAAGAGCATGGGCTTTGGAGTCAGAGGTTACGGGTTCGAATCCCGGCTCGGCCCCTCGTCAGCTGTGTGACTTTGGGCAAGTCACTTCACTTCTCGGTGCCTCAGTTCCCTCATCTGTAAAATGGGGATGCAGACTGGGAGCCCCACGTGGGACCACCTGATTCCCCTGGGTCGACCCCGGCGCTTAGAACAGTGCTCGGCACCTAGTGAGCGCTTAACAAATACCAACATTATTATTATTAGCGTGGCTCAGTGGAAAGAGCGTGGGCTTTGGAGTCAGGGCTCACGAGTTCGAATCCCAGCTCTGCCACTTGTCGGCCGGGTGACCGTGGGCAAGCCACTTCACTTCTCGGTGCCTCAGTGCCCTCATCTGTAAAATGGGGATGAAGACCGGGAGCCCCACGGGGGACCACCTGATTCCCCTGTGTGTACCTCAGCGCTTAGAACAGTGCTCGGCACCTAGTGAGCGCTTAACAAATACCAACATTATTATTATTATTATTCATCGAGGCGGGCGGGGCCGCCGTGGGCTTCGTCTGGGCTGTCCCCTGCCCCGGAACGGCCGCGAGGGGCGGAACGGAGGAGGCGGGGCGCGGGCGCCGGGGGGGCGGGGGGACGCGAAAGGGCGGCGCACCCCGGGACCGGAAGTGGGCCCGACTTCCGCTTCCTGCCTGACGCCGGACCCGAAGCCGGCCTGCCCTTCTCTTCTCCCCCTTCGCTTCCCTTCTCCTCTCCTCCCCGACCGCCGTCATGGGGAAACGGCAGCACCAGAAGGACAAGATGTGAGCGGGGAGCGGGGACCCTCGGGGCCCCGCCCTCCGGACTCACAGGGCGTGGGTTCGAATCCCGCCCCTGGCCCGCTGTGGGACTGGGGGGGGCGAGTCCCTTCTCCGGGCCTCAGTCACCTCATCTGTCAAATGGGGATGAAGCCTGGGAGCCCCACGGGGGGGAACCCCCCTGATGACCCTGCAGGATAATCATTCATTCGACAGCGCTCTGCACGTAGTAGTAAGCGCTTAACAATGGCCCACCGTATTATTACAGAATAATTATAACACTATTACTGTGTGCGGAGCGCCGTTCTGAGCGCTGGGGTCGTTCGAGGGTCATCAGGTGGTCGGTCCCCCGTGAGGCTTCACCGGCCTCATCCCCGTTTTGCAGACGAGGTCACTGAGGCCCAGAGAGGTGGCGTGAGAAGCCGCGTGGCTCCGTGGCAAGAGCCCGGGCTTGGGAGTCAGAGGTCATGGGTTCGAATCCCGGCTCTGCCCCTCGGCAGCTGGGTGACCGTGGGCGAGTCGCCTCACTTCTCTGGGCCTCAGTTCCCTCATCTGGAAAAGGGGGATGAAGACTGGGAGCCCCACGGGGGCCCACCTGATTCCCCCGCGTCTCCCCCAGCGCTTAGAACAGTGCTCGGCACATAGTAAGCGCTTAACAGGTACCAACATTATTACTTGCCCACGGTCCCACAGGTGGCAGAGGTGGGATTCGAACCCATGACCTCCGGCTCCCCAGCCCGGGCTTCTTCCACCGAGCCCCGCCCCGGCGCTTAGAGCAGTGCTCTGCACCGAGTAAGCGCTTAATAAATAGCCACATTTACCTCCCCGACGTCCGTAACGTCCCCGGCCCCTCCCCTTGCAGGTACATCACCTGTGCAGAGTACACGCATTTCTACGGGGGCAAGAAGGCAGGTAAGGGGCTCCTTTCCTCCCCCTCCTTTCCTCCCCCTCCTTTCCTCCCCCGGGAGGTGTGTGCGGGGCGTCCTCTTTTAATCATGATGCTATTTTTCGAGCGCCGACTATGTGCCCAGCACTGTTCTAAGCGCCGGGGGAGATACGAGCGCATCAGGTCGTCCCGTGTGGGGCTCACAGTCTTCATCCCCATTGGCCAGACGAGGCAACTGAGGCCCAGTGAAGTGACTTGCTCAAAGTCACCCAGCTGACACGCAGCGAAGGTGAGATTCGAACTCACAACCTCCGACTCCCGAGCCCGGGCTCTTTCCACTGAGCCACGATGCTTTTCATTCTTTCGTTTACCCTTATATTTATTGAGCACTTAAGCCCGTCAAAGGGCAGGAACTGTATCTGTTGCCGACTTGTTCATCCCAAGCGCTTAGTACAGTGCTCTGCACATAGGAAGCGCTCAATAAATACTATTGAATGAACGAATGAATGCAGAGCCCTGGAGTAAGCTTTCAGGAAAGTACAATCCAACGATAAAGAGTGACCGTCCCTGCCCACAGCGAGCTCACGGTCTAGAGGGAGGGAGGCAGACGTCGATATGAGCAAAGAGACGTCAACGTAAATAAATAGAAGTACAAGTTTGCACGCTAATTGCTTGGCAAAGCGACGTCGATGTAAATAAATAGAATTACAGATTTACACGCTAATTGCTGTGGCAAAGAGACGTCGATGTAAATAAATAGAATTAGATTTACACGCTAACCGTGATGGCAAAGAGACGTCGACGTAAATAAATGGAATTACAGATTTATACGTTAAGCGCCGTGGGGTGAGGGGAGGGCAAAGGGAGCGAGCGCGGCCGAGGCCGAAGGGAGTGGGAGATGAGGAAAAATGGGGCTTAAGCCGGGAAGGCCTCTTGGAGGAGGTGGGCCCTCAGTGAGGTTTCGAACGGGGCGGGAGAGTCATTTTTTGGCGGCTGTGAGGAGGGAGGGCGATCCGGGACCGAGAGAGGACGTGGCCCAGGGTCAGCGGCGACACAGGGGAGATGGAGGCCCGGCGAGAAGGTGAGCGGCGCCAGAGGAGCCGAGTGTGCGGCTGCGATGGAGAAGGAGACGAGGGAGGGGAGGTAGCGTGGCTTAGCGAGAAGCGGCGTGGCTCAGTGGAAAGAGCCCGGGCTCGGGAGTCGGAGGTCACGGGTTCGAATGCCGACTCCGCCACTCGTCAGCTGCGTGACGGTGGGCGAGTCACTTCACTTCTCGGTGCTTCAGTTCCCTCATCTGTAAAATGGGGATGAAGACCGTGAGCCGCACGTGGGACCACCTGATTCCCCTGTATCTCCCCCAGCGCTTAGGACAGTGCTCTGCGCATAGCAAGCGCTTAACAAATGCCAACATCATTATTATCATTAGGTAGGAGGGGGCCGGATGATGGAGAGCTTTAAAGCCGAGAGCGAGGAGTTTTTGTTTGATAGGGAGGTGGACGGGCAACCGCTGGAGATGTCCGAGGACAGGGGTGATGCGTCCTGAACTTTTCTCTAGAAAGGTGATCCGGCCAGCGGAGTAAAGCGTGGACTCGAGTGGGAAGAGGTTGGGAGGTCGGCCAGGAGGCTGATGCAGTCATCTAGGCGGAATGGGACGAGTGATTCTCATTACCGCGGGATAGAGAGGGAAGGGCGGATTTGAGCGATGTCGTGAAGGTGAGACCGACGGGATTCGGATCGAATGTGTGGGTCGAATGAGGAAAAGGAGTCAGAGATGAGGCCGGGGTTCCGCGTCCGTGAGATGGGAAGGACGGCGGTGGCCGTCTGACGGAGATGGGAAGGTCCGGGAGAGGACTGGGTGTAAGGGGAAGATAAGGAGCTCCGTTTTGGACATGTAAAGTCGGAGGGGAGGGGAGGACAGCCAAGGAGAGGTGTCTTGAAGGCAGGAGGAACTGCCAGCCTGGAGAGAGGCAGAGAGGTGGAAGTCGAAGCCACGGGAGCGGATGAGTTCTCCAAGGGAGCGAGTGTAGAAGGAGAATAGAAGGGGACCGAGAACGGAAACTTGAGGGACCCCCCCTCCCCCGCAACGGTTAGGGGGTGGGAGGCAGAGGAGGAGCCCCCCCCAAAGGGACCGAGAATGAATGTCCAGAGAGAGAAGAGCGGCCAGCGTCGGGGGTCACGGCCCTCCCGGCCGGCCTGTCCCGTCGGCTATTCGATCAGTGGTATTTAAAGGGCATTTATTGCGTGCGCTGCGTTGTACCGAGCACTTGGGGACGAGCTCACGGTCCCGCTCCCCGGGAGCCCCAGGGGACTTCCGCTAAACTCCCCACGTGCCCCGTACGGTCCTGTCCCGTCCAGGCCGAGGGCGCGGGGCACCTTCTCTGGTCCCCGCGGCCCGATGAGGCCAGCTCGGGCCTCCCGCTTTCCTCTCGCACAGACCTCCCGCAGTCGAACTTCCGGCGCTTACCGTTCGACCACTGCAGGTGGGTGCGCGGGCGGGCCCGGGGGGCGGCCGGCGGGGGGGGGGGCGGCCGGGCGCCGGGGCTCACCGCAAGCGCCGGTCTCCACCCCAGTCTGTCCCTGCAGCCGTTCGAGTACCCGGTGTGTACGCCCGACGGAACCATCTTCGACTTGCTGTAAGATCCGCGGCGCCCCCGCCGACGCAGCTGGATGAGGCCTCCTCCGCCCTTCCCGGCCTCCCCCCTTCTCCCGGCCCCTCCGGCCTCCCCCGATCCTCCCCGGCCCCTCCGGACCCCTCCCGGCCCCTTGCCCGACAGCGGCGGCGGGGGCGGTGGCCCGTACGGGATCGGGCAGCTTAGCCGACGATACCTCTTCTTGCGATTCCCAGGAACATCGTTCCCTGGATCAATAAGTTCGGCACCAACCCCAGCACCGGGGAGGTGGGTGCAGCCTGGACGTGCCGGGTCACTGGGGGAGCGCCGGGGTGGGGTGGGCTGGTCCGGGCCGGGTCGCTGGGCGAGAGTCCGGAGGTGTTGCGTGGGCCCTGTCGGGGCGACGGGGGAGAGGCAGAGGCGTGGGGTGGTCCGCGTTGGGTCACTGGGGAGAGTCGGGGTCGAAGAGGGGAGAATCGGGGGTGTTGAATGGTCCGCGGTAGGTCACCGGGGGGGGGGAGTCGGGGGTGCGTCCCTAACTGTGAGGGCGGGTGTCCAGATGGACAACTAGTCCCCACCTCCTCCTCCTCCTCCCCGTGTCCCATTTCTCCGTCGGAGACAGAGTTCTGGCCCCAGCCGGCCGATGTTCTCGGGTGGCCGGTGGCTGGGTCTTATTACGTTTCTAAACTCCGGATGGCGCATCCTCCCGTCCGTAGTGCCCGGCGCCCGGTCCGCCCGGACCCGGCCTCCAGGGGCCGAGGCGCACGGGGGAAGGCCGGTGGACGAGGTGGGATTCTAGGAGGGAGTCGAAGGTCGGGGACGCCGGGGGCGGTCGAATGAAGGGAGGGTGAGCGCTCCGGGGCCGGGGGCGGCGGTGACGGGAGCGAACGGGACCGGAGAGGGGAGAGCGAAGGGCGGGCGGGGGGAGGCGGCCGGGAGGGGCGGAGCCGATGGGCCGGCCGGGGCCGAGAGGAGGAGAGCCGCGTCGCCGGCCCTCGGGCTGGGGTCCCCGCGGACCGGCCGTTACGGCGGCCAGAGAGCCGGAGTGGGCAGAGCACTACGCTCGGCGCCTGCTGGGGAGAGCACGAGAGAGCAAGAGGCCCTGCCTGGCCCGGCCTGGCCTCGCCCCGCCCTCCGGGAGCTCTCATTCCCCACGGGGACCCCCCGTCCGGAGCGGGCGGCGCCCCGACCGCTCCGTGGCAGGTGCCCAGAGGGACCGGCGGAGGTGGAAAAGGAGTTCCGTGTGAGCTACGAGCCGTCGTGGTGGGGTCGGCCGCCCCCGGGGCCGGGCGACAGCCGGCCGGCGGGAAGGAGACCTGGCAGAAGGGCCGAGGGGGGTCGGGGAGGGGGGCTCGGGTGGAGCAGGGGCGGGGGATGCCGAGTGGGCGGCGGGCCCTCGCGGCCGGGAGGAGGAGGTGGTGGGAGCCGGGGAGTTGGCGGACAGCGGTAACCCGTGCCTCGGTGGCTCACTGTGGGGTCCGCCTTTCCACTGCGCCATTTCGCCGCCCCCCGACCGGCCCCAGTCCCGCCCCCGGCTCCTCCCCCGACCCATCCCCCCGTGGCCTCCGACACCGGCGCCCAGAGGCTCTGGGGGAGCCCTCCCTCTGGGACCTTCTCACCGACCCCTCGTTTTCCCCTCGTCCCTCGAGGGTCCCCGAGAGTCGGGGACGGTTGCCTCCCTTTTACGCGGGAGGAAAGCGAGGCCCGGCCGGGCTCGTCCGAGACGAGCCGGTGACCGCACCGGGAGGAGAACCCGGCTCTGTTAAGCGCTTAGTTGGGGTGCCCTGTCACTAGCAAGCATCTTCTACGGTCCGCCGGTGGCCTCCGGGCGTCACCTCCCCCTGGGCTCCCGCCGCTCCTCCGTGCCGGCTCCCCGCCCCCGGGCGGCTCTGTCTGCCGCTCCCGGCCCCCGCCATCCCCGGGTGGGTGTGCCCGCTGGCGGGAGCCCTCCGCTCAACCCTGATTCCTCCCTCCCCCGCAGAAGCTGGATGCCAAGTCTCTGATCAAGCTGAACTTTGCCAAGAACAATGAAGGTGAGCGGGGACGGGATTCCCCCGCTGTCCTGGAGCCCTCCCCAGAGTGCCAGCCTGGGCACGGAGTCCGCCCCCCGCCCCCCACCGGAGCGTCAGGCCGGGCACGGTGCCACTTCCCTCCCCGCGGGTCCGGCCCCCCCCCCCCCCGTCCCCAGGGTGCCGGGCTGGACGCGGCGGCCCCCTCTCCCCCACCGGGGTCCCGGGCGGGAAACGCCGGCCCCCCCCCCCCGCTCCCCAGGCCGGGCGCGGCAGGCCCGCCGGAGGCCGGGGGCGGCGGGGAGGTGGGGCGCGGCGGCGGCCGGCCGAGCGGGGAGGACAGGCGGCTGGAGCCCGTCCTGACCGGCCCCCGCTGCCCGATTGTCCTCCTGCCAGGGAAGTACCACTGCCCCGTGCTGTTCACCGTCTTCTCCGACAACTCTCACATCGTGGCCGTGCGCACGACCGGGAACGTGTACGCCCGGGAGGTGGGTGTAGGCCTGTGTGGTGGGGGCCCGGCCCCTCGATCCCGGCCCCGCGGTCGGCCCCCGCGTCCCCGCTGCCGCCCCGGCCCCGCGTCTCCGGGCTGGGGGCGGCAGGGGCGAGGCCGGACGCTGACCCTGCCCCTTCGGGCCGCCTCAGGCGGTGGAGCAGCTCAACGTCAAGGCCAAGAGCTTCCGGGACCTGCTCACCGACGAGCCCTTCACCCGCCAGGACATCCTCACCCTCCAGGTCCGGCCGCCCGCCCCCACTCCTCCCGCCCCGGCCCCTCACCTGCCCTCCTCGTGTCCCTCCTCCTCGCTCACGTCCCCCCGCCTCGCGCCCCCGACAGGATCCCACCAACCTGGAGAAGTTCAACGTCTCCAACTTCTTCCACGTGAAGAACAACGTGAAGGTCGTCGACCCAGGTGAGGCCGCCCCGCCGCCCGGCTCCGGCGCGCCCCAGCCCCGGAGCCGCCGTGCCCGGCGACGGCGGACGGGGATCTGGAGAGGGCCCCGGGCGTGGCCGGGCGGCGACCCCGGGCGGCGGGCCGCCGCTGACGACGGACCTCCCGGCAGAGGAGGAGCAGGCCAGGCTGGACCCCTCGTACTACCTGAAGAACCCCAACGCGGAGACGCGGGAGACGTTGGAGGAGCTGAACCGCGACTTCAAGGGTGACGCCGTCCTCGCCGCCACCATGCAGCCCCCCAAGAAGACCAAGGTGGATCGGCTGAACGCGGTGAGTCGGGGCCCCGGGCCCGGAGCGGCCGGCGGGTCGGGACGGTCGCTCCCGCCCGCGTCCCCTCTCCCTGCGGTCCGGGGCACACCCCAGCCCCCGCCCGGGATCCCGAGGGCCCCGAGGCCGACCCCTGGCGAGGGCAGACGTCTGAACCCGAAACCGCGGTGGCAGACGTGCCCGTGGGAGGAAGGAGGGGGGCGTGTGCCCACATCTGTCCCCAACCTTCCCGCCCCGGGCCCGTGCTAACCCCCGCGCCTGGGCTGTGGGACTCTCGCAGGCTCACTACTCCACCGGGACGGTGAGCGCCTCCTTCACCTCCACCGCCATGGTGCCCGAGACCACCCACCAGGCGGGTAGGTGCCGGTCGGACCCGGGCCCCCCCGGGTCCCGAGACGGACCCCTTCACAGCCCCGGACGGGGGCCCGGGGGGACGCGGGAGGTCTCTCAGAGGTGGGGGCGGAAACCCCGGGGGGTGGCCGGTCCCCCACCTGGGGCGGCGGCACCCCGCACGGCAGAGCTGACCTGCCGCGTCCCGGCCCAGCGGCCATCGACGAGGACGTGGTGCGTTACCGCTTCGTGAAGAAGAAGGGCTACGTCCGGCTGCACACCAACAAGGGGGACCTCAACCTGGAGCTGCACTGCGACATGGTGGGCCGGGGACCGCGGGGCGGGGGGCCCCCGCGCTGGGCCGGGTGGGCTTTGCGGGGCGGCCGGTACGTTCCCCTTTACCCCGTGATAACGAGGATGTTTCTTGAGCGTCTGCCAGGCGCCAGGCGCCCACCCGAGCACTGAGGTAGATGAAGGGTAATTAGACAGTCCCGGGTCCCCTGCGTCTCCGGGCTCGAGGCCTAAAGGAGAGGGGGAGCAGGGAGCAGCAGGGGACCCCGGGGTCCAGAGAGGCCCAGGGCCTTGCCCTCAGTGACCCAGCGGGGCAGAGCCGGGACTAGACCCCGGGCCTCCTGACCCCCGGCAGACGGGACGTCCCGGCGACACGCTCTCCCCGACCCTGTCCGGCTGTCCTGGTGGGCCGTGGGGAGGGAGGGAGGGGGCCGCTGGCGTTAATTTGGGGTGTCTTCACCCAGCCGCCCCTCGGCACAGCGCGGGGCAGGGGGCAGGGGTCCCCGGGGGCTGGGGCGGGGCCCACCGGTGCCCTAGCGGACGGTCAGAGCGGACCGGTTCCGCTCCCCGACAGGCTGGCCTGGCCCGGTCACCGGAGCCACGGTTCCGACGCCGTCGCCGCGGGGGCTCTTGCCCTCGGCCTCGGCGACGGCGTGCCGGGCCCCCGGCCATCCGGTCGGGATGCGCTCCGCTCTTCTGCCGGTGCCAGCTGGACCGTCCCCCACCCTTCGGCCCCGCCCCTGCCCAGGGCCCTCCCCACGGCAGGAGGCTTCGCCCCCCCCCCCCCCCCACCGCCCGCGCCGGGCCCTGGGGTCCGTCCTGGCCCAGGATGCCCGGCCCCCTGCCCCGGGCCGCTCCCACGAGCGAGCGGCTCTCGGACCCTCCGGGGTGAGGCCCTGCGGGTCCGGAGCCCCCGGGGGCCACGGCCCGCCGAAACCGCACTCTGGGTGGCGTCACCCGGGGGCCCTGACCGGCCCCCTCCCCGTTGTCCCCCAACTCCCGCTCCCCAAGCCCGCAGCTTTGCTAGGAGACGAGCTACCTGCCGTGGGGGAATGTGTCACCGTGGCCGCGTGGGATGGAGCCGGCGTCCGCGGAGACGACCGGCGCGGCCGCGGCTGCCGCCGGCCCCGACCCACGTCGGAGCCCAGGCCCTCCGCCCTCCTGCCCCGGCTGGCCGGTGGCCGGATGGGGGTCCGGCGGGCCGGGGGCACGGGGGGGGCGGGCGGGGGGCTAGCCGGGGTGCGTCAGGAGGCGCTTCTCCCGGGGGGCCTCCGCCGCCCCCCGCTCCTCCCCACGGTAGCTTTCCGAGCGTGAGACGCCCCAGGTTGAGGCGGAGATGCCAAAGGCAGATCCTGGCCCTCAGCGGTGGCTCGTGGAGCTAGCGGAGGCCACGGGCCTCCGCCTGGTGCCGCCGTCCCGGCCTGGTCCTCGACTGGACCCACCTGGACTGGCCGCTCCCCACCCCCAATCATGAGAAGCAGCGTGGCTCAGTGGAAAGAGCACAGGCTTGAGAGTCAGAGACGGTGGGTTCGAATCCCCACTTTGGGCAAGTCACTTCACTTCTCTGGGCCTCAGTGACCTCCTCTGGCAAATGGGGACTAAGACTGGGAACCCCACGTGGGACAACCTGATCACCTTGTATCAACTCCAGCGCTTAGAACAGTGCTCGGCACATAGTAAGCGCCTGACCGATACCATTCTCCCCTTCTAGACTGTGAGCCCGTTGTGGGCAGGGACGGTCTCGATTGGTTGCTGGATTGTACTCTTCCAAGCGCTTAGAATAGTGCTCTGCACAGAGTAAGCGCTCAGTGAGTATGATCGGATGCATGAATGACCAACGTTTATCTGCCTTTGTGCTTAGAAGAGTGCTTGGCCCACAGTGAGAGCTTGACAGATACCACAGGGGTCGATTCCTGTCGTTATCGCTAACCAGTCGGTCCATCCGTCCGGCCCTCCGCCCGGCCTTCTCTCCCCGATCTTCACCGAGCGGCCCCGGCCCGCCCGGGGGCTGTCCCGAGTCCAGACGGGGCCCGGGCTCCTCGGTCTGGAGGATCTCATGCTGGGTGACACGTGCACAGACACTGTGTTGCTGGGGGACGGGCCGGGGGGTTGGCGGCGGTCAGCCCCCGGGCGCTCTCGGGTCCCTGCAATGCCTTGTGTCCTTGCAGACCCCGAAAACTTGTGAAAACTTCATCAAGCTGTGCAAAAGGTGCTACTACGACGGCACCGTCTTCCACAGGTCCATCCGTAACTTCGTGGTGAGTGCCCGCCCGGCCTGCCCCCGCCTCCTACCCTTTCCCTCCTCCTCCTCCTCCTCCTCCTGTTCGCCCACCCCGGCCCCCCCAACCCAAGACCCCACGTTGGCTGGGCATCTTGGCCTAGGGGAAAGAGCACCGGCCGCGGAGTCAGAGGACCTGGGTTCTAATCCCGGCTCTGCCGATTGCTGGCTGTGTGACTTTGGGCGGGTCACTTTGCTTCTTTGTGCCCCGCTTTGCCTTAGGTTCTCCCTCCCATTTAATAACAGTAATAATGTTGGTATTTGTTAAAGCGCTTACTATGTGCAGAGTACCGTTCTAAAGCCCTGGGGTAGATACAGGCTCATCGGATTGTCACACGTGAGGCTCACAGTCTTAATCCCCATTTTCCAGATGAGGTCACTGAGGTCCAGAGAAGTGAAGTGACTCGCCCACAGTCACACAACTGACAAGTGGCAGAGCTGGGATTCAAAACCATGACCTCTGACTCCCAAGCCCGGGCTTTTTCCACTGAGCCCCGCTGCTTTGTTCGTTCCTTCATTCAGTTGTATTTACTGAGCGCTTACTGCGTGCGGAGCACTCTACTGAGCCCTTGGGAAAGGACAATGTAACAGACACGGTCCCTGCTCACAGTGAGCTTATAGTCGAGACGGGGAGACAGACATGAATATAAATAAATAAACCGCGGATACGTGCGTAAGTGTCGTGAAGCTGGGACGGGGGTTGAATAAAGGGAGCAAGTCGGGGCGATGCAGAATAATAGTAATAATAATTGTGGTTTTTGTTAAGCGCTCACTCCGTGCCGTGCACCGTACTAAGCGCCGAGGTGGATACAAGCAAATCAGGTTGGACGTAGTCCCCGTCGCGCCTGGGGTTCAGGGTTTCAATCCCCATTTTACAGATGAGGTAACAACTGAGGCGCAGAGAAATCAAATAACTCGCCCGAGGTCACACGGCCAAGTGGCGGGGTCCGGATTAGAACCCCTGACCGTCCGACTTCCAGGCCCGGCCTCGAGCCGCCGTGCCGTGCCGCAGAAAGGAGCGCGAGAAGTCCCTGCCCGTGTGGGACGAGGGACTGTCTCCAACCTGTTGAACCCCTATCAACCCGGCGCTCGGAACGGTGTTTGACACACAGCGAGCGCTTTAACGAATACCGTAAGAGGGGAAACGATCTCTGTGGCCCCGAGAGCGCACTCGGCCCCCGGGTTCCCCTCGGCCGCCCCCGCCGCGGGCCGGATCTCCCCCCGCCAACCGGGAGCCGGGACCGCGAGCGTGTCCGTTTCTCTGTCCCTCTTCTCTGCAGATCCAGGGCGGCGACCCGACGGGCACGGGCACCGGTGAGATCCCTGACCCGCCCGCCCTCGGCCAGCCAGGCCCTCGGGGGTCGCGGAGGGTCGGGGGCTGTGGGGGCGGCACGGCACGGTCCCGCCGGATGCCGCCCCTCGACGGGGTGGGGGACCTGGGGGCCGGGGGAGGAGTTGTGCCGGGGGTGGGCCGTCGAGACGCGCCCGGGGTGGGGCCCGGGGTCAGGGCGCCCGGTCGGACGGCCCGCCCGTAAGGACGGGGGGCCAGTCGGACCGGGGGCGCGCGGGGGGCAGGCGGGAGACGGGGCGCTCGGACGGACAACCGGCCCCCCCCGGACAGGGGGCGAGTCGTGCTGGGGGAAGCCGTTCCGGGACGAGTTCCGGCCCAACCTGTCGCACACGGGGCGGGGCGTGCTCAGCATGGCCAACTCGGGGCCCAACTGCAACAAGTCCCAATTGTGAGTGGCCTCGGCCCCTCCCGGCCCGCCCCCCGCCCCGGCCCCGTCTCTGCCGTTGCCCTTCTCCTTCCCGCCCACCCCATCCCGAGGGTCGCTCCCCTCCCCCTGCCCCCGCCTCCCCCCCACCGCCCCTTCCCCCGTGCAGCCGCGGCCCCCGCCGCTGCCGCGGCGGGGGGCTCGCGGTCCGCCGGCAGCCGCGTGGCCGAGCCGGACGGGCCCGGCCTCCGGGGGCCCGGCCCGCTGGGAGAGCGTCCCCCTCCGGCCTCCCCCCACCTGAGCGGCCCCCGCCTGCGTCTCCTCCAGCTTCATCACCTTCCGCTCCTGCGCCTACCTGGACAGGAAACACACCATCTTCGGCAGGTAAGGAGGGCGGGGGTGTGGGCGGTGGAGGCCGACACCTCCTCCTTGTGATCCGAGCCCCCTTCTTCCCTCCCTCCCTCCCTCTCTGTGCGTGAGGGTTGGAGGGGCCGTCGTGTCGGCGGGCCCGGCGGTGCGGCCTAAAAGGGGCAGGGCGCCATACTGGGGCCCCGCGGCGCGTAGAGCCCCGCGCTGGCCGGGCGGCCCCCCGCCGTGGGGTCCGGACGGGTGGGCCCGGGCCGGGTCCCGGGCCCGGCGGGCGGCAGCCGCCCCCGTGACCGCTTCGGGACCGGGGCGTTGGGTGGGGGGCCCCCCGAGGGACCGGGAGCCGGACGGGCGTCAGGCAGCGCCCCGGCCGGTCCCCCGGCGGCCTCCCCTTTCTTTATTTTCGTCATATCTGTTAAGCACTTACTGTGTGTCAGACGCCGTTCTAAGCGCCGGAGTAGATGCAAGTGAATTAGTTTGGACACGGCCCCAGGGCCGTATCGGGCTCACGGTCCGAGTAGGAGCGAGAAGGGGAAAACCGAGGCCCAGAGAAGGGAAGTGACTCGCCCGAGGTCCCACGGCAAGCATTTGGTAGACTCGGGTTCAGAACCCAGGTCCTCTGACTCCCAGGCCCGGGCTCTTTCCACTAGGCCACGAGGCTCCCCCCGCCCCCGCCGCCGTCGCCGTCCTGCCCTGGCGCTCCCCTTTCCGATCCCCGGGCTACAGCTGCCCCCACCTCCCAGCCCCTGGAAAGTCCCCGGTGTCCCGGCCCCCCGGCCCCCGGCCCGGCGCCTTCCCGCGAGGGGCCTGTTGGGTCTGGGACGCGGCCGGATGAGTTTCCTGCCGGGGAGTCCCCTTCCCGGGGAGTCCCCTTCCCGGGGAGTCCCCTCCCCTCCCTCCCCGCCTCTCTCGTCATCCCCGCCTCTCCTCCCCGGGATCCCGAGGCCGGCGGCTCCGCCGTTCCCCACGGCCCCTCCGGCCGGGAGCCTCCGCCTTCCCGGCCGGTCCCTCTGTGGGGCGGGGTGGGGTGTGTGTCAGCCCCCGCCCGGGGGCGGCCCTGCAAGGGACGAGGCCGGATGGAGACGGGGGCCGGGGCCGGGCCCGGGCCGGACCGGCCCTTTGTCCACCAGAGGGTCCAGATGGGGTGTCAACGCTCCTCCCGATCCAGCGCAGTGTCTTCTCGCTCTGTTCACGCAACTCCCGGGACTTCATCCCGTCCTGCCCCGCCCCCGCCCCCTGCCCCAGGCCTGGCCCTTCCCACTGGCCCCGGAGCCCCAACCGAGCGTCTGCTGACCGTCCCACGCCCGACTGTCCCCCAGTGACCCAGCACGGACCACCCCACGCCCCCGACTCCCTCCAGCGACCCAGCGTGGACCGTCCGACGTCTATGACTCTCCCCTCTCCGTCCCTGACTCCTCGCCTCGGTTCCCCCGGGATGCTCTACCTCGGATCCGCTGGCGTTTTAATATTTTCTTCTAAGAACAGGGGCCCTCTCTCTCTCTCTCTCCCCCTTCCCCCCTCGCGGTCCCCGTGTACGGGTTCCAGAGCAACGGATCCCAGCCGGCCCCCGCTCTCTCTGGCCGGAGGGGCTGGTTGTGAGGTTTCCGGCCTGGCCCGCCCCGCCCCGCCGGGGCCGGGGACCTGCCCCCCACCGCTGACCCTCCCTCAATCCCCGGCAGGGTGGTCGGTGGTTTCGACACTCTGACGGCCATGGAGAACGTGGAGAGCGACCCCAAGACGGACCGGCCCAGGGTGAGCCACGGCGGCCGGGGCGGGGTCCCGCGGGCCGGGTCCCCCCCGGGGGTCTCCTGGAGAGGGCGGGCTGGGCGCTCGGACCCCCGGGTCCCCGGTCCCCCCGGCCCAGGCGCCGACGGGGGTCTCTCCCCTCCCCAGGAGGACATACGGATCGAGTCGACCACGGTGTTCGTGGACCCGTACGAGGAGGCGGACGCTCAGGTGAGGGCCCGGAGGGCCGGTCAGGCCATCCGTCCCCTCATCCCCTCCCTAAACGCGGGAGGCCCGGAGCGGGGCCGGGCGTGAGAGGCGGTGCCCGGGGCCGCCCGCTCCCCCCGCCCGGGTCCACTGTGTCCCTCCGGCCCCCCAGGTGGCCGCGGAGAGGGCGAAGGCCCAGCGGGAAGCCGACGCCCCGGAGACCGGAGCGGAGGCGGAGCCGCCCAAGCCGGAGCCCCGGCGCCCCAAGACCTACCGGCAGGGAGTGGGAAAATACATCAACATGGCGGCCGCGTAAGTGCCCCGGCCCCACGTGCCCTCCCCTCCGCCCTGCCCGCGGGCCGAGGGCCTGCGTTCGGCCCCCGGGGTGGAGGGAGGGGTGGCCAACCGAGCCCCCGTCCGGAGGCGGGCCCGCGGGGGAGGGGGACGGGGCCCGGGGCCGGACGGGTCGAGACGGGGGCGTCTCCGGCCGTCACAGCAAGCGCGCGGCGGAGGAGGCGGGACCGTCCCCCGGGGCCGTCAAGAAGGAGAAGCCGAGCCGGGGCTTCGGCGACTTCAGCTCCTGGTAGCCGCCCGTCGAGACGTCGCCGGGGCCGGGGCCGTCCCCCGCGGAGGCGCGTCGCCGGGCCGCCCCGGTCGGGGGGGGCACGGGGGTGGGGGGCGGGGGGGCTTTTTTTAGGCTTTTGTATCAGGTCTGCTGCCCCGGGGCTTCCCCGGGAAGCGCCAGCACCTTCTGTCAATAAAGACTCTGTGGTTGGTGGGGCAGGACTCCCGGCTTCTTGTGACCTAGCGGGGGTCCCGGCCCCGTTTCCCCGGCGAGCGCCGAGATGCCGCCGCCCTCGGGGTTTCGCCCGTCAGCCGCCGGTCAGCGCCCCGGGGTGCGTGGCGGTCCCGGAGCCGGACCCCGAGGCCCGCGCGGCCACGCTTCCCCCCCCCCCACTCTCCGGGACACGCACAACCCGTACGGACGCTGTCCGCGGCCGGCGGGCCGTTGGCCCCCGCCGTCATGGGTGGAGGCCGGAGGCCACCCCTTCATTCCACCCCTGCCTGCAGACAGCGGGCACTGGGGAGGGGAGGGGAGGCGGGGAGGATATTCCCCTCAGGTTTCCTCCCACCCTCCACCCCCGACCGCACATTAACTCTGGGCGAGCGGGATGACTCCGAGCCGGCCGTGCGAGGGGGACGCCTGGATTCCCCGGTCCCCGCTGGCCGTGCGAGGGGGCGGCGCGTAGACCCGGGGCCCGCTCGGGGCTCCTGGTCCTCGGGCCGCCTCGGGGCCCGGGCTCCGTCGGGTCGGGGCGGCGGGCGGAGCGACCTCGGCGTGATCCCGGGACGACGGGAGGCCGCTCCCCGAGCGCTGAAAGCTTTATTGGACGGCGCACGCGGACACAAGAACGTCAAACGGCAGGCGGCGGGGCGGCCGGCCGTGGGGAGGAGGCTCCGGCGGCCCCCGGGGCGCAAGCCCTCCGCGGAAGCCCGCCTGGTCGCGGCCCTCGGGATTCCCCGGGCGACCCGCGCCCGGCTCCGGCTCGGATGGCGTCGGGGCCCACGGAGGGGCCCCGGGCCCCGGGCCCCCCGCTCGGCTTCCGGAGGCAGACTTCCGGCGAGTCCACGGGGAGGCCCGACGAGCCGGCTGGCGGGCGCGGGAGGCTCCCGTTTTACGGAACGAAACGTCAACCCAAAAGGCATCGAAGGTATCTGGGGGGGGCGGTGGGGCGGGGGGGTGGGGCGGGGCCGGAAACAGAGACCAGACCGTGAGCCGCCCCGCGGGATACGGGAACGGGAAACCAAAGTGCTTGAGTAGGAAGGGGGAAAACGGAGGCGGACCGCCCGGGGAGCCCCGGGGGTACCCAAGAGGGTCACGGGAGAGGCGGCTCCCCTCGCCCCGGACCTAGCCGGCCGCCCTGCGGGGCCCCCCCGCCCCTCGCGGTCCGCAGGCCGCGGCGGGCGGGGGTGCCGACGGGCTGCGCCGAGCGCCGTCGCCTTTGGGCCGATTTCCTCGGGCGCGGGGAGGAGCCCCGTGCACCCACCCTCGTGTCCGGATCCCGCCTGCTGGGGTGGCTCGTGGCCAGGGGTCACGGCTGCCCCGGGATGGAGGGGGGAGAAGGGGACGACCGAGGCGGAGCCGGCGCCGGGCCGCGATCCCCGCCGCCCCCGGCCCCCCGGGAGGAGCCGTGGCGGCCGGACCGGGACCCGCTCCCCCGTGCCGGGAGGGCGGCGGGGCGGCGTGGGGGCGGCCCCGGCCGACGGGTGCGCGGCTCCTCCCGGCTGCCGGAGCCGCGGGTGGGGGCGGGAGGTGGATAGAAATCTTAGAAAAGCGTCCCGGGGGATGATTTATCCAGCAAACCAAACGCCCTCTTTAAAAACTTGAAAAAGCTTCCGGCAGCGGGCCCCTTCCCCTCGCCGGCCCCCCGATCCGCTTCGTCCGGCACGGGCGAGCCGCGGCCGGGGGTCCCTCACGGGCCGGCTCCGGCCCCGGGCTCGCCGCCCGCCCTGCGGGGTGGACGCCGGGTCCCCGGCTCGGGGAGGCGCCTCGGACGCCGCCCCGTGGGCCGAGCGGCCGACCCGGACCCGGCGGACGGTGGCAAGCCGCGGTCGGCCGAACCGCCCCCCCCCCCCCGCCGCCGCCGGCCCCTCTGAGTCTGGGGTCCGCAGAGGAAGAGCGGGCACGGCCTCGCCCGAGGGTCGAGCTGCCGTGGTCCACCGGGTCGTGGTTTCTGGAGTTCTCGGGCGAGAGGAGCGGAGGCAGCGGCCGGGCAGGGGGCCCGCGGCGCCGGGGGCCGCGGACGGGCGGTCGGGGCGGCCTCACTCCCACCCGTTGTCCTTGATCATGTGGGCGACCTCGATGATGAACTTCCCTTCCTTGTACTTCTGGCTACTCTCGAACGCGTGCTCCTGCAGGGGGGCGGAGGGGGCCCGGTTGGCCACGGAGCCGGGGCCCCTGGAGCCCCCCGCTTGGTCCAGGCCTGCGGCCGGGGGCCGGCTCTCCCTGTGGCGAGGCGGGCTTAAGCCCCGGGGCCCCCAGCGGCGTGGCCTTCTCCTCCTTTTCCCTCTCCTGGGGCCTTCCGGGTTGGATGAGTTTTTACGGTATCCGTCAAGTGCTCGCTGCGTGTCCAACGCTACGCTAGGCGCCCGGGTAGGTGCAAGTTAATTAGGTCGGACACAATCCCCGTCCTGCCTGGGGCTCGCTCTGAGTAGGAGGGAGAAGGGGTATTCGAATCCCCATTTGACAGGTGAGGTCACGGAGGCGCAGAGAAGCGAAATGACTGGCCCCACGTCACGCGGCAAGCGGTCGGCCGAGCGACTGGCAGAGCCGGGAGGAGATTCCCCGCCCCCCAGGCCCTTTGCCTCCCAGGGGCGGGCGGGCGGCGGAGTCACTCACGTATTTCCAGCCGAGCGTGGTCTTGCAGTTCTCACAGTAGATGTCGGCGACGGCGTGCAGGCCGGTCAGCAGGACTCGCTCTTCGGCGGGGCCGCAGCCCACGTTCACCCTGGGGGTGGGGAGGGCCGCGACGCCACGGGGCTTCCGTCACCCCCCGGGGCCCCACACCCCTCCTCGGGACACCCGCCGGGCCTGGGGGCGCCTCCTGGTCTGGGCCTACGAGGGGTGACGCGGGCGGGCGGGCGGGCGGGGGCCGCGCAAGAGGCTGGAGGCTTTCCCGGTGTCCGTGGGCCGCGGGACCCCGTCCCGCCGCCCCCGCCCCCCGTCCGGTGGCCGCACCCATCCGGAGGGCGGCCGGTTCGTCCCCCGAATCCGGGGCCCCTTCCGTCTCTCACGGGTCCCGCCTTCCCGGCCCGGACCCCCGCACCGCCGCCCCCGTTAACTCCCCTCCCGCGGCTCACGGGGCCCCGTGGCCACAAACCGGGACCTCTGGAGGACGGGGGTCTGGCTGGTTTTGGTAAAAGGTGTTACGGACGTATGCTCCGGCTCTGCCTGGGGGCTCTCTCTTTTAGGGGACGCTGTCTCCCTTCTACCTGGAACCCTGCGGCCCAGAGTCGTGGGGGAGGGTGGAGCACGGGGGGGGGGGGCCGCCGGGGGCCAGGGCGAGCCTTTTCCCGCCGGGCCCCTGCCGGCGACGGGAGGGTGGGGACGGTTTCCTTAGCGATGAGGTCGCGGCCCGGCCCCGAATCCGAGAAACGACACGGCCCCGAGAGGGTCGGCGGGTCCCGGGTTTGGAGAGGTCCAGGTGTGAGCGCCGTGGGGGCCGCCGGGACCCCCGGCTTTGGTCCCGGCTCCTGCGGGAGGGTTTGCCCGGGCCGCGGACCTCCCGTGACGGAGAGGGCCCTCGGGGGCCGGGGGCGCGGGGCCGGCCGGGGCAGATCTGGCCAGAGGGGGCCCCGGCCCTCCTCCGGCCCGTCGCTTCCGGCCTTTCCCCGAGGCGGGCGATGCTGGCCCGGCGGGCCGCGGGGGAGGGCCGGCGGGGCCGTGCCGAGGCCAACGGGGACGTGGGCCAGCCGGCCGGGGACGGCCGCTGCCGAGGCCAGGGCAGCGGGCTCGTCTCCTCAGCGGGCCCGTGGCGGCGGAGAGCGGCGACGTGGGCGGGCCCTCGGCTCTCCGTCGCGGCCCGGTCCCGGGAAGGGATCCCGCCGATATTTCCCTCCCACCGGCGAGGCGGCCCCGGGGGCCGGGGCCGGGAGGGAGGGGCGCCGGGGCGGTAGGTACTCACACGGAATTGAAGAGGTAGGCTCGGCCCTGGCTCCCTTGGAACGACTGCCAAGAAGAAGAATCGGAGTCCGCCTTCAGAGCCTTCAAACTCCGGGTGAGCGCCCCGCTGGCCGGCCCCGCCCGAGGCCCGGCGTGGTGCCGGGGCGGGCCGGCGCGGGGGAGCGAGGGGTCGGCCCCCGGGTCCCGCGGACCGGAGGCCTGCCGCGGCCGGGAAGCCCGGGGGATGGCCTGGACGGGTCCCAACGCAGATCCCCACCGTGCACTCGGGGACTTGCAAGTTGGGGAGTTTGTTTCTTGACGAGGCGGGTGGGGACAGAAGGTGTGGCGGGGGGAAGGGCGGCGGAACCCCTCCGGGAGAAGCCCCGGGGGAGCGGGGAGCCGTCGGGATCTGGACCCGGCTCTGCCGCCCCCCACTCCTCCCCCAGCCGTGTGACCCGCAGCCGGTCAGACCTCTCGGGGCCTTAGGAAAATGTGCGCGGAAGCGGGCGCCGGCCTCCCTCCCTCCTTTCCTCCCTCTCTCCTCCCACCGGGATGACGGAGGGAGACGAGGGAGACGAGCGAAACAGGAGAAAGGCCCCGGCGGGGCAACGCGGACCCTAAGCCGAGCTGTCCCCGGGCCACCGGACCCCGCCCAAGCCAAGCCGAGCTGTCCCCTAGCCTCCGGACCCGGTCCCTTGGGCCGGGGGCCCGCGGCTCGAGCGGCTCCCGGGGGAGACGGCCCCGGGCCGGCCGCCGCCGCTGGGGAGGGGGGCCCGATCCCCCGCCACCCCGGGGAGAGACCCGAGCCCACCGAGGCCCCGGGGCCACTCGCCTTGGAGATGAGCTCGTCGTGGTTGGCCAGGTGGGCCCTGCAGTGGACGCAGCTGTAGGTGCGATGGCAGGCGGGCAGGTACGCCTGGAAGGTCTTCGACTTGGTCATCTTGACCATCGCGGCGGGGGGCGGCGCCCCCGGCCCGGGGCCGGGCAGGCCGCGGCCCGGCCAGACGCGGCGGCAGAAGGAGAAACACTGGCCGACGCAGGCCAGAGCCGCCGTCGCTCCGCAGGGCGCGGGGCCCCGTCCGCGCGGGCGCCGCCGGAGGAGGGACCCCGACCTGTCGACGACAGCCACCGAGCGGGGGTCACCGCCCGGGACCCTCCGGACGGGCGCGGGACCCTCGCGGCCGGTCCGTCGACGACGGCGACCCGACGCTTACCGCGTGCGGAGCGCTGGGCGGGAGGGTCGGTGGATGGGATCCCTGCCCGCCGAGAGCTTACGGTCCACTTGGGGAGTCAGAGATGGGCAAACGGGAGAGCCTAAGGTTTCGGTGAGTCTCCAAGCGCTTCAGGGGCGCGTGGGTAAGTGCGTCGGTGAAGCAGAGGAGAGGGTGGGGACGAGAGATGAGGGCTTGGTCCCCAGTTGGCGCGGGGATGTCCTCTCCCTTTTTGCAGATGCGGGCACTGAGGCCGGACGGGTCGGACCGCGATCGATTCGTGTTATTTCTTGAGCTCTCACTGTGTGTCAGACGCTGAATTAGGGTGCCTGGGGGAGCACGACACGGTGGAGTCGTTCAACACGATCCCCGCTCCGGAGGAGCTTACATTCTAGGTGGGGAGACAGACACGTCGATACGTTACAGAGGGGAACCGGGGGGGCCGGGGGCTGCCTGAGTCTCCGGTGCCTAAGGTGTAAATGAAAATACATCAGGGTATTTGTTAAGCGCTTCCTACGTGCCAAGCACCGCTCTAAGCCCCGGGTCTACGGATCCAGGTGCAGAGGTGACACCGAAGGGAGGGCATAGAGGGGAAATGAAGGCTTAGCCAAGGATGACAAATAGGGGAAATGAAGGCTTAGTCAAGGAAGGCCTCTTAGAGAAGGCGGACTTTGAAGGTGGGAGAGCGGCGGCCTGTCAGATCCGACGTGGCTCACTGGAAAGAGCACGGGCTTTGGAGTCAGAGGTCATGGGTTCGAACCCCGGCTCTACCACTTGTCAGCTGTGTGACTTTGGGCAAGTCACTTCACTTCTCGGTGCTTCAGTTACCTCATCTGTAAAATGGGGATTAAAGACTGTGAGCCCCACGTGGGACGACCTGATTCCCCTGTGTCTACCCCAGCGCTTAGAACAGTGCTTGGCACATAGTAAGCGCTTAACAAATACCAACATTATTAGTTCCGGGTCCAAGGGCAAACTCGGGCAAGGGGTCGACGGCAAGGCAGGTGAGATCCAGGCCCGATGAGTAGGGTGGCATTAGAGCGACGGGCGCAGGTTGGGTGGTAGGAGAACAGCGAGGTTGAAGGGGGAAGAGCTGATTGAGCGCCGTAAAGCCGACGGTTTGATGTCGGGGTGGAGGTTCTTGAGGAGCGGGGAGGGGTGGACTCAAAGGTTTTTGTAGACAAAGGATCCGGGCAGCGGAGTGGGGAGAGACAGGAGGCAGGGAGGTCAGCAAGGAGGCCGATACAGTCATCAAGGCGGGAAGAGATGAGCGCTTGGATCGGCCCAGCAGGGTGGAAGGGGCAGACCCTAGAGGTTGTGAAGGTAGAACCGATCGGTGGGTCCAACGCGAAGGATGAAACGGGATAATGCCGAGGTTCCGGGCTAGTGAGCCTGGGAGGAAGGCGGCGGTGTCTACAGCCATGGGAAATCCTGGATGCCGACAGGGCTCGGGTGGGAAGATGCAGGGCTGGGACTCGACCCACACCGTCCTCCTGGCCTTAGTGACAAAGTGACCGTCCGAGGGGGAGAGGGGCGAGGCACAGCCGGGCCGCCTCGGGCAGCCAACACAGACAAACGCGTTTCCCAGAAACGTATGGAAAGTTACATAGGGTGGGAGCCCGAGCTCCGCCCTGAGCGACTGCGGGATCCAATTGGTTGTGAGGAAGGGCTCTGAGAGGGGCTGTTTTCCGCAACGTCGCCCCTCGGCCCCCAGGCTGCGAGGGGGAGACCGGGCTCGCCCAATTCCATCGCTGAGCCCGGCAGTGAGGGAAACGTGCTTCCTCTTATGCCGGGCTCCCCCCCGCTCGGAGCGTAAGCTCCCTGTGGGCGGGGAACCACTCTCGTGGCGGAGCCATGGGGGCCTTCCTCGAGGCTAGAGCGCCGGGCACAGATGGGTAAAGCGCCCTTCGGTCTGGCGCTCTCCCTGCCGAGCCCGAGTAAACGAGTCCCGGGAGGAGAAGGGGAGGGAGGCGAGGAGGAAGCCGGTGCCGTGGCGACAGTCCCGAGCGCAGTCGGGGCCGTCGGACCTGGGAAGGGCATCCTTGGCGGTGGCCGCGCTGCTCCTTGCCGACGGTCGGAGGAGCGGCTAGGCGGTGGCTTCGTGGGCGCGGGATCGCCAAAATCCTATGGGCCCTTCTTTTAGAGGTCCCGAGGGAGCCTTTGCAAAGTGCAATTTCTCGATGGGCTCCGGCAAGCTGAAAACAACGGAGCGGATCCCAGCTCCGGGGCACGGGGGGCGAGGTGCGAGGCGGCGAGGCACCTCTCTCTTCTTGGGCGTCCACACTGGGCAAGGACTCCGGGTCACCGGATTTCTCCCGGGAAAAGGTTTCCCGCCATCCGGCCATCCGAAGGAAGCGTTTCTCCCCGTCGAGACGAGACGGGGCCGAGTCGGGCTGTCGGAGAGCCTCGGTCCACGGCGGCTCCGCCCTCGTCTGGGACCTTCGGGGGACTCTGGCCAAATCCCCGCCGGTCTCAGGGGGAGGAGAGATGCCACGGTGGTTCCCGCGGTCTCACCTTGCTCTCGTTTCCTGGCTTCGGATCTGCTGGCGGCTGCCCGGGGGGCCGGGGCGGGGGTGTTCTGTGAGGTCCGTCACAAAGCCCACCCTCCTGTTGGCCGTCCTCACTGGAGCCTGGGGGGCGGAGGAGGGCGTGGGTCCCCTCTCCCGAGCCTCGAGCCCCGGCAGGCCCCGAGGCCGGGCTGCCCACGGGGCGGGGGGCTGGGGGACTGGGGAGCCGGGGCGGGGTCCGTGACCTAGGTGAGCTCAGCCCCGGAACCAGGCTCAGGGACGGCGGCCCCCCAGGCTCTCTCGTCACCTGATCGGGCACGCTGGCTTCCGGGCACCCCACCCCGGGGGGCGCTTTCCCGAGCCTCTCCCTTCCTGACGGCGGCTGCGGGGACGTGGAGCTTGGGGATGGACAGGCAGTGTGGCCTAGTAGAAAGAGCGTAGGCCTGGGAGTCAGAGGACCCACGTTCTCCTCCTGGCTCTGCCGCTTGTCTGCTGTGTGACCTTGCACAAGTCGTTTCACTTCTCTGTGCCTCAGTTACCTCCACAGTAAAGTGGAGATTAAGAATGGGAGCCCCCTGCGGGATAGGGACTGCGTCCAACCTGATTAGCTTGGCTCCACCCCAGTGCTTAGTACAGTGCTCGGCACGTACTGAGCACTTAATTACCATAAAAAAAGAGAGAGAAGGCTGAAGCGGTTTCTGCCCGTCCAGTGGTATTGGATAAATCACTCAAGGGAAGGGGTCGCCTGCAGCTTTGTGTTCTCCCTTCCTCACTTTGGCGTTTTCTCCTCAGAACCAGTCATTTCTCTAGTCGTCTTCCTAAGTGCGGTTATTCTTGTGCCTGTCTTTCTCCTCCGCCCTCAAGGAGTTCACATTCTGCCAGGGACGGTGCCTTCCACCTCCAGGGCACCTCTCCCAAGTGCCCAGGACGTCGGCTCTGAGAGTGTTGAACTTGTCCCTGATCGCAAGGAGCCTGCACCCTAAAGGGAGAGGACAACGTGCCGATGTCCCGGTGGTCAAAACAGGTGATAGGCGAACGCACTTGGATTTCTCCCGGAGGGTCGGGGAGACATCAACAGAAGTTCACGGGTGCTAGAAGTAGCCAGTGGGTTTATCTGAATTGGAGCTCTGGGTGATTGATTGGGGAAAAACTCATTGGAGGACTTGGGTTTGGAAGGTGGGCCGCGGTTGACCAAATGTGGGGAGGGAGGGAGGGAAGGAGGGAAGGAATTCCAGGCCCAAGGAACGGCATCAGAGAGGATGAGTAATGGTACCTATTAAGCACTCGCTGCGTGCGGAGCGTCGTCGGACTGAGCCGAGTCGAGAGAGGGAGTCGAGAGCGAGGAACCGCGACCAGGTTGGCGGGGGAGGAACTCCCAGAGCAAGTGGGAAGTCAGTGAGTGGAGGGAGCAGAGAGGGGAGAGAAGGGAAGGGAGAGTCTCGAAGCCGGTGGAGGAGGGGCCGGCTCCGAGGAGAGGCGAGGAGAGATGGGGCCCGAGGGACCCCTCAGGAAGACGGATCGGATCGGATCGATGCCTGCCCCGGCGGCCCGCGGGCCGCCGGGGAAGTGGTGGTGGTTGGGGGGAGGGGCGGCTGTGTGGTCCAGCCCAGTCTTTCGGGGTTTAAGAAAAGTTAAAAGTTAATTAACTGTTTCTCCAAGGCCCAGGAAGAATGAAAAATCGGGGGTGGGGGGTTGTTCTCTGGTGATCTGTTTTGGTCTAAGATTCCCCCGGCTTCCTGGCTCTTCCCCCAGAGCCGAGGCCATCCCGGCTTCACTCACCCCAGGACAGGACAAAGGTGGAATTCTACCCTCCAGGCAGGGAAAATCCTGTTTCCTACAGAGGAAGTTGGATTTCCCACCCTCGTTCCCAGCATCCTGTGGTGGGGGGAAGGGGTGGGTAGGGAGGGGCACACAAGTCCAGGGTCCCCTACGGGAGAGCTGAGGGCGGTATTGAGGGGGGGGGCGGGGAGGGGGGCCGGGGGGCGGCCCAGTGTCGTCTGTATCCGTTTATGAACAGTGCAGAGTCACTTCAACAACAGGGCCCAATTTAGACTTGGTGGGTGGTCTTTATTGTGCACCTGAGGGCCAAGCATGGTAGTGAGGGCTGGAGAAGAGTACCACGGAAACAAGGCGCTCAGCTGCGGAAACAAGACTCGCGGTCGCCGCCCTCGAGAGGCTTCCTAGAGCTGATCAGTTTGTCTGGCTAACCCGGGAGATCCCAGGCCATGAAATGCTTTGAGGTTCCCGGAGAGGGTCATAGTTTTGAAGAACAAGTGAACAACGGCTTTGCCGTTTTTGACAGGAATTCCACAGGAAGGAACACCGAATAACGTTTACGGTACAGAGCACAGAAGTACCCGTTCGTCACCGAAGGGGAAAGATCTGGAAAGCGGTAGGAGCTAGCCTCATCCCGAGGCCTTTTTTCGGGCGCGACGTCCCGGAGGCAAGCGGTGGTCTTTCAGCCAGCCGGGGCGGGGGGGGGCCGACCTCCTGCCCGCGGAGACCGAGAACTGGACCACGGCACTCGCTTCCGGGGCGGGTGGGCCGCCCGGCCCCGGAGATGAGGCCGGTCCCCGGCTCGGTAAGGGGCGGCCGCCTTCCTCGGCCTCGGTTCGCGCTGGGCCGGCCCGCTCGGAGGAGCGACGCGGCCGAGGCCCTCCAGTCGGAGGCCTTCGCGGCCGCCGGCCCGGCCCCGGCGGACCTTGCCCTCCCGCTTACGGGCCCGGGGCCGGGACCCGCCGGCGGCCTTCCCACACCGGCTCTACCCGGGAAGGCTCACGGCAGGATGGAGACGAAACTCAGAGAGGTCGCGGCGACCCACGGAACGGGCGCGGGGTTCCCCTCGGGAGAGATGGGAGAGATCTTCCGCTTTATTCCCCGGATGGGGGGGAGGTGGTCCTCCGGGGCAGGAGAAGAAAAATCCCCCTTAAGAATGAGATAATTGCGTTCTCGCGGGCAACCTTCACGTCTGGTATCGTCGAGGAAAGAGGCGGCAAGTCGGGTTCCACCCGGGAATGGTTAAAATCCAGAAGCCGAGCTCCTTCGGTAGCCGAAGGGGAGGTGAAACCGGTCTCCGTCACCCAAGGCAAATCCGGCTGGGTTTCTCGAGGTTTACGGGAGCTCCGTAGATAGCTCCCGGCCCCCTTCCTCGTTCGAGGACTTAGAAGGAGCGGTCGGGGGTCCCGAGCCCCTCCTCAACCAGCGCTGCCTACGGTATCTTTCCGGCGGGGGCCCCCATCACGCATTTCATCTGCCTTCGCAACTTCCCCGAGGCGTCCGTCGAGGCGGGACCTCTCCTTTACTTGGGGACTGCCAGAGACGTGTAATCGTCTAGTAGGGTTTTAACCCCACGGCGTTTATTCTGGGAGTCGGGAGGGCCCGGGTGAGGCGCCGGGTGTGGGTGGGGCCGGGCCCGGGCCCCGGGGGGTCGGCGGCCGGTGGGGCTCGTCCGGCGGTTTCTCCCCGGGGGCCGGGATGACGGGCCCAACGGAGGGGGGGGTGAAGGGGTGGTTTTGAGGGCGCCCCCCTCCCTGCCCCGGCCCTTCTGGAGTCCGGTCCGGTCCCGGGGGGCCGATGGGCCGGGGCAGGTGGCCCCGGGGCGGCCGGGTGACGTCACCGCGGGCTAGGGCCCACGTGCGGCCCCACCGACGACGGCAGCCCGGACAATGGCCCGGCCCAACCGGGACCCCCCCCCCAGCGGATGCTCCGGACGCTGGGCCCGGGAGGGGGTCGGGTCGGTCCTGTCCTGCCCGGTCCTGTCCGGTTCTGCAGTGTCCGGTCCTGCCCTGTCCCATCCGGTCTGTCTGGTCTTGCCCTGTCCGATCTGGTCCGGTCCTGTCCTGGCCGGTCCGGTCCTGGCCGGTTCTGCCATGTCCGGTCCTGCCCTGTCCCGTCCGGTCCTGTCTGGTCTTGCCCTGTCCGATCTGGTCCGGTCCTGCCCCGTCCGGCCTGGTCCGGTCCTGTCCGGTCCTGCCCTGCCCGGTCGGGGGAGGGGATGGTGGCGGCTGCGGGGGCGGCGGGCCCCGCGCTCTCCCGCAGCGCCGCGGGCATCACCTGCCGTGGTCGGGGGGGGAGGGTGGCCGGCTGGACCACGCCGGGGCCGGTGGCCGTGTGTGTGTGGGGGGGGGGGGGGGGGTCTCCGGGAGGAGAAGCCGCCCCGTCCCCCCCACCCCGCTCCCGCCGCGGACACCTGTTGGTCGCCCGGCTACTCACCGCTCCGTGCCCGGGGCTCCGGGGTCGGGACGCCGGCCGGCCGGCCGACCTCCCCCAGGCCGCCCACGACGGGGCCAAGACGACGACGAGGACGAGGAGGAGGAGGAGCAGCGGGAGTCCGGGGCAGGACGGGGGTCCCGGCCTCAGGCGTCGGGGGTCCCCGGCGCTGGGGGCTGGGCGGGGGGCCCCGCCGCCCGGACCCCGGCCCGCCGCTCCCCGCCCGCACCCCCCGGCGGCGGCAGCGGCGGCGGCATCGTCGCCCACCGCCGCCGCTGCCTTCTTTGTTGTCAAGCCGCCGCCGCCGCCGCCGCCGCCGCCGCCGCCGCCGCTCTTAACCGCCTTCGCACGGGGCCCTCGGCCAAGCGGCGCGCGCGCCCGCCCCCAGCGCGCGCCCGCCCCCCAGCGCGCCCCCGGCCGGGCTCTCGGCCGCGCGCGCCGGCGCGCCTTCCCCCTCCGCCTGCAGGGGGCGCCCGCCGCGCGCCGAGGGGGAGAGGGCGAGCGCGTGCCGGCCCGGGCGCGGCGCGGCGCCCTCATTGGCCGGACGGCGGCGGGTCCGACCAATCGGGGGGCCGGGGGAGCCGGCCGGGCGGGAGCGCCCGCCAATCACAGGCGCGGGGCGGCCGGCGGGGGGGGGGGGCGGGGGGCGCGCGCCGGCACGCGGAGCCGGGAGGCCCGCCAACCGCCCGGGGGCGCGCGACGACCGGCCGCGCGGGCCCCCGCCCATTCAGGCGCCTTTAGCGAGCCCTTACCGTGTGCGGAGCGCTTGGAAAGTAGTAATAATGTTGGGATTTGCTAAGCGCTTACTGTGTGCCGAGCACCGTTCTAAGCGCTGGGGGGAGATACAGGGTCATCAGGTTGTGATAATAATAATGTTGGGATTTGCTAAGCGCTTACTATGTGCCGAGCACTGTTCTGAGCGCCGGGGTCGACACAGGGGAATCGGGTTGTCCCCCGTGGGGCCCACAGTCTTCATCCCCATTTTACAGATGAGGGAACTGAGGCACAGAGAAGTTAAGTGACTCGCCCAAAGTCACACAGCTGACAAGTGGCCGAGCCGGGATTTGAACCCATGACCTCTGACTCCAAAGCCCGTGCCTTTTCCACTGAGCCACGCCGCTTCTCTAGTGAGCCCTTACCGTGTGCAGAGCGCTGTGCTGAGCGGTTGGAAAGTAATAATAATGTTGGTATTTGTTAAGCGCTTACTGTGTGCAGAGCACCGTTCTAAGTGCTGGGGGAGATTCAGGGTCATCAGGTTGTGATAATAATAATGTTGGTATTTGCTAAGCGCTTACTGTGTGCAGAGCACCGTTCTAAGTGCTGGGGGAGACGCGGGGGAATCGGGTTGTCCCCCATGGGGCTCACAGTCTTCATCCTCATTTTCCAGATGAGGTCACTGAGGCCCAGTGAAGTGACTCGCCCACAGTCACCCAGCTGACGAGGGGCAGAGCCGGGAGTCGAACCCATGACCTCTGACTCCCTAGCCCGGCCTCTTTCCACGGAGCCACCCTGCTCCCACGTGAGGCTCACAGTCTTAATCCCCATTTTACAGATGAGGGAACTGAGGCACGGAGAAGTAAAGTGACTCGCCCAGGGTCACACAGCAGGCAAGTGGCAGAGGATGAGAACCCAAGCCCGCGCTCTTTCCACCGAGCCACGCTGCTTCCCATAAGTAGAAGACACAGCACTGAAGAGAGAGGATCCCTGCCCACAACGGGCTCACAGTCTCCGGGACGGGAGGCATTCATTCATTCATTCCTGCATTCATTCATTCATTCATGCATTCAAAGAGCCCGGGCTTGGGAGTCAGAGGCCGTGGGTTCTAATCCCCGTTTCACCACTTGTCCGTTGTGTGACCCCGGGCAAGTCACTTCACTTCTCTGGGCCTCACTGACCTCATGTGGGAAATGGGGATGAAGCCTGTGAACCGATCTGGTGACCTCAGATCTACCCCCAGTGCTTGGAACAGTGCTTGGCACATAGTCAGCGCTTAACAAATAGCCCACATTATGAGTATTAAGTGCTGACTATGTGCAGAGCACTGTACTAAGTGCTTGGAATGGACAATTCGGCAACAGAGAACTGCAATCCCCGCCCAACAAGGGGCTCAGACTCTAAAGGGGGGAGATACAACAAAACAAATAGTCTGGCGGACATCGATACAAGTAAACAGGCATCAGTATAAAATAAATAGAATTATATATACACAAGTGCCGTGGGGTGGGGGAAGTGCAAAGGGAGCTGTGGTGACGGGATAGGGTGGGGGAGCTGAGGAAGAGCAGGATTTAGTCTGGGAAGGCTACTTGGAGGAGATGCAATTTCGGCAGATCTCTGACCGCCTTGGATGCGCCAGCGTGGCTTAGTGGAAAGAGAACGGGTTGGAGACTCAGAGGATGTGGGTTCTAATCCCGCCTCCGCCACTTATCTGCTGTATGACCTCGGGTAGGCCACCTAACGTCTCTGTGCCTCGATTACCTCGTCTGTAATAGGGGGATGAAGACCGTGAGCGCCACGTGGGACCACCTTGACGACCTTGTATCTACCGCAGCGCTTAGAAGACTGCTCGGCACGTAGTAAGCTCTTAACCGATACGATCCTGATGATCATGCCCCACCCCGTTGCTTCCCATTCCGATCCATCCCGGAATCCAGCCTGCGTCCTCCTGGTGGCCCGAAACGCCTGGACAGAGATGCTACTCAGTCTACAGCCCTGCCACAATAATAATGATATTTATAGTATTTGTTAAGTGTTCACTACGTGCCAAGCGCCGTTCTATCGCGGCGGTAGATACAAGGTTATCAGGTTGTCCCGTGGGGGGATCTCGTCTTAATCTCCATTTGACAGAGGAGGGAACTGAGGCCCAGAGGAGTGAAGTGACTTGTCCAAGGTCACACAGCGGACAAGTGGCGGAGCCGGGATTAGAACCGACGACCTCTGACTCCCAAGCTCGTGCCGTTGCCATCAGGCCGTGCTGCTTCCTGCAAACATCCCCCCTTCCCGCCTTCTCCGGGACACTGGTACCAAACTGGGATCTCTCTTCGCCGTGGCCCCGTCCATCCATGGAGCCCCGACCCCGGAGGCCGGGCCTCGCCCTTCCGTGGACCTCCACCCATTCATTCGATCGTATTTATTGAGCGCTTGCTGTGTGGAGGGCACTGTACTGAGCGCTTGGAAAGTACAATTTGGCAACGGGGAGAGACGATCCCTCTCCAACGACGGGCTCGCGGTCTAAATGGGGGGAGACAGACGACGAAACGAGTAGACAGGCATCGATGCCATCAAGATAGAGACATAGAATTATAGATAGATACACATCAATAATAGAGTAATAAATGTGTGCAAATATACCCAAGTGCTGTGGGGCGGGGAAGGGGGAAGAGCAGAGGGCGGGAGAGGGGGGAATGGGGAGGGGAGGAGGAGCGGAGGGAAAGGGGGGCTCAGTCTGGGAAGGCCTCCTGGAGGAGGTGAGCTCTCAGGAGGGCTTTGAAGAGGGGAAGGGAGTGAGTTTGGCAGACGTGAGGAGGGAGGGCATTTTAGAAGCAGCTTCGCTCAGTGGAAAGAGCCCGGGCTTGGGAGTCAGAGGTCACGGGTTCGAATCCCCGCTCTGCCCCCTGTCAGCTGTGTGACTGTGGGCAAGTCACTTCGCTTCTCTCGGCCTCAGTGACCTCATCTGTCAAATGGGGATGAAGACTGGGAGCCTCCCGTGGGACCACCTGATGACCCTGTGTCTCCCCCAGCGCTTAGAACGGCGCTCTGCACAAAGCAAGCGCTTAACAAATCCCAACATTATTATTATTTCAGGCTAGAGGGAGGACGTGGGCCGGGGGTCGTCGGCGGGATAGGTGTGAACGGGGCAGGGTGAGGAGGGGAGCGGCGGCAGAGGAGCGGGGCGTGCGGGTGAGGGCAGGAGGAGGAGAGATGGGAGGAGGGGGCGAGGGGATGGACGGCTTGGAAGCCCAGAGGGAGGAGTTTTTGGTTCACGCGAAGGTGGAGGGGCAACCACGGGAGGGTTTGGAGGAGGGTTGGGACTGACGGGCCCAGACGTCGGGGCCCGCCCATCACCGGAGCACCGCCCCCTGGTGGTCAGGCCCCGCCTATCACCGGAGCACCGCCCCCTGGTGGTCAGGCCCCGCCTATCACCGGAGCACCGCCCCCTGGTGGTCAGGCCCCTCCCACCATTGGTGCCCCCGCCCTCCTGGTGGTCAGGCCCCGCCCATCACCGGAGCCCCGCCCCCTGACGACCAGGCCCCGCCCACCATTCGAGCCCCGCCCCGCCCATCCTCGGAGCCCCGCCCCCTGGTGGTCAGGCCGCGCCCATCACCGGAACCCCGCCCCTGGCGGTCAGGTTCCTCCCATCACCGGAGCCCCGCCCCCCATTCATTCATTCAATAGTATGTACTGAGCGCTCACTAGGTGCGGAGCACTGTACTGAGCGCTTGGAGTGTGCAAATCGGTGGTCAGGTCCCGCCCCCAGTGGAGCCCCGCCCCCTAGCGGTCAGGCCCCGCCCGACACCGGAGCCCCTCCCGGCCGTCAAGCTCCGCCCTCCCCCTGGTGGTGAGGGCGCGCCCAGGCCCCGCCCGTCCCCGGAGCCCCGGGGGAGCCGGGCCCTCATCCCTCCCCCCAGCCAGGATTCAGTGATAATAATAATAATAATGTTGGTATTTGTTAAGCGCTTACTATGTGCCGAGCACTGTTCTAAGCGCTGGGGTAGACATAGGGGAATCAGGTCGTCCCACGTGGGGCTCCCAGTCTTCATCCCCATTTTACAGATGAGGGAACTGAGGCCCAGAGAAGTTAAGTGACTTGCCCACAGTCACACAGCCGACAAGTGGCAGAGCTGGGATTCGAACTCATGAGCCCTGACTCCAAAGCCCGTGCTCTTTCCACTGAGCCACGCTGCTTCACATACATACATCACTGATCGACCGAGCCTCGCTCCCCCGAATCCGGCTCCTCCCGGCCGCGCAACTCCGCCCCAGGGCGGCTCCTCCCTTCCCCAACTCCGCCCGTGCTCTTCCTTGAGCGTCGAGGTGGTGCAGAGCGCTGTCCTCAGCGTGGGGGCCAGCAGCGTGCAAAGGAAGCGGCAGACGGGTCCCCTGCTTTGGACGACTTTACAGTCGAGGGGGTCTGCGGCGGGACTTCATTTCCCCACCCAAGACTTCTCCTCCCCGCAACGAGCAGCTCGATCATCCCCAGCTGAGAGTGGCGGCGTCCGAGGAGAGGAGGAGTCCGGCTAGGACTGGACTGGAGCAGGAGACCTGGTGGGTGGGCTTAAGAATAAGAATGTTGGTATCTGTTAAGCGCTTACTATGTGCCGAGCACTGTTCTAAACTCTGGGGGAAATACAGGGTCATCAGGTTGCCCCACGGGAGGCTCCCAGTCTTCATCCCCATTTTGCAGATGAGGGAACTGAGGCCCAGAGAAGTGAAGTGACTTGTCCACCGTCACCCAGATGACAGGTGGTAGAGTGGGGATTCGAACCCATGACCTCCGACTCCCAAGCCCAGGCTCTTTCCACTGAGCCATGCTGCTTCTCTAAATGCCGATTTGTATATTCCAAGCGCTTAGTACAGTGCTCTGTACATAGTAAGCACTCAATAAATACTATTGAATGAATGATGATGATGATGATAAAAAGGCTGAGATTGTTCCTTCTATCAATTTCTTCTAATAATAGCTATAAGCTCTTTGTGGGCAGGGAAAGTGCCAACTCTGTCATATTGTATTCTCTCAAGCACTGAGTAAGCGATCAAGAAATAGCATTGATTGATCGATGGAAGGGTAGGGCTAGCTGAGTTTGGCCAACATCTCCAGTAAACGGAAGGGCCGTGGTCTCTGCCCTTGAGAAGTTTAAAATCCCCCCTTTTCATTCATTCATTCATTCAATAGTATTTATTGAGCGCTTACTATGTGCAGAACACTTTACTGAGCGCTTGGAATGTTCAATTCGGCAACAGCCCTCAGCTCCCCCTCCCTTCCATGTCACCCCAACTCGCTCCCTTTGCTCTCCCCCCTCTCCACAGCACTTGGATATTGATGCACAGATTTATATTAATGCCTGTATGCTTGTTTTGAGGTGTACATATCTATAATTCTATTCCTATTGATGCCCGTTTACTTGTTTAGGTGTCTGTCTCCCCCCTTCTAGACTCTAAGCCCCGTGTGGGCAGGGATTATCTCTTTTTATTGCCGAATTGTACTTGCCAAGCGCTTGGTACAGTGTTCTGAACATAGTAAGCGCTCAATAAATAGGACTGAATGAATGACAGAGCCCCGCCCACTAGTCGCATACAGTGCGAACTGTAGGGAACATCTCCCATCTCTACCAACCCCAATCGTGTGGGACAGGGACTGTATCTGATCTCATTACCTTATATGCCCCAACACTTAGCCACTGCTTAACACAGTCAACATTGAATGAATCAGTCAATTAATAAATGAGAATTTACTGTAATGCTGGGGAGAGTGTTCTAACATAGCTGGTAGACTTGTTCCCACAAGGAGCATTCAGTTGAAAGGGGGAGACAGACACTAAAAATAATCATGGATATGTCCATAGGTGCTGTGAGGATTGAGGTTGGGGGTGAATATCCAGGATTTAAGGGTTACGATCCAAGTACACAGGTGATGATGGTGTTCATGTTTTATTTTTCTACTTCCAACGTCACAGTCTGGAGAAACGATTCGGTACCCGAGACTGTTCCAGGCTGCCCCCCCCCCCCCAGTGATGAAGCAGGTGGGGGCATTCTGAGGGGCAAAGGTCAGGCTGGGGGTGGGAGAATGAGGTTCAGGTGTGTGAGAGGCAGAGAAGATGGTGGGGGTTGGAACCTGTTTGATGGAGACCATCACTCTTCATGCCCCACACCTGTGGTCCCCTTCTCCTACGACCCCTCTGCCTCACCTGCCCTTATCCAATGACCTACCCTCCTCCTTCTCCTGCTCCTCCCTCCCCTTCTCTCTCTCTCTGACTCTCTGTCTCTCTCTGTGTGCCTGGCATCTTTTCTCCTCCAGGTGTTCTGAATGGTCTCCTAAGACCACAGAGGCTTCCAGGTGCCTCCCTGCCCTTCATCAGGCTTTTGGGCAGCACCTGGGCGATGACCAAGCATCAGAGATGGAGACAGAATTCAGTTTTCCTCGGCTTGGTGAGTCCTGGGTTGTGGCTGCTCCTGTCAGCTCAACCATTCCTTGTTTTCTCTGAGGTTGGGAAAGTTGTTCATGCTTTTTGCACTGCGGTGGTGGCGATGATGTTGTGTGAAGGAGGAGGAGCTGGTTGGTTGGGGAAGGCAGAGTTAAGGCACGTCTATTGCCGATGTAGAAAGGATTTGGATGTTGTCACGGATCATGGGGTCCAGGGGAATCTGCTGGTCAAGTTTATGACATTGATTCTGATGCAAAAAAGAGGTTGGAGGAGGGGAATCGCTGGGGAGGGTAGAGAAAGTGGGAAGGGGTTTCTTTAGGAGAGGCAGTGGGGCATAGCTATGATGGTGAAGACTTCAGTTGTTTCTGTTGTAGGGCTTGGAGAGGGGGCTGGAGATGGGTGAGGGGGTCGGGATGGGCAGGTGGTGGTGTTGGTCTGGCCAGGATCAGGGATGGTTGCTCTTGGCTTAAGGACTCCAGCCATAGGCACCTCACTAAGAAGCGTGTTGGAGGTGATGGGCATGTTGTCCGGTTGTCCATCTGGATCCTTGTGCCCATTACTACCTCTCATTTCTGTCCATCAGGGTCCTCCTTTTTTGTTTTTTAATGGTATCTGTTAAGCGCTTATTGCCACGTACGGTTCTAAGTGTTGGGTTAATAATAACAGTGATGATATTTGTTAAGCGCTTACTATGTGGAAGGCACTCTACCAAGCCCTGGGCTAGATCCAAGCAAATCAGGTTGGACACAGTCTACGTCCCATGGGGGGCTCATAGACTCGATCCCCATTTTACAGATAAGGTAACTGAGGCACAGAGAAGTGAAGTGATTTGCCCAAGGTCACACAGTAGACGGGTGCCGGAGCTGAGATTAGGTGGGATGCAGTCCAAGTCCCACATGGGGCTCGTGGTGGTAATAATCCCAGTTTTACAGATGAGGCACAGAGAAGTGAAGTGACTTGTCCAGCGTCACACAGCGGACAGCAGCGGAGCCGGAAAAAGAGCCCAGGTCCTTCTTGCTCCCAGAAGGATTCTGTCTACTAGGCCATGCTGCTCCTCAGGGACCCAATCCCATGAGAAATAGGGGTCTTCACACATACATTTTTCATGGACACAGGAAGATAGACTCAGGCCTGCATTCTAGTGGGTAAGTGGATGACCAAGCAGCATGGCTCAGTGGAAAGAGCCCGGGCTTGGGAGTCAGAGGTCATGTGTTCGAATCCCAACTCTGGCCCTTGTCAGCTGTGTGACTGTGGGCAAGTCACTTCACTTCTCTGTGCCTCAGTTCTCTCATCTGTACAATGGGGATGAAGACTGTGAGCCTCACGTGGGACAACCTCATTCCCCTGTATCTACCCCAGCACTTAGAACAGTGCTGTGCACATAGTAAGCGCTTAACAAATACCAACATTATTATTATTATTACAACTGCCCAAAACAAGGAAGACCCCATCTCCCTGGCCCCACCTCGGCTTTGTCCCGTCTCCGCGGGCTGAGGGCTTCGATGGCACCCGCTCTGGATCGAGTCAACTCTCTCTGCCTTCTTGGGGGTCCCGGGCAGACTGGGCTGGGGTAGGAAGGGTCTCTGCGCAGCCCGGTATCGTATGTGTCCAGCTAGTGTTTTCTCCAGAGCAAAGGGGGTCTCCTTCATCTCCCCGACTGTGTCATCACATCCTATGCTGGGCAGAATCTCTATGTGTGTGTATGCATTTACCTACATATCTGTAATTTATTTGCATGGAGGTCTGTCACCCGCCTTGACTGTAGCTCTCTGTCCGCTTATTGTTGTATTAAACTTTCTCAAGTGCGTTAATATAGTGCTCTGCACACAGTAAGTGCTCAATAAATAAGATAGAATGTGCGTGTGTTTATGAAAGACCTGCGTGGGAGAGGGGAGCTCCTGCAGAGGAGGAGTCCAAGGACTCGTGAGGCAGGAGGGTCAGTTGCCCTGTGTGTGGGGGTGTGCTGGAGGGAGCTGCTGCGGATGAGGGGCCCCCGGGCTCCTGAGGCAGTAGGGTCAGTTGCCCCACGGGGTAGCTTTTGCCCGCCCCCTCCGAGCTCAGAGCGAACCTCTGCGGTGATTTCATTTACCGAATGCGTGACCCGGCATCTGTCCTGTAAACCCCTGTGAGCGAGGGTCTGTTTGAGTCTGATCCCTGAAGTCTGGTGGGGGGGCGGAGGGGAGCGGTGAAGAGGTCTGTCTACCTGAGTGTGTGAGCACCTCTGGGGCAGAAATCCCTTACACCTACCCTCTATATCCAGCAGTGACTTTTTCTTCCTCATTTAATTTCCCAGTGTCTTAAATTATGTAATCCCATCAAGCAACTCCAACTCTTATAAACGTGTTTTTTCAGTACACCTACAGAGATAGCTAGATTCAAAGCTCCTTGTATCCAGAGAATCTATCTACCAACTGTTTGGTTGTTCCCTCCCAAAAGCTTAGTGCAGTGCTGTGCCCAGAGTAAGCACTCAGTAAATATGATTGATGCAATGACTTATATTACTCCAGCTATAAAGCTGTGTTGGCCTCTCCCCATGAGCGTGAAAACCTGCCATGGGTAGTGAGCAGGTCATTTATGTTCAGGGGCACAGATGAATGAATAATCTCCTGTTACAGGTGAGTCCCTCGAGGACGAGGTCACTGTATCCTATGGTCAGCGTGAAGCTGTGAGCCCCCCTCAAAGGCAGGACCACCATCTCCAATGGTCAGGGTGAGGCTGTGAGTCCCCCTCGAAGGCAGGACCGCCGTGCCCAATGGTCAGTGTGAGACTGTGAGCCCCTCGGGCGGGAAGGTCACTGCATCCCCAGGTCACAAGGTTGTGAGCCCCTCAGGGGCAGGGTCACCGTATCCATGGGTCATGAGGCTGTGAGGGTATAATAATGTTGGTATTTGTTATGCGCTTACTATGTGCCGAGCACTGTTCTAAGCGCTGGGGTAGACACAAGGGAATCAGGTTGTCCCACGTGGGGCTCACAGTCTTAATCCCCATTTTACAGATGAGGTCACTGAGGCACAGAGAAGTTAAGTGACTTGCCCAGAGTCACACAGCTGACAAGTGGCGGAGCTGGGATTTGAACTCATGACCTCTGACTCCAAAGCCCGTGCTCTTTCCACTGAGCCACGCTGCTCATCATGGGTATGATGTCCATCCACACAGGGTGAGGCCAAGGGTCCCCTCTAGTCGGAGAAGCAGTGCAGTGGTGGGGCAGGAGGGCACCATCAGCAGTTTTCCATTGTACTTGTCTGTCTGTCTCCCCCGATTAGACCGTAAGCCCGTCAAAGGGCAGGGACTGTCTCTCTCTGTTACCGATTTGTCCATTCCAAGTGCTTAGTACAGTGCTCTGCACATAGTAAGTGCTCAATAAATACTATTGAATGAATGAATGAACTGTGAGGACTATTAAGTTGGAGAGCCCCTTGGGATCAGGGACTGTGGCCTGGGTTGGCGCCGGGGCCTTCTGCTCTCCTGTTCTCTAGACTAAGTTCCTGATTCCCCTATGTCTATCCCAGCGCTTAGAACAGTGCTCGGCACATAGTAAGCGCTTAACAAATACCAACATTATTGTGTGCAGGCAATGTACCAATCAACTCCGTTGCACTGTATGGATTCATTCAGCCCTATTTATTGAGCGCTTACTGTGTGCAGAGCACTGTACTAAGAGCTTGGAAAGTACAATTCAGCAATAGAGTCAGTCGCCGCCCACACCAGGCCTACGGTCTAGAAAGGGCTAGACAGAGATCACAGCAAGTTAACAGGCATCAATATAAATAGAAGAATAATAATAATAATAATGCTGTTATTTGTTAAGCACTTACTATGAGCCAAGCACTGTTCTGAGCTCTGGGGTAGATACAAGGTAATCAGGTTGTCCCACGTGGGGCTCACAGTTTTAATCCCCATTTTACAGATGAGGGAACTGAGGCACAGAGAAGTGAAGTGACTTGTCCAGATTCTCATACAGCTGACAAGTGGCGAAGCAGGGATGAGAACCCGCGACCTCTGACTCCCAAGCCTGGGCTTTTTCCACCAAGCCACAATGCTTCTCTTGGTACAATGCTGTGCACAGAGTTAAGTGCTCAATAAACAGGACTGACCTATGGAAGGGCCCCGGTCCTACCTCGGGCGGGGGGAATGGAGGCCGGTGGAGGAGGGTGAAGGCCAGGTCCTGCTGGGGGAAGGGTGGGGAGGGCGCTAAGCGCTGCGGACAGATATGTACATATACAAGTGCTCCGAGGCGGGGTGAGGGGGTAGAGCAGAGGGAGCGAGTCAAGGCGATGTGGAGGGAAGGGGGAGCTGAGGACAAGGGAGGCTTAGTTTGGGAAGGCCTCTTGGAGGAGGTGAGCCTTCACTAGGGCTTCGAAGGGGGAAAGTGTGATGGTTTGGCGGATTTGAGGAGAGAGGGCATTCCAGGCCAGAGGTTGGACGTGGGCCGGGGGTCCATGGTGGGACAGGCGAGAACGAGGCCCAGTGAGAAGGTTAGTGGCACCATTCATTCAATAGTATTTATTGAGCATGTACTATGTGCAGAGCACTGTACTAAGCTCTTGGAATGTACAGTTTGGCAACAGAGAGAGATAATCCTTGCCCAGTGACGGGTTCACACCTCTCAGCACTGGGCTCATCCGTTCATTTGTATATATTTTTATGACCCTATTTTGTTAATGAGATGTACATCCCCTTGATTCTATTTATCGCTATTGTTTTTGTCTGTCTCCCCTGATTAGACTACAAGCCCATCAGTGGGCAGGGATTGTCTCTGTTGCCGATTTGTACATTCCAAGCGCTTAGTACAGTGCTCTACACATAGTAAGTGCTCAATAAATACTATTTAATGAATGAATAATTGGGGGAGGAGTGGAGCTGAGTGTGAGGAGCCGAGTGTGAGGGCTGGGATGGAGAAGGAGAGAAGGGGAGTGAGGTGAGAAGGGGGAAGGTGATGGAGAACTTTGAACCCCATAGTGAGAAGTTGAGCTCTCCCAAGTACTTAGTGCAGTGCTCTGCACACAGTAAGTGCTCAATAAACGTGATTGACTGCCCTCGCTGGGCCACATTTAATAATAATAATAATTTGGTGTTTGTTAAGCACTTACTATGTGCCAAGCACTGTTCTAAGCGCTGGGTAGATATAAGGTAATTAGGCTGTGCCAAGTAGGGCTCACAGTTTTAATCCCCATTTTCCAGATGAGGGAACTGAGGCACAGAGGAGTTAAATGACTTACCCAAAGTCACCCAGCTGACAAGTGGCGCATTAGGGATTAGAATCCACGACCTCTGACTCCCAAGCCCGGGCTCTTTCCACTGAGCCACGCTGCTTCCCGTGGCTTTGGCTTGGGGTAGGGCAGCTGTCCTCTGAAGAACGTCTGGCTCACATCCCACCGAACCTGAATTCAGGCCTCTGGTGTCCCGCACTCTGGGGTCCCGTGTCCGTGTGGCCTAGTGAATAGAGCTCAGCCCTGGGCGTCAGAAGGGCCTGGGTTCTAATCCTGTCTCTGCCGCTGGTCTGCTGTGTGACCTTGCGCCAGTCGCTTACATTCTCTGAGCCTCAGTTAGAGTCTTAACCCCCATTTTAAAGATGAGGTGAGCCCCAAGTGGAACATGGTCTATGTCCAACCTGATGAGCTTGTTTGTACCTCAGCACTTACTACAGTGCTTGGCACAAAGTCAGCACTTAGCAAATAGAGAAGCAGCCTGGCCTACCGGCTAGAGCACAGACCTGGACCTGAGTTCTAATCCCGGCTCTGCCGCTTGTCTGCTGTGTGATCTTGGGCAAGTCACTTCTCTGTGCCCGTTACCTCGCCAGTAAAATGGGGATTAAGACTGTGAGCCCTAATTGGGACAAGGACCATGTCCAACCCGATTATCTTGTATCTCCCCCAGCGCTTAGGGCAGTGTCTGCAATGTAATAATAATAATAATAATGGTGATATTTGTTAAGCGCTTTCTATGTGCAAAGCACTGTTCTAGGCGCTGGGGGTATACAAAGTTATCCGGTTGTCCCACGTGGGGCTCACAGTTTTAATCCCCATTTTACAGATGAGGTAACTGAGGCACAGAGAAGTGAAGTGACTTGCCCAAAGTCACACAGCTGACAAGTGGGGGAGCTGGGATTCGAACCCGTGACCTCTGACTCCCAAGCCGGAGCTCTTTCCACTGAGCCACGCTGCTTCTCTTTAACTGCTGGGTGACTTTGGGCAAGTCACTTCACTTCTCCGGGCCTCAGTTCCCTCATCTGTAAAATGGGGATAAAGACTGTGAGACCCACGTGGGACAACCTTATCACCTTGTATCCCTCCCAGCACTTAGAACAGTGCTTTGCACATAGTAAGCACTTAAAAAATGCCATCATTATTATTATTATTATTAACTGTGGCCACCACAATCTCATAGCTCTTAATGCCAGCCTCACCCCTTACAGATCTAAGCTCCTCGTGGACAGGCATCGTGTCCCAAATGTTAGGTGCAGCACACTCTGCCGAGCAACTGCTACTGTGACAGAGAGGCCGTGGAAACTGCTCACAGGAGAGACCCTCTATGCCTGGTTGGAAGGGGGAGAGGGGAAGGGCTTCTCCAGAAAACTACCTTATTTTGGTCTTAGCCCACCCCTGCAGGTTGTGTGAAGGGCTACCCCCTGGGCTGTTGAGGGGTGACCAGGGAATATATCTCTTGTATTTAGACCTAGCGTGGCGTAGTGAGAAGGAGCACGGGATGGTGGATAGAGCAGGGACCTGGGAGTCAGAAGGGCATGAGTTCTCATCCTGCCCCCTCCACTGGTCTGCCGTGTGACCTTGGGAAAGTCACTTCACTTCTCTGGGCCTCAGTGACCTCATCTGAAAAATGGGGATTGAGAATGTGAGCCCCATGAGGGACAGGGACTGTGTCCAAACTGATTTGGTTGTACCCACCCCAGCGCTTAGTACAGTGCCTGGCACATAGTAAGTGCTTAACCGACACCATCGTTATTATTATTATTGTACCTTTCCAAGTGCTTAGTACGGTGCTCTGCGCGTAGTAAGTGCTCAATAAATTGTTTTAAGTGATTAGACTATTCCCTTTTCCAGGGTTCATGGAGTGAAGCTGCAGGGATTGGGGTCTGGTCAGGCTGAAGGGTTCTCTAGTGTGGGGGGCAGTGACCGGACAGTCATCATCCAGCCTGCTGCTGGTTCTGTTCTCCCCTTATTTCCCCCTCCCACCCTGACCAAAAATGGGTCGGGACCTGTTGGAATCACTAAGCCGAGAAGGCCAGCGATCAGTTTGTTGTAAAGGGAAATGTTGGATAGAGGAAAAAAATGTCTGTTCCTCATGGTGCTTGTCTCTCTTACTCATTGTGGGGATCAGGACTCTGTGCTGGGGTCCTGTTCCCCTGAAACCCAGTGTCTTGGATGGCTACTATGTGCAGAGCACTGCACTGAGCAATGGGGAGAGAGAGGTTGAGGAGACATGATCCCTGCTTTTAAAAGAGCTTATGGTTGGGTTGGGGGGGGACCAAAAATGACAGACAGAAGTGAAAAGAAGGACAAATGTGGATGATGAAATGCTTAAACAATGGAGTAGGGAAGGAGCTATTTAGAGAAATGAGTGGGTGTGAGTGTGTAACCGTGCAGGAGTGCTGAGGTGGTGTAGGACATGGGGAGGAAGAGAAATTAAGGGGGGAAGCCTGCCGAAGATGTGATTTCAGAACGATGGTCAAGAGAGGGGGAAGAAATTGGATTGGAATGGGAGGCAGTTCCAGGTGAGAGGCTGGGTGTGAACAACTATAATAATAATCGTATTTGTTAAGCGCTTACTGTGTGCCAAATACTGTTCTACAAGGTAATCAAGTTGTTCCAGTGGGGCTCACAGTCTTCATCCCCATTTTTCAGATAAGGTAATTGAGGCACAGAGAAGCTAAGCGACTTGCCCAAGGTCACACAGCAGATAAGTGACAGAGCTGGGATTAGAACCCACATCCTCTGACTCCCAACCCCGGGCTCTTGCCATTAGGGGTGAAGCCATGGGAGTTGAAAGATGGATAATGTCACGATTTTGATTTCAGCGATGGGTAGGGTCCATGTGCTGTGAACTGAGTAAGGGAAAGAAGTGGAGGGAAGATAATAAGCTCAGCTTTGGGCTCCTGGGCGGTTTTGTCCCGTTCAGCGGGAGACGTCCCAGAGGCAGGAGGTGAAATGACAATGAGATAGATCTGGGCTAGTGAGATGTATTTTTTGGGGGGGAATCACCCATGTAGAGCGCAAGACTGTAACCTCCTTGTGGGCTGGACAAATGTCCATCAACTCTGTTGTATTGTACTCTGTCATGTGATCTGTTTACCCTAACTACTCAAGAGGTATTTTCGATTGAAAGAGCTGGTTCCCGAAGCTGTGGGAGTGCAGAAAGAGAAAGGGATCCAGAACTGAGGTTTGGGCAGGTGGGGAGTTGCAGCCAAGTTTGGCTAGTATTTCTAGGAATGGCTAGGGGTCATTTTGGCCAAAACTAGCAGTGAGGGAGAAGAGGTTTAGGACAGGATGAGGTCTGCCAGAAGGTAGGAGCCGTGGGTTTGACCAGGTCATGTCCTCTGGGTGGGATGGGGTCCACAAAAAAGGTAGCCACCTTTCCAAGGTGGTCCAGGTTGCGAGAGGGAGGCGGAGGGGAGAGCCCAAGCAGCACCTCGGGCTAGGGTTTGGGCCTGGAGGGTTGTAAATCAAAGAAGCAGCAGGGACCCTGGCCATGCAGGCGTGAATGAGCGGGATCAGGAGGATGAGGGAGGGGTTTGAAGATGGGGGCTGGGAAATCTCAAAAGGCGGCAGAGAGCTGGTTGAGAGGAGGGGACGTGAGGAGAAAGAGGGCAACTTGGTCCTCCCCTCCTCATTACCCTGGCTGGCTGGATTGGGAGCAGGCCGTAGCCTCCCGTGTTTGTAAAGAGATGCTAACAGGGCCATCATCATCAATGGTATTTGAGTGCTTGCTATGTGCAGAGCACTGTATTAAGCACTTGGGAGAGTATAATCCAGCAAAATAGGCAGACCTGTTCCCTACCCACAATGAGTTTACAATGTAGAGGGAAAAGTCATACTTTTTTTTTAAAATTGTATTTAATTGCTTAGAGACCAGGACCATCTCAGCTGCCTTTTCACCCGTGCCCCGTCTTATCCTCTCTCCCTCTTGGGCAGCGACTGGACGAGGGGAAGGAAGAGCCACAAACAGCCCTCTGCCAGGGGAGAAAGGGTCCCTCTCAGACTTGGGCTTTGAGGGACTCTTTACTTGAGGGGCTGAAGCCAGGACGGGGGCATTGACCACTCTTCTGCTCTGGAGAGCTCAGGGAAGTGGCCACCTAAGGAAGAAATTGTCCGGGAGTGGGGGGTGGGGGGTGGCTATCACCCCCAGCTTGGGCCAGGTCCTCAACTTGTAGCTGCAAAACTGAGACCATTGCTTGGCTGGGCCAGGAGGGGGGCACCCCCCTTCAACCCCCCCTCTTTTACAAGAGACAGTGAGGGAAAGGGATGGGCCGGGGCTCTTGATTGTGATGATGATGGTGACTGCGCTTATTATGTGTCAAGCACTGTTCTAAATTCTGGGGTAGGTGCGAGCTAAACAGGTTTGACACCTTCCCTGTCCCACATGGGGCTCAGTTTTGATCCCCATTTTGCAGATGAGGTAACTGAGGCACAGAGAAATTAAGTAACTCTCCCAAGGTCCCACAACAGACAAGTGGCTGAGCAGGGATTAGAACTCAGGTCCTTTTGATTCCCAGGCCAATGTTTTCTCCACTGGGCCTACTGCTTGCCGTGGTCCTCCGTAGTCCAGCGATGCTCCAACGTTTCCATCGGCTCGATCACCTGAGTGGTTTTAATGGAGAACGGCCCATCTACACCTTTCTAATGTCCCAGGACTCAGGGCCTGAGGTGGGACTGTCTCGGCCCTCCCCGCTCCCCCGTCCCTGGGCACCTTTGCTTATGGGACCCCCTCCTTAAGGTAGGGAAGACAGATGGGCCTGGGAGTCAGAAGGACCCGGGTTCTAATCCCGACCTTGCCACCTGTCAGCTGTGGGACTATGGGTTAGTCCCTTCACTTCTCTGGGCCTCAGTTACTTCATCTGTCTAATGGGGATGAAGACTGTGAGCCCCACGTGGGACAACCTGATCACCTTGTATCCCCCCCCCCCCAAGCCCTTAGAACAGTGCTTGGCATATAGTAAGTGCTTAACAAATGCCATCATTATTATTAGTACAGTGCTTGTCACATAGTAAGGGCTTAAAGAAGAGCCAGGCTTGGGAGTCAGAGGTCATGGGTTTGAATCCCGGCTCTGCCACTTAGCAGCTGTGTGACTGTTGGTAAGTCACTTAATTTATCTGGGCCTCAGTTACCTCATCTGTAAAATGGGGATTAACTGTGAACCTCCCGTGGGACAACCTGATGACCCTGTAGCTACCCCAGCGCTTAGAACAGTGCTCGGCACATAGTAAATGTTTAACAAATACCAACGTTATTATTATTATTATTAAATACCATAAAAGGAAAAAAAAACAAGATCCAGGTGACCATTCCAAGCGCTTAGTCCAGTGCTTTGCGCATAGTAAGCGCTCAATAAATACTATCGAAGGAATGAATGAATCACTAGGGCGCGCGCGCCCCCTTGCGGCCGTCGGCGCCGGCCCCCGGCGCAGCCCCGCGGCCACGGGTCGCGCGCCTGGTGTGGCGGTTGGAGACCCCGCGCATGCGCACCCCCCGGCTTTTCCCCGTCTCGCGCCCCCTCGGCCGGCGCGCCTCACCCCGTGTCCCCCCTCCCCCGCTTGGCGCGCGCCTGTTGTTGGGCGCCGCTCCCGCCTCGGAGGCCCCTCCCGCCCTCTCATTGGGCGATCCGAAGGCGCCCGGACCAATGAGGACGCGCGGGGCGGCCGAAACGGCACGCGCTCACCTCCCCCCGCCCCCCGGGCCGCGCGCTGGCGCGTGCGCCCTGGAGTGTCGCGGATAGGGCGCGCGCGTGATAGGGCCTGGCCTTGGCGGCGACGCGCGCGCGCGCGCTAATGAGTTGAAGCTTAGTTCTAAAACGGTTTTCGCGGGCGATGAAACAATAATAATATATTTTTTTAATTTAAGCAGTTACTATGTGCCAAGCACTGTTCTAAGCGCTGGGGCAGGCACAAGGTCATCGGGTTGTCCCACGTGGGGCTCACAATCTCGTTTCCCATTTTACAGGTGAGCTTACTGAGGCCCAGGGAAGTGAAATGACTTGCCCAAGGTCACATAGCAGACATGTGGCAGAGCTGGGATTAGAACTCAAGACCTCTGACTCCCAGGCCTGTGGTCTTTCCACTAAGCCATGCTGGTTCTTTATTAATATTAATAATAATAAAAATGAAAACGCTGTGGTATTTGTAAAATGCTACTTTGTGCCAGGCACTGTACTAAGATACAAGATCATCGGGTTGGAAACAGTCCCTGTCCCACATGGGGCTGGCTCAAGTCTTAATCCCCATTTTACTGATGAGGAAACTAAGGCTCAGAAAAGTGAAGTGACTTGCCCAAGTCACATAGCAGACACGTGTCAGAGTTAGAATCCAAGTCCTTTGACTCCCAGGCCTGTGTTATTTCCACTAGGCCACGCTGCTTTCATCTCTGCCTCCGTCTCACGATCCCCTCAGAGCCTGGATTCTGAAAGAAGACACTAATCAATCAGTCAGTATTTATTAAGTTCTTACTTTGCAGGGAGTGCAACAGAATTGGTCAAGCATCGCTTAATGTGCCACGATGGGTACTCTTTAAACACTTGATATTTAGTCTCTCAGCACCTACAGACATAGCTCTAATTTATTTTAATGATCGCCTCCCCCTCGATCGACCAGTCAATCAATGGTTTTGATTGAGTGCTCAGACAGTAGACTTCCTCTGGGCAGGGATCGTGTCTACCAACTCTGAATTGTACTCTCCACTGTAAAAGCTCAAATATAAGTAAATATTATAATCTTATACTTGACTATTTCTTGTATTCCTAAACTAATTTCATATTTGTCTCCCCCTGTAGATTATAAGATCCTCATGGGTAGGGGTCGTATCTACCAACTCTGTAGCATTCTACTTTCCCAAGCACTTAGGACAGTCCTCTTTAATATATCCGATTGATTTTTTTTCTGCATTGAATTACTGGGTGCCATTCGCAGCATGTGGCACCCCTGCCCACCAACTGGCTTGTTGCACTCTGTGCCCCAGCAGGATCAGGATGGGCAGGGAAGAGAGAGCACAGGTGGCTCTGAGCCAGTTACTAGCACTAGACTCAGTTCCTCCCGGTGGCTGACTTCCTCACGGTCCCCCACCCAGAAAATAATAATAATAATGATGGCATTTGTTAAGCGCTTCCTATGTGCAAAGCACTGTTCTGAGCACTGGAGAGGTTACGAGGTGATCAAGTTGTCCCACATGGGCTCACAGTCTTAATCCCCATTTTACAGATGAGATAACTGAGGCACAGAGAAGTTAAGTGACTTGCCCAAAGTCACACAGCTGACGAGCGGCTGAGCTGAGATTTGAACCCATGACCCCTGACTCCTAAGCCCAGGATCTTTCCAGTGAGCCACACTGCTTCTCTGTCCATTAGGTGCCTCAGGGCTAGTAGACTCTGACTCTATTGTTTTGGCATCCCTCGTTCTGCCATTCGATATTGTGCCTGGTCCGTAGGTGACGACAGAACAGTTCCAAGGGGCCGGATGTGGTTCTTAATAATAATAATTATTATTATAATAATAATGGCATTCACTAAGTGCTTACTACATGCCCTACACTATCTGGATTCAAGCCGATTGGGTGGACACAATCCCCGTCCCACATGGGGCTCACGGTCTTAATCCCCATTTGACAGATGAGGCAGCTGAGGCTCCGAGAAGTGAGGTGACTTGCCCGAGGCCACAGAGCAGACAAGTGGCAGAGGCAGGATTAGAACCCTTGACCTTCTGACTCCCAGGTCCGTGCACTATAATCCCAAGTCTCACCACTCTAGAGAAGGTTGGGATGATATCCCAGCTCTTGTCGACCTTCCAGTTGGTCTGGAGCCTAAAATAGCGCAGTCACGGCACTCTCTTTAACGGTTTCCCAAAGGACTTGCTGGCTCTTCATTCGGCGTCCCCCTTGTCTATCGTTGCATCATCGACCTGGGGCCTGCCTCGGTAACAGGCTCCCGTGAGGCTGTTTGGCTTGGTGTTGCCAGGGAAGATCTTTGGTTGCGGTGCAAACTGACACGTCACTTACTGAACCTAGCGGATGGTGGTCTGGGAGTCAGAAGGACCTGGGTTCGAATCCCGGCTCCGCCACTTGTCGGCTGGGTGACCTTGGGCAACTCACTTCACTTCTCTGGTCTTCAGTTAAGTCATCTTTAAGATGGGGATTAAAACAGTGAGCCCCACGTGGGACAGGGACCGTGTCCACCCTGATTATCTTGTATCTACCCCAGCGCTTAGAATAGTGCTCAGCACATTTTAAGTGCTTAATCAATACTATTATTATTGTTACTATTTGTATTTTTTTTCAGACTTAATCATAATGATGGTATTTAAGTGCTTACTATGTGCCAAGCACTGTTCTAAGTACTGGGGTAGGTACAAGGTTATCTGATTGTCCCCCCGCGGCTCACAGTCTTCATCCTCAATTTACAGATGAGGTAACTGAGGCACAGAGAAGTGAAGTGACTTGTCCAAAGTCACACACCTGACAGGTGGCAGAGTTGGGATTAGAACCCACAACCTCTGACTCTCAAGCTCATGCTGTTTTCACTAAATCACACTGCTTCCCAAAGGTCTTTAGTGTCTGCCTGACTTGCCAAAGGAGTTTACAGCCATTGGGGTATCTTCTTGGACCTGTGGCTTCCCACCCAGCAATTTTTGAGTGACTCCATTTAGGACACCCAGTGATGCTCAAAGTCTGTTGCGTGAGAGGCGTTTCCCAGAGGACCGGAAACGTTTTCTTCCACCTGCCATCCAGGGACTTTGCTGCATTACCCAGCATGATGGGTAAAATGAATTACATGTCCTTGTTTTTCCCCAGTAGACGAGGCAGGGCTCCCCAGCCCTGACACAACCAACCAGGCTGTCTGGAAGCAGTATCAGAAGCTCGATCAACTTTTGAGGGCATCCAAATTGACTGAGCAATTTCCAGGGTCCAGATCTTTTGGTGGTGTCAACAGCCTCCGTGACATTGTAATAATAGCATTAATTGTGGTATTTACAGCTTGATCTACCTCACCTCACCTCACGCATCTCTTACTGTAGCCCAGCCCGCACGCTCGGCTCCTCTAGCACCAGCTTACCCCCTGTGCCCCCATCTCGTTGTCGACCCCTTTCCCGCATCCTCGCCCTAAGCTGGAACTCCCTCCCTGCTCCGTATATGCCAGACCGCCACTCTACTCCCCACCCTTCAAAATCTTATTAAGGTCACATCTCCTCCGAGAGGCCTTCCGCAATCGAGCCCCCTTTCCTCGGCTTGCTCTCCCTTCTACTTTGTCTATACACGGATCTGCAACCTTTATGTATTTAGTATTCGCTCCACCCTCAGTCCCTAATGTACACATCTTTAAATTATATTAAATAATATTAATTAATGATCATTCAGTCATATTTATTGAGTGCTTACTGGGTGCAGAGCCCTGTACTATTACATTACAGCAAAAAAGAGAGATATTCCCTGCCCACAGTGAGCGCTCAGTCTAGAGGGGCGGAGCCAGACATCACCAAGTAAACAGGCATCAATATAAGTAAATAGAAATATAGATATATACCTATATACATAGTGCTTTGGGGCGGGGGGGGGGGAGGGAAGAGCAAAGGGAGTGAGTCGTGATGACCCGGAAGGGAGTGGGAGCTGAGGAAAAGTGGGGCTTAGTCTAGGAAGGCCTCTTGGAGGAGGTGAGTCTTCAGTAGGGCTTTGAAGCGGGGAAGAGTGATTGTCTGGCGGATTTGAGGAGTGAGGGCGTTCCAGGCCAGAGTTAGGATGGGGGCCAGCGGACGGTGGCGAGACAGGTGAGATGGAGGCCCGGTGAGAAGGTGATGAGCGGGACCAGAGGAGCGAAGTGTGCGGGCTGGGATGGAGAAGGAGAGGAGGGAGGTGAGGTAGGAGGGGGCCAGATGATGGAGAGCTTTAAAGCCAAGAATGAAGAGTTTTTGTTTGATAGGGAGATTTTTGAGGAGGGGGTTGACATGCCCTGAACGTTTCTGTAGAAAGATAATCCGGGCAGCAGAGTAAAGTATGGACTGAAGTGGGGAAAGGCAGGAGGTTGGGAGATCAGAATGGAGGCTGATGCAGTAATCCAGTGGGGATAGGATGAGTGTCCGTCCTTACGTGGTAGCGGTTTGGATGGAGAGGAAAGGGCAGATCTTGGCGATGCTGTGAATGTGAGACCGACAAGATTTGCCGACAGATTGTACATGTGGGTTGAATGAAAGAGGGGAGTCAAGGATGACCGCAGGGTTACAGGCTTGTGAGACGGGAAGGATGGTTGTGCCGTCTACAGTGATGGGAAATTTCGGGAGAGGACACGGTTTGGAAGGAAAGGGAAGGAGCTCGGTCTTGGATGTGTTGAGTTTGGTATTATAGGAGGACATCCAATGTCTGTCTCCCCCTTTCATCCCTTCATTCAGTCGTATTTATTGAGCGCTTACTATGTGCCGAGCACTGGACTAAGTGCTTGAAATGTACAATTCGGCAACAGATAGAGACAATCCCCACCCAACGACAGGCTCACAGTCTAAAAGAGGGAGTCAGACAACCAAACGAAACAAAACAGGTAGTCTGGCGTTAATATCATCGAGATAAATAGAATCATAGATATATGTACACATCATTAACCAAATATAGTAATAAATAATATATACAAATATGCACAAGTGCTGGGGGGATGGGAAGGGGGAAGAGCAGAGGGAGGGAGAGGGGGATGGGGAGGGGAGGAGAGGCAGAGGGAAAGGAAGGGCTCAGTCTGGGAAGGCCTCCTGGAGGAGGTGAGCTCTCAGGAGGGCTTTGAAGAGGGGAAGAGAGTTTGGCGGATGTGAGGAGGGAGGGCGTTCCAGGACGGCGATAGGACGTGGGCCGGGGGCCGACGGCGGGACGGGCGCGAACGAGGGACCGTGAGGGGCTGAGTGGCAGAGGAGCGGAGTGTCCGGGGTGGACTGGAGAAGGAGAGAGGAAGGTGAGTTAGGAGGGGGCGAGGGGATGGACAGCTTGGAAGCCAAGAGTGAGGAGTTACTGTTTCATTCCAAAGTTGATAGACAACCACTGGAGGTTTTTAGGAGGGGAGTGACACGCCCAGAGCGTTTCTATAGAAAAATGATCCAGGCAGAGGAATGAAGAATAGACTGGAGCAGGGAGAGACAGGAGGAAGGGAGATCCGAGAGGAGGCTGATGCAGTAATCCAGTTGGGATATTATGAGACCTCGTACCAGCAAGGTAGCAGTTTGGACGGAGAGGAGAGGGCGGATGTTGGCGATGCTGTGAGGGCAAGATCGGCAGGTTTTGGTCACGGATTGGATATGTGGGGTGAATGAGGGAGCAGAGTCAAGGATGACACCGAGGTTGAGGATCTGTGAGACGGGAAGGATGGTGGTGCCGTCCACAGTGACGGGGAAGTCGGGGAGAGGACAGGGTTTAGGAGGGAAGATGAGGAGCTCGATCTTGGATGTGTGGGCAGACATCCAGGTGGAGACGTCCTGAAGGCAGGAGGAGATAAGCTCATCATGGGCAGGGACCACATCTACCAACTCTGTTATACTCTCCCAAGCGCTTAGTACCATGCTCTGCACATGGTAAGCGCTCAGTAAATATCATTAATTGGTATCAAAGTGCTTACTGTGTGCCAAGCACTGAAGTAGATATAAAATAATCAGGTGCCATGTGGGGTTGAGTCTAAGTAGGAGGGAGACTAGGTATTGTAAGGCTGAAGAAAACCCCATAGGGATCCTTGGGCTGATACCAGCACTTCTCTATCTGACAGGTGGCCGAGATCACATCCTCTGGGCTATGATGAGGTGTGAGGCTTTGAAGATGGAGAGAGTAGTGTTGGTCTGTCTGATGAGATAAGGGAGCGGTGGAAGGCAAGAGATGAGATAGAGGAACAGTAGGTCCAAGCGCTTAGTACAGTGCTCTGCACATAGTAAGCGCTCAATAAATACTTGTGAATGAATGAATGAATGAATGGTGTTAGAGTCAAGTGTGTGCGCCAGGTTTTAGTCGGAGAGAAATGAGGTGAGGTAGGAGTGGGAGAGTCGATTGAGTGTTAATCGCTTACTATGTGCTGAGCACTGTTCTAAGTGCTGAGGTAGATTCCAATTTATCAGGTTGGATACAGTCCCTGTCCCACATGGGACTCACAGTCCAAGTAGGTGGGAGTAGGATTTAATCCCCATTTTCAGATGAGGTAACTGAGGCACAGAGAAGTGACGTGACTTTCCCAGGCCACTCAACAGGCAAGTGGCAGAGTTGGGATTAGAACCCAGGTCCTCTGAGTCACAGGCCCAGGTTTTTTCCAAGACGCCATGCTGCTTCTCTACAAGACAAAAATGATCTAGGCAGCATAGTGAGGTAATCATTCATTCATTCAGTCGTGTTTATTGAGGACTTACTGTGTGCGAAACACTGTACTAAGCACTTGGGTGAGTAGACTATAACAAAAGATTCATTCCCTGCCCACAATGAGCTTATAGTCTAGAGAAATGGACCGGAAAGGGAAGAGACAGGAGGCAGGAAAGTCAGCGAGGAGGCTGATGCAGTAGTAGAGCCCAAATAGGTTAAGAGTTTGGACTGATGTGGTAATAATAATGATGATGGTATTTGTTAAGCGCTTACTATGTGCCAAGCACTGTTCTAAGCACTGGGGGGGATATAAGGGGATCAGGCTGTCGCACTTGGGGCTCCCAGTCTAATCCCCATTTTACAGTTGAGGGAACTGAGGCACAGAGAAGTTAAGTGACTTGCCCAGAGTCACACAGCTGACAAGCGACGGAGCAGGGATTAGAACCCAAGACCTCTGACACTCAAGCCCGTGCTATTTCCACTGAGCCCCGCCGCTTTTTAGCTGTTCGGCTGGAGAGAAAGGGCCAGATTTTAGAGATCCAGAGGCAGACCTGACAGGATTTGGTGACGGATGGAATGTTTCCGTTGAAGGAGAGAAATGAGTCAGGGATAATAATAATAATAATGATAATGTTGGCGTTTAAGTGCTTATTATGTGTCGAGCACTGGTCTAAGCGCTGTGTAGATAGAGGGCAATCAGGTTGTCTCACGTGAGGTTCACAGTCTTCATCCCTATTTTACAGATGAGGGAACCGAGGCACCGAGAAGCGAAGTGACTTGCCCAAAGTCACACAGCTGATAGGAGGTGGAGCGGGGATTAGAACGCACGACCTCTGACTCCAAAGCCCGGCCTCTTTCCACTGAGCCACGCTGCTTCTCTTGGATAACGCCAAGGTTGTTGACTTGAGTCAGGGAAGACGATGGCGTTGTCTATAGTGATGGGAAAGCGTGTGGTGGGGGGGTGAGGGAGGGTTGGGTCGGAAAGGTGGCGGATCCTGTGGTGAAGGCCCGAAGAGGAAAAGGCTTGGGGGGGCCAGCAGAGGCCTGCCGGGAGGGGACCCCCGCCTCAAGGCCCGGGGGTTGGGGGAAAAGGCAGGGGCTGCACCTAGGGGCTTCTTCCCTCCCCGACTTCATTTGGCGGGAAGTAAGGGTTCCCCGCGTGGGCGGGAAGGTCTGCGGCCTTGGGGTGGCCGCTCCGCTCCTGGCTGCTCTCTAAAACTCCTCACTCTTGGCTTCCAAGCTGTCCATCCCCTCGCCCCTTCCTACCTAATGTTGGTATTTGTTAAGCGCTTACTATGTGCCGAGCACTGTTCTAAGCGCTGGGGTAGACACAGGGGAATCGGGTTGTCCCACGTGGGGCTCACAGTCTTAATCCCCATGTTACAGATGAGGGAACTGAGGCACCGAGAAGTGAAGTGACTTGCCCAAAGTCACACAGCTGGCAAGTGGCAGAGCCGGGGTTTGAACCCATGACCTCTGACTCCAAAGCCCGTGCTCTTTCCAGTGAGCCACGCTGCTTCTCCTCACCTCCCTTCTCTCCTTCTCCTGCCCACCCTGCACACTCCGCTCCTCTGCTGCCGCTCACCTCCTCACGGTCCCCCGTTCACACCTACCCCACCGTCGACCCCCGGCCCGCATCCTACCGCCGACCTGGAATGCCCTCCTTCCTCACCTCCGCCAAACCCACTCTCTTCCCCTCTTCAAAGCCCTCCTGAGAGCTCACCTCCTCCAGGAGGCCTTGCCAGACTGAGCTCCCTCTTTCCCTCTGCTCCCCCCACCCTCTGCTCGTCCCCCTTCCCCTCAGCACTGTGCTAATAATGTAATAATAATGTTGGTATTTGTTAAGCGCTTACTATGTGCCGAGCACTGTTCTAAGCGCTGAGGTACACACAGGGGAATCAGGTTGTCCCACGTGGGGCTCACAGTCTTAATCCCCATTTTACAGATGAGGGAACTGAGGCACCGAGAAGTTAAGTGACTTGCCCAAAGTCACACAGCTGGCAAGTGGCAGAGCGGGGGTTCGAACCCATGACCTCTGACTCCAAAGCCCGTGCTCCTTCCAGTGAGCCATGCTGCTTCTCATTTGTCTATATTATTTATGACCCTATTTATTTTCTTACTGAGGTGTATAGCTCCTTGATTCTAGTTATCTTGATGATGATGTTGGGTTTTGTTCTCTTTCGCTTTGCTGCTCGTCTCCCCCGTTTAGACCTTGAGCCCGTCGGTGGGCAGGGATGGTCTCTATCTGGTGCCCAATTAATAATAATAATTATGATCTTTGTTAAGCGCTTACTATGTGCAGAGCACTGTTCCAAGCGCTGGGGTAGATACAGCGCCATCAGATTGTCCCACGTGGGGCTCACATTTTTAAATCCCCATTTTTCCAGATGAGGGAACTGAGGCCCAGAGAAGTGAAATGACTTGCCCAAGGCCACACAGCTGAAAAGTGGTGGAGGTGAGATTAGAACCCACGACCTCCGACTCCCAAGACCGTCACCAATGGGCAGGGAGGGTCTCTCTCTGTGGCCAAATTGTCCATTCCAAGCGCTTAGTCCAATGCTCCGCACATAGTAATAATAATGTTGGTATTTGTTAAGCGCTTACTCTGTGCAGAGCACTGTTCTAAGCGCAGGGGGAGATCCAGGGTCATCAGGTCGTCCCATGTGAGGCACACAGTTAACCCCCATTTTCCAGATGAGGTCACTGAGGCCCAGAGAAGTGAAGCGACTGGCCCACAGTCCCCCAGCTGACAAGTGGCAGAGCGGGGACTCGAACCCATGACCTCTGACTCCCAAGCCCGGGCTCTTTCCACTGAGCCACGCGGCTTCTCATTGTCGATTCCAAGCGCTTAGTAGGGTGCTTAGTAGGGTGCTGGAGAAGCAGCGTGGCTCAGTGGAAAGAGCATGGGCTTTGGAGTCAGGGCTCACGAGTTCGAATCCCAGCTCTGCCACTTGTCGGCTGGGTGACTGTGGGCGAGTCACTTCACTTCTCTGGGCCTCAGTTCCCTCATCTGTCAAATGGGGATGAAGACTGTGAGCCCCACGTGGGACAACCTGATTCCCCTATGTCTACCCCAGCGCTTAGAACAGTGCTCGGCACCTAGTAAGCGCTTAACAAATACCAACATTATTATTATTATTATTGCTCTGCACAGAGTAAGCGCTCAATAACTACTGATGAATGAATGGATGGATGGATGAATGAATGAAGAACGCCGGCGGCGGGAGAGGCTTCGTCGCCCCCCCTCCCCCCCCCCGCCCGGCGGTCCTTCTCCTTCCCGCGAGGCCGCCCGGCCGCGAGGCGGCCAGGCCGCTCCCCATTGGCGGGCGCGCCCGTCCGTCGCGCCGGCTGGCCAATGGGAGGGCGCGGCGCGCCGGGATTGGCCCAGGCGCTTGGGGCGGCGCCGCCCCCCGCGGGCTGGCGCGGCCTGAGGAGGCCCTGCCAAGATGGCGGCGGCGGCGGCGGGCGCCGAGGAGCGGCCGCGGCCCGCGTGAGGCGGAGGACGGCGGCGGCGGCTCCCGGGCCGAGGTGGGTGCCGGGCGGCGGGGGCGGCGGGCCGGGGAGCTCGGCCGGACGCGCCCCTGGGCCCCTCCTCGTCCGTCGGCCCGGCCGGGGAGGGAGGGAGGGAGGGAGGAACGGACGGACGGACGGAGGCCGCGGACATGGCGGAGCGCCGCGCGGGCCCGCGCCACCCCCAAGCCTCCGCCGCGCCACACACGCCCGCCTCACGCCGGCGTCATCGTCGTGCCGCCACCCCCGAAGCGCTCACTCTGGGCCAACCGCTCTGCCCAGGGCGGGCGTACAAGGTCACCGCCTCGCCCCACGTGGGGCTCCCCGGCTTCCTCCCCATTTTACAGAGGAGACAACTGAGGCACCGAACAGTTGATGAGAATAATGTGGGTGTTGGCTAAGCGCTTACTATGTGCCAAGCGCCGTTCTAAGCGCTGGGGGGAGATAGGTCATCGGGTGGCCCCACGTGGGGCTCCCCGGCTTCATCCCCATTTTACAGAGGAGACAACGGAGGCACGGAGCTGTTAATGATGATGATAATGTGGGTGTTGGTCAAGCGTTTACTATGTGCCAAGCACTGTTCTAAGCGCTGGGGGAGATAGGTCATCAGGTGGCCCCACGAGGGGCTCACGGGCTTCATCCCCATTTGACAGAGGAAAGAACTGAGGCACAGAACTGTTAATGATGATAATAATGTGGGTGTTAAGCGCTTACTATGTGCCAAGCACTCTTTTAAGCGCTGGGGGAGATGCAGGGTGATCAGGTGGGCCCACTTGGGGCTCACAGGCTTCATCCCCATTTTCCAGAGGAGAGAAGTGAGGCACGGAGCAGTTATTAAGAATAATGGTAATGTGGGTGTTGGTTAAGCGCTTACCATGTGCCAAGCACTCTTCTAAGCGCTGGGGGAGATGCAAGGTCATCAGGTGGTCCCACGTGGGTCTCAAAGTCTTCATCCCCATTTTCCAGAGGAGAAAAGTGAGACACAGAACTGTTAATGATGATAATAATGTGGGTGTTGAGCACTTACTATGTGCCAAGCACTGTTCTAAGCGCTGGGGGAGATAGAAGGTCATCAGGTTGCCCCACGAGGGGCTTATGGGCTTCATCCCCAATTTACAGAGGAAAGAACTGAGGCACAGAACAGTAAATAATAATGATAATAATGTGGGTGTTAAGCCCTTAGTATGTGCCAAGGACTCTTTTAAGCGCTGGGGGAGATGCAGGGTGATCAGGTGGGCCCACTTGGGGCTCACAGGCTTCATCCCCATTTTCCAGAGGAGAGAAGTGAGGCACGGAGCAGTTATTAAGAATAATGGTAATGTGGGTGTTGGTTAAGCGCTTACCATGTGCCAAGCACTCTTCTAAGCGCTGGGGGAGATGCAAGGTCATCACGTTGTCCCACGTGGGGCTCACAGTCTTCATCCCCATTTTCCAGAGGAGAAAAGTGAGGCACGGAGCAGTCAATAATGGTAATGTGGGTGTTGGCTAAGCGCTTGCAATGTGCCAAGCAGTCTTCTAAGCGCTGGGGGAGATGCAGGGTCACCAGGTTTCCCCACGTGGGGCTCACAGGCTTCATCCCCATTTTCCAGAGGAGAGAACTGAGGCACAGAACAGTTAATAATCATGTTGGTGTTTAAGTGCTTACTATGTGCCAAGCAGTCTTCTAAGCGCTGGGGGAGGCACAAGGTCATCAGGTTGCCCCACCTGGGGCTCACGGGCTTCATCCTCATCTTCCAGAGGAGAAAAGTGAGGCACAGAGCAGTCAGTAATGGTAATGTGGGTGTTGGTTAAGCGCCTACTATGTGCCAAGCACTGTTCTAAGCACTGGGGGAGATGGGAAGTCATCAGGTTGCCCCACATGGGGCTCACAGTCTTCACCCCCATTTTCCAGAGGAGAGAACTGAGGCATGGAGCAGTTACTGATAATGCGGGTGTTTGTTAAGCGCTTACTTTGTGCCAAGCACTCTTCTAAGTGCTGGGGTAGATGCAAGGTGAACAGATTGTCCCCCGTGGGGCTCACAGTCTTCATCCCCATTTTACAGATGAGGGAACTGAGGCACGGAGCAGTGAAGTGACTCGCCCAAGGTCACACAGCAGACAAGCGGCGGAGCCGGGATTAGAACCCACGACCTCTGACTCCCAGACCCGGGCTCTTTCCAGTGAGCCGCGCTCCTTCACAGACACACGCAGTCACACGCACACGCGCGCCCCAAACCCCAACACTCAAGGGCTCGGGGCAGATGGGCGACCGTCTGGGCTCCGAACATCCGCAGGCTGGGAACGACGAGGGGCTTCGGCCCCGAGGACCCGGCCTCCCTGCACACCCGCCCCTCACACCTCCCGTCAAATCCCTTTCTATTTCTTTTCCAGTGAGACGCCAGGAATACGGTAATGAGTATTAGTGTAACGCACAGCCGCCGGGAGAGAAAGAGGTAAGCTGTAGGCCCGACGGCCGTGCCGGGCCACGACGTGGTTTTTGTTGGACGGTGGCGTCGTGGGCCTCGCCGCTCAGTGGAACTTAAATCCCCTGCCAGTTCATTACCTTCCTTTTCAAACCCCTGCCTGCCCTTGCACATTCTGCTCCTAGGACACATGCGCGCCCGCGCGCAACCACACGCTCCTTCATGGATATGGGGGAAGAGACGCACTTAAGGAGACTCTCAGCCCGTTGTCGGGTAGGGATTGTCTCTATCTGTTGCCCAACTGTACTTTCCCAGCGCTTGGTACGGTGCTGTGCATACAGTAAGCACTCAATAAACACCACTGAATGAATGAGACGCACACCCAGGAGATGGTAATGATAATGACGGTGGTATTTGTTAAGCGCCTACTATGTGCCAAGCGCCGTTCTAAGCTCTGGGGTAGATATAAGGTAATCAGGTTGTCCCACGTGGGGCTCACGGTCTTAATCTCCATTTTACAGATGAGATAACTGAGGCACAGAGAAGCGAAGGGACTGGCCCAAAGTCACACAGCTGATAAGCGGCGGAGCCGGGATCAGAACCCACGACCTCTGAATCCCAAGCCCGGGCTCTCGCCACTGAGCCGCGCTGCTTCTGAGTCCAGATCCCGAAGGGAATCGAGGCTATTTCCGGTACCCGAGTGGGCCCATTTGTCCGAAGGTCCGGGTGTGGGATCGCAGGCCGCCTCCCGGGCCGGACCCCCAGCTCGGGCAGGCCGGATCGGTTCGGGTACAGGGCCGGCGCTCTCCCGGTTGGCCTGGACGCTGCCTGGATCACCTGGTGGGGGTATGAGAGACGTGGCTGTCGCTCCCCAGCGGCTCATTCGTTCACTCCGTCGTATTTATTGAGTGCTTACTGTTTGCAGGACACTGTATTAAGTCCTTGGGAGAGTGTAATGTAACATTAAACAGACACATTCCCAGCCCTCAACGAGCTTACATTCTCGAGGGGGGACGCATTGATAGGTTTATTGATGAATTATACTCTTTTATTGCTGAATTTTATTCTTTATTGCTGAATTGTTTCCAAATGCTCAGCACGGTGCCCGGCCCACAGTAAGCGCTCAAAAAATATGAATAATGTAGAGAAGTTACAGCTATGGACATGAGTGCTGTAGGGCAGCGAAGGGGGGTGATGAATAAAGGGAGCAAGTCAGGATGGCAGAGAAGGGAGCGGGAGAAGGGGGTTGGGGGGGCGTAAGGAAGGCCTCTTGGAGGAGATGTGCCTTGAATAAGGCTTTGAAAGGGGGGGAGGGTAATTTCAGATTTGAGGAGGGAGGGTGCGAGCGAGGGGTCGGCGGTGAGATGGGCGAGATCGAGGTACAGTGAGAAGGTTGGCATTAGAGGAGGGAGATGTGCCGGCTGGGTTGTAGTAGGGCAGTCGTGAGGCGAGGTAGGAAAGAGAGGGCAAGGTGATTGCTCTGAAGCCAAGGGCGAGGCGTTTTTGTTTGATGCGGAGGTTGTTGGGCAACCACTGGAGTTTGGCAAGGAGTGGGGGACCCCTGTCCCGAACGTTCTTGTAGAAGAATCATCTGGTTTAGTAGAGTGAAATGTGGACCGGAGAGGGGAGAGACAGGAGGCAGGGAGGTCAGCAAGGAGGCTGATAGAGTAATCCAGCTGGGGGAGGATGAGTGATTTGTCTTAATGTGATAGCAGTTTGGATGGAGAGGCAAGGGCTCCCCACCACCCGGCGCTTTGTGTTCCCGGCTTGTAGTTAAAGGCGTCCCTTCTTGCCTTTCCCGGACAGTCCTGCCGTTCACAGTCCCGTAAGCCCTCGAGCAACTAGTAGAATTGCTTGAGCATTTGTCCCACGGAGAGCACCGGACTAAACGTGTGGGAGAGTACAGTTTGGGTAGGATCCCCGGACCCTGATGCTTGGACTTTGGGTGCGATTCACTTAGCATCAGTCGGTCATTGGTATTTACTGAGCACTTAGTGTGAAAAGCTCTGTACTAAACGCTTGGGAGAGGAAAATGCAACAGAGTTGGTAGGTATTACAGTGCATAGAGGGGGGAGACGGATATTATTGTATTATTAGAGTTAGGTTTCTAAGCGCTGTGGGGACTATCAGGTGCCGATAGGGTACATATCCAAGAGCGTAGACGACACTGGGGTGGGGGAGTAGGGGCTATGGGGGCTTAATCAGGGCAGGCCTCTGGAAATAATGAGCAGCACGGTCGAGTGGACAGAGCGCGGGCCTCGGAATCCGGAGGACCTGGGTTCTGGTCCCGACTCCGCCACTTGTCTGTTGTGTGACCTGAGACAAGTCACTTCAACTTCTCAGTGCCTCAGTTCCCTCATCTAGAAAATGAAGATGAAGACTGTGAACCCCATGAAAGACAGGGACTATGTCCAACCAGGTACCCCAGCGCTTAGAACGGTGCTTGACGCGTAATAAGCGCTTAACTAATACCTTCATCCTGGAAGAGATTTGATTTTAGGAGGACTTTGAAGGTGGATAGAAGGGTGGTGTCCAGTTCCTCCCCCCCGCCAGCTTTACAACACAGGGGCGTAGTTAAACTTTACAACAGCCGCCTCCTTCCTGGCGGTAACTCGGGCAGCGGGATCAGGGGCACGGGAGCCACGGGCAGATGGAAAATGGTTTTAAATGCCATTGTGGTTTGGTTGGGGTGCGAAGGGATGGGGCACGGAGAGGAGTTACTAACGCCAGCCTAATCCGTGGGTCTCACTCTTGTCACTGTCGCCGTCGACCCTTGGCTCACGTCCTTCCTCTGACTTGGATCTTCTGAGCTGACCTTCTCTCGTCATCCACCAGGCTGCTGCTCTCCCCATCTTCAAAACCCTAGGGAAACTCCTCCTCCAGGAAGGCCTTCTTGACTAACCTTTCATCTCCCACCCGACTCGTCCTCCCTGTTGTGCTACGGATGCACTTGGTTTCATGCCCCCAAAGCCCTTGGATCCTCCCCCCGCCGCACGTAATGTACACATTCTTGTAGTCTGTTACTTCCCCTAGCTGTAATTTACTTCGATGTATGTTTCCCCTGCTGGATTGTAAGCACCTTGAGGGCAAGGATCAATCATGTCTCCTTGCTCTAGTGTATTTTCCTAAGCGTGTGGTCCAGTGTTCTGCATATACTAGACTGGAAGGTCTTTGGGGACAGGGATTGTCTCTTCCAATTCTGTGGAATCGTGCTCTCCCAAGCGCTTAGCCCTGACTGTAAACTCGCCTTGGGCAGGAATTGTGTCTTCCAGCTTGGTTGTCCTGTACTCTCCGAGCGCTTAGTGCTCTGCACACAGTAAGTGCTCAGTAAATACCAATGATTTGATTGCCCCGCATGGAATAGACACTTCCCGGCACTCAGTCCAGTGCTCTGCGCCCAGTAAGCGTTCAGTACCACCGATGGATCGTATTTTGGGGAGGCGGCGAACGAGAGCATTGTTGGGAGTTGGGGTGACCAGTTCCCCCGAGTGAAGTCGTCGGGGAGGGTGGGCGTTTGGCTCGGACCGGCCTCGGATCCCCCGGTGAGCCTCTCCGACTCGATCGTGGGCTGCGAGAAGGGCCGGGTGCTCCTCGGGCGCGCCGAGCAGAAGGTTCTGGGTCCTCCGGGGCAGCGGGGATCCCCGGCCCTGAATCGGCAGCCGGGCCTCCCTGGGGCGTGGCCGTGGCCGGGAAGGGGCCCCGAGGGGGACCCGGGGGCCGCGGGGGCCGGCTGCTTCTGGGACCCTGACACGTGGCGGAGCCGAGGGCCCACGGGGCTTTTCGGGCGGGGAGGACCGGGGCGCCGGCAGCCGAGGCTTAACTGGTTAAGCGTGCGCACCCGAAGCGGTGATCGCTGCCAGCGCAGGCCTCGGCGGCGGCGGTCCGGTCGGCCCTCCCGGCCCCGCCGGCCGCGGGGAGGGTCTCAGCGGGGTGACCCGGCTTCCAACGTTTCTCCGCAGGCAAAAAGAGGAAGAAGAAAAGGCGTCTCTCCTCTCCCGATAGAGTTGCCCCTTCTCGGTGGCGGGCAGCATCTCCTCCTCCTCCTCCTCCTCCTCCTCCTCCTTCTTCCTCGCCGCCCTTTAAGCTGAGTGCGTTGTGATTTCCAATAATTGAGACAGTGATTCTAACAGCTGTCTGCATTAATGAAAAGAACAATGTGGTCAGCTTGACTGAGTCGGTCTTCGGGGTCGCCCAGCGACCCGCGCACGCTCGCCGGACGGACCGTGGGGGGTGGGCCGGCCATGCGGCCGTAGGTCGAGGGCCGGGGTCCCGAGGCGTCGACGGGGTCTCGGAGCAGCGGAGCAGAGCTCTGGCCGCCCGCGGGATGGAGGAGGGTGAGGGCGGCCCCCCGGCCCCGCCGGAACCCACGGGGGACCCGGTGGCGGAGCCCCCGCCCCCGCCCCCGTCCCCGCCCCCGCCCCCACCTGGCACGCAGCCTCCACCACCTCCCCTGCAAACGTCCAGTGACGCAGAGGTAATGGACGTTGGCTCTGGCGGTGCTGGACAGTCGGACCCCCCCGCCGGGCCCCCGCCCGGCCGGGCCTCCCCCCCGAGTCGCCGCCGCCCCCGCCCCCCCGCGGACCCGAGCCCCCGGACGGCCCGGCACGCCCCCGCCGCTCCCAGATTCGCCCCCGACCCGAAGGCGCTCAAGGACGTCAAGATTAGCGTCAGCTTTACCGAGAGCTGCAAGAGCAAGGACAGGACCGTCCTGTACACGGGCCCCGAGCGGGGCGCTGAGGCCGGGGGACCCACCGGGGGGGGCGGGGGTGGGGCGGGAGCCGGGGGGCACGGGGCCGCCCCCAAGGAGGAGGAAACCGAGGCGGATCAGGAGAAGAGAGTGGAGTACGCGGTTCTGGATGAACTGGAAGACTTCACCGACAACTTGGAAGCGGACGAAGAAGGAGGAGGGTTCGCCTCCAAGGCCATCGTGCAGAGGGACAAGGGGGACGAGGACGCCTTGAATTTCTCCTACGAGGTGGGTATGTCAGAGGGCCTCCGGGACGTTGCTCTCCTCTCATCGCCCTGCGGTCGGACGCGGGCTCCCCGCCGGGTTTTCTTTCGGCGAACTGGGGGATAGACGGCGTTTCTGGTGTTATCCGAGGGGGAGCGTGTGGGTTTGCGTGTGCGCACCTGGGGAGGGGGAGCGTGGGGACGCGTCGGGGGGCTTGCGGGTGTGCGGGGTCCATGAGCGTCAATGTGTGCAGGAGGGGAGAGGATAACCGGGTGTGAAGGACGTCGGCATGGTGGGGCGGGGAGGGGTGTGTGAGCGGGTCGTGCGACTGCGGGCCGGCGTGCGGGGTCACCTCGACTCCGGTCACAGACCCGCGACCCCAACTCCCTGGATCGCCGGCCCAGTGGCGGTCCGAGAGGAAGCCCGTGTGTCTCTCGGCTGGGGGCCCCGGGCCGCTGCCTGACGGTGTGTTCGGCAGGAGGACTTCGACAACGACGTGGATGCGCTGCTGGAGGAGGGGCTCCAGGCCCCCAAGAAGAGGCGGTTGGAGGAGAAGTTCGGCGGGGAAAGTGACCACGGGTCCGACGGGGAGACCAGCGTCCAGCCCATGATGACCAAGATCAAAACGGTCCTGAAAAGTACGTGGCTCTCGCCCAACCTGGTGTGGGTGCGGGCCGGGAGGAGCTGCGGGCCGGCCAGGCGGGCGGGTGGGCCCGGCTGGTGCGCTGGGGCGCCGTGGGCTCTGACAGCGGACGCCGCCCTCACTGTGTTGGAGGAGGACGGGCCGTTGGTTCGGGGAACGCAAACCCTGCAGCCTCCCTCCTTCCCCTCGTGCAGGTCGCGGCCGGCCCCCGACCGAACCGCTGCCCGACGGATGGATCATGACGTTCCACAACTCTGGGATCCCCGTCTACCTGCACCGAGAGTCCAGGGTGGTCACCTGGTCCAGACCCTACTTCCTGGGGACCGGGAGCATCAGGGTAGGCGTCGGCGGGGGCGGGCCGGGCCGAGCGGGGGGCCGGGCCGGAGCGGTGCGAGCCGCGTCCCTGTGTGGCGGTCGGTCTCGTCTCGGCAGAAGCACGACCCGCCGCTCAGCAGCATCCCGTGCCTGCACTACAAGAGGATGAAGGACAATGAAGAGCGGGAGCAGAGCAACGACATCACCCCCAACGAGGAGGTGTCCCCCGTGAAGCCCGCCGACCGGCCCCGCGAGCCCGACTGCCGGCCCGAGGAGCCCGACTGCCGGGCCGAGGAGCCCGACTCCACGGCCGCCGACCCCGGCCCGCTCGACGAGCGGGACCCCGGGAGCGGAGAGGCGGCGCAGGGAGCCTTGGGCCAGGTCAAGGCCAAAGTGGAAGTGTGTAAAGATGAATCCGTCGGTCAGTTCCCGGGCGAGGGGGGCGGTGGGAGCCGGTGGGGACCCCGGGGGTGGACGAGGGTCACGGGCGGGAAGTCACAGCGGAGCTGGTGGCTGCAGAGCCTTGAGCGGGGAGGGGTGGAGGAGCGGGGCGAGGCTGGGCCTGGAGCCGGTGAGCCGGCCCCGGGTGGAAGGCTTGGGGGGAGGCGGGGTGTCGCCCTAGGTCGCCCCCCGACTGCTTTCCCCACCCGGTCTGAGGGCAAGGGCTGTGTGGGCAAGACCCAGTGGGACCCCGTGTGCTCCGTGCTCACTGGCGGCCCTCGGGGAGAGCTTTACTGGCGGAGGGGTTGGACCCAGGGTGACCCAGCACGTCGGGCTCCTTCTGCCTACAGATGCTGGAGTCTGCAGGCCGGGTGCAGTCCCTCCCCGTGTGCCCGGGGACCCCTTCCCTCCGTGCCCCGGGAAGGCCCCCGGATCCGTGTGGTCCTCTGTGCCCCGACTGGGCGCTCCCCCGGTGGACATTGCAGCTGTGGGGATCGTGAGGAGGGCCGATGCGGGGCCCGTCCCCGGGGCCGCTCTGCCCCACCGTCACTCTGCGAGTAGGGCCCGAGGCTCAGGCCGGGCAGGTGGCCCTAGGGGATCCAGGAACGGCCCCAGCCCGGCCCCGAGCCGGCGTAGCCTCCCGATAGAGGGGTCTTGCGTGCCCCCGCCGGCGGCCCCTCTCTCGGACCTCCCCACTGCTCCTCACCGGGCTCTCGCGAACGCTGGTCGTGTCTGAGGTTGCGGCCCCCTCACCCCCCACCACCGTCCCCCACCCCACCCCGGCCACGGCCTCTTTCGTAGACCTGGAGGATTTCCGCAGCTACCTGGAGAAACGCTTTGACTTCGAGCAAGTGACGGTGAAGAAGTTCCGGACCTGGGCGGAGAGGAGGCAGTTCAACCGGGAGATGAAGCGCAAGCAGGCGGAGTCGGAAAGGCCCATCCTGCCGGCCAACCAGAAGCTGATCACGCTGTCGGTGCAGGACGCCCCCACCAAGAAAGGTCAGGCTCAGCCCGGGGTTCGGTCGGGCCGTCGCTCCCACGATCCTTCCCGACCCTTGGGCCTTGCGGCGCCCCCGTGACCGAAGCGGTCGGCTGGGCCGTGGCCCGGATCCTTGCTCGTCTCCGGGGCGGGGCCAGGCTCGGGCCGGCCCTCTGGGCCGGTTCCCCCGGCTCACGCCGCGCCGTTACCGTAGTCGATGGAGGGTCAGGATGTCCGAGCAGTCTGAGGCGCCGGACTTAAGGTCACTTCCTTCCCCGGAATGGGATGTTCCGGTCTCCGTACGGAGGAGTGGGTTCAAATCCCACTTGGGACACAACCGTTTTGGCCTAGTGAATAGAGCAAGGACCTGACGGTCTGAAGGCCCTGGGTTCTAACCGCGGCTCCTTCACTTGTCTGCTTTGTGGACTCCGTGGTGGTCTCTCATATATCGAAGGGGGGGGAGTTCCAGGCTAGAGGGAGGTCACTGGGGAGAAGGGGTCGGCGGTGAGAAAGACGTTCGGACTATCGTTTGTATTTATCGAGTGCTTACTCCGCACAGAGAACTGTATTAAACCCTTGGGGTGGTACGGTATAGCAGAATTGGAAGGCAAGATGGAGATGCATTGAGCAGGTTGGCGTTAGAGGAGCAAAGCGGGCGGATTGGGTCGTAGTAGATCAGCGAGATACGGTAGGACGGGGAGAACTGATTGAGTGCCGTCAAGTTGACGGTAAGAAGTTTCCTTTGGATGGGAGGTGGCGGGACGACGACCGGAGGTTTTTAAGGGGCGGTGAAACATGGACCGAAAAATATTTTAGAAAAATGAGCCGGGCAGCGGAGTCGAATAAGATCGGAGGTGGGAGAGACGGGGCGGGGAGGTCAGCGAGGAGGCAGGGTACGATAAGGACTTGGAACAGCGTGGTAACAGTTTGGGTAAAGGAAAGAGCGGATGCTAGAGATGTCGCGAAGGAGGAACCGACGGGATTTGGCGGCAGGCTGGATATGCCGGCCGGCAGATGAGTCCCACGATGCCAAGGTTACGGGCCCGTGAGACGGGGAGGGTGGAGGTGGTGTCTGCAGTTATTGGAAAGTCAGGGGGAGGATAGGCTCCGCTCTCTGCCCATCCCCTCCCGACCAGCGGGGCGGGGGGCATCGCCGGCCCTGCGGCCGGACCGCAGCTGTGGGGCTCCGCCCAGGCCGCTGACCACACCCGAGACATTCCCATCTTTGGGTGGCGAGATGAGTTCTGTTGTGGACATGTTCAGTCGGAGGTGTCGGTGGGATATCTGTAGAGATGTCCTGAAGGTAGGGGGAAACGCGAGACTGAAAAGGAGAGGCAATGAGGGTTGGAGAGGGAGATGTGGGCTTCTTCCACGTAGAGATGGTAGCGGAAACTGTCGGAGCAAATAAATTCCCCAAGGGAGTGGGTGTAGTTGCAGAATAGGAGGGGACCCAGAGCTGAGCCTTTAAAGCACCGTCACAGTTAGGGAGTGGGAGGCGGAGCGGGAGCCCACGAAAGAGGCTGGGACGGGCCCCGGCGGGGGAGCAGGAGCGGGCTTGGGCGCGGGCCCGAGTTGTGGGCGGGCACCTGGTGGGGCTCCCGAGGCGTCTGTGATTCCCCATGGCCGCGTTGACCGTTCGTCTCTCCCCAGAGTTTGTCATCAACCCAAATGGCAAGTCTGAAGTTTGCATTCTGCATGAATACATGCAGCGAGTCCTAAAGGTTCGCCCTGTTTACAATTTCTTTGAATGTGGTAAGTCTGGGAGTTCCCTCCCCGGGCTCTGCTGCACACACAGGCTTAGCGGGCGCCCCGGGGGTGGGGTACGGGTGGGGAGGTGGGATGCCCCGGTCTGCCCCGGCGTCTGTCCCGGGCTGGGTGGCATCTCTCTGACCGGTAGAAGCGGGCTGCGTGGAGGAGGGGTCCCCGGGTCCGTCTCTCCGGTTGTCCCGGGCCGCGTGGAGGTGGGCCGTGGGCGGGGAGGTGGCATCTCGGGCTCACCGAAATTTGTCCCTGCGAGGCAAGACCGGTCCCGGGCTCGGCCCGCTCGAGTCCTGGGCCGGTCCCCGACGGCCCCGCTGTTCCGGCCCGGAGTCCCTGGGCTTCACGAGTTGGCCCACGCGTGTTAATCCTCGGCCCTCCCGCTGCCTGGGAATGAGTTGGGATCACAGAGCCCTTCGTGAGGGGCTCTCTTCTCAAAGTGGAAGGGCCGGGGGGTGGAGAGAGATGCACCCCCGGGGACGGGTGGAATCTGGGGGAGGGCCGGCCCCCAGGGCAGGCAGGTTGGGACCGGGTGGATAGGACAGCAGGTGCCCGCCAAGCAGATGGGAGGACAAAGGAGAGGAGCAGACGGCAGGCAGGGGCCGGGGGCGGGTGGCAGGATCGACTGCCCCCGATCCCTCTGCTGCTCCGGGGGCCGCGTGTCCTCGTCCGGATCCACTCCGGGGACGTCCCCGCTAAGGGATCCGCCCGGGGATCGATGGGAAGGAGATCGGCCGCAGGCGGGGAGGGAGGGAGGGGCCTGCGGGTTGGACCCTGTCGGCGGGGCGGGGCTGGGGACTTCACGCTTGCCCTTTGACGCTCGCTCTCTCTTGCGGCCAGAGAACCCAAGTGAGCCCTTTGGCGCCTCAGTCATCATCGACGGCGTCACGTACGGCGCGGGGACCGCCAGCAGCAAAAAGCTGGCAAAGAATAAAGCCGGTAGGTGGCCGAAGCCCGCTGAGCGGGGGTGGGGTGGTGTCGTGCGAGCTCCCTCTCCTCAGGCACCGGGGTAGAAGTCTCACCCGCCCGCCACGCACTCCGCCGCTTCTCCGGGGCCCGGGATGGGGTTGAGGGCTCGGACTGTGCCTTCGGGTGGACCCTGCAGGGGGGTGGCGGGGAGAGAGGACGGGGAGAGGAAACGAGGAGGTGGGTTGTCCCTGATGGGAGTGTGTACCGCTGCCTCTGTGCCGCAGCGCGCGCCACCCTGGAGATTCTCATCCCCGACTTCGTCAAGCAGACCTCTGAGGAAAAGCCCAAAGACAGCGAAGAGCTGGAGGTGAGAGGCGGCGGCCCTCCCGCCCCCCCCCCCCCCCGTTTCTGGGGGCGGGGGTCGGTCAGGGTACAGGGGCGAGCCTGGCAGCGGCGGCCACGAAGCGCGCCGGCTCCGGGCAGAGCGTGGAGTGGACACGTCAGCCCGAGGGGCCCGAGGACTGTCTCGGCAGCAGGGACCCGGCCGCAGCTCTACGTACCGAATGCCCACGGAGGGGCCGAGTGGCGTGGCGGGCGCGGGGCTGGGCCGGGGCTGGGGTGGGGAGGGCCTGCCTACCCTGGGGCTTCCCCTCCGCCCCGGGAGACGGACGTAGAAACATTGACCGTCAGGGTGCCGTCCCGTGCGGGCCGAGTACGGGGTCCCGGTTGTAGCGGTGGGGAGCGGGGGAGCAGGGCACAGGTGCGGCCGAGTCGAGCGCCGCTCTCCCTTCCCCCCGCAGTATTTCAACCACATCAGTATTGAGGACTCGCGGGTGTATGAGCTGACCAGCAAGGCTGGGCTGTTGTCTCCGTACCAGATTCTCCATGAGTGCCTTAAACGGTGAGGATCGGGACCCCGCTCTCTGCCCATCCCCTCCCGCCCAGCGGGGCGGGGGGCATCGCCGGCCCCGCGGCCAGACCGCTGCCGTGGTGCTCCGCCCAGGCCGCCGACCACACCCGAGACATTCCCATCGGGGCTGCTTAGGCCCAGAGCAGCAGCAGCTGCCGTTTCTGGCCCGGCTGCTCTTGGGAGTCCGGCCCTGTCCTCCCGCCACATTCCCATTCTCTCCTCCCAAGCGCGACCGAGATGAGAAGGGGGCAGCCGGGGCGAAGCGCACCTACCGACGCCCGCTGCGTGCAGGGCACTGGACCGGGCTCTTGGGGGAGAGTAAGGCAGAAGCAACAGGGAGCCGGAGGGGAGGCGGCGGGCACCGGACCCTCCAGGCAGCGGAGCCGGTGGGAGTCCGAGAACCCTGGTGGAGGGAGGGGGGTGGTGGCGGGAGGAGGGGGCCGAGAGGCCGAGTGGACGGTGTCAGGCATGGGGATGGGTCCGGGTGCGCCTCCTGTGCAGCTGGGAAGTGCCGAGGGCCGGAGGATTGGGGCTGGGGAAGCCCACGGGTGAGCGAGGGATGGGTGGCAGAAGACGGCCCGCGCTGGGGACCGACCGCCCCCGAGCCCCGGACGCGGCACCACGGCCGCCTCAGGTCCGGCCCCCGACCTGCCACGGGCGACGCCTGGGGTCGAGGGAGGGGGATCTCTGCCGGGGAGCCCTGCCCCCGGCCGGGCCGGACCTGGGCCCCCAGAGATCACCGACCTCGGCCCGTCCCCCAGAAACCACGGAATGGGAGACACGTCTATCAAGTTCGAAGTGATCCCCGGGAAAAACCAGAAGAGCGAGTACGTCATGACGTGCGGCAAACACTCGGTCCGCGGCTGGTGTGAGTTCTCCCTCTCCCAACCCCGGCCCTCGGGAGGGTCCCGTTCCCCCGGGGGCCGGTTCTGGGGCCGGGGGCGGGCCCGTGCGGACCGGGGGCTGACGGCAGTCCACGGCTCCGCGGTCGCAGGTAAGAATAAACGAGTGGGGAAGCAGCTGGCCTCCCAGAAGATCCTGCAGCTCCTGCACCCGCACGTGAAGAACTGGGGCTCGCTGCTGCGCATGTACGGCCGTGAGAACAGCAAGATGGTCAAGCAGGTAACGGGGGCTCGGGGAGCCGGGGCTCGGACCCCTAAGAGAACCCCCCACCGCGCCCCGGCAGGTGGAAACGGGGGCCGGGGCGGGGCATCTACGGCGGTCCTCGAACCCCCTCCGCGGGGGGAAGTAACACGGCGGCCGGTGCCGTTGGCCAGGAGACGGCCGACAAGAGCGTGATCGAACTGCAGCAGTACGCCAAAAAGAATAAGCCGAACCTCCACATCCTGAACAAGCTGCAGGAAGAGATGAAGAAGCTGGCAGAAGAGAGGGTGAGCGCCGGGGCAGGGCTCCCCTCTTCCCCCCGATGGCCCCCCTCAAACAATCATCCCCCCCTTGAAGGAGCAAGCCCTTCCGCCCGACTGCCATCCTTGCCGTTCTTCAAACCGGGACGGCCGGACGCGTTCGGGTCCCGGGATCCCGGGGAGAATCCTCCGGCCCCCGGGGCCCGGATAGATCGGGACTCGGGATCGGCACCCGCCTGTTGGGTGGATTCACCTCGGTTTGCCCAGAGCGGTGCCCGGTCACGGGTGCGGCCCGGGGGGCTTCCGTGCCTGCCGTGAAGACAACGCGGGCCTCTCCCCCCTCCCCCCGTGTCCGTCTGCCCAGGAGGAGACCCGGAAGAAGCCCAAGATGAGCGTCGTGGAGTCAGCCCAGCCGGGCAGCGAGCCCCTGTGTACCGTGGACGTGTGAGCCGGGCCATCGGCGGGCCCCCCGCGCCCCGGCCCGGCCCTCCCCGGACCCCTCCGGACTCCGCCCCGGTCTTCGTCTCGGAGCTCGGCCGAGGCGCGGGGAAGTCGGCTTGAGGGCTGGCGCTTTCCCCCGGGGCATCTTGCCCTCGCCTTCCCCGCTCCCCGGCGACCCAGAGCTCGGCGGTGACCGTCGACGGAGACGCGGGTCCGTGGAGGGGCGGGGCGGCCGCCGCGGCCGCTCGACTCCGGGGCGCTCGCGGGCGGCGGGCCCCCACCGCCCCCGTCGGTCCCTTCGCCGGAAACCCCGAAGCGGCGGCAGGCCCGGTGGGCCGGACCTCGGGCGGCGCTCCCTCCCCCAGATGAGCTCGGGGCGGGGGCGGCGACGCCACGGTCCTCGGGGACCTGGGCTTGGGCTGTCGCCTCTGCCTGCCCCAACCCAAGCCTTAAAGCGGGGACAGAGTAGAATATATAAAGGATGGCTGCTCCTATCTCCCCACCTCCCCTTCACCTTGGGGGTCAACTTCCACACGTGTCCCGGGACACAGTCGCCGTCCTCAGACGGGTAAGCCACGCCGCTCGGGCGGAGGGGCCGGCCACGGAGGGGGAGAGGGAAGACCGTCACCCATTTGAGTGCTGGCCGGGTGCGGAGCGCTCTACCGAGCGCTTGAGAAAGTTCACCACACCGGACGGTAGGTGCAATCCTTTCTTGGAAGTGAGCGCTCGCTAGGGGCCGAGTAGCTGGGATCCGCCCCCTCTGCCTTGCCGTCGGTCCGTCTGGCCGCCCCCGTGGAGGCCCGGGCCCACGGGATCCAGGTGCCCCAGGCTGGGAACGGAGCCCCCGTTCTCACCTCTCTGCGGCTTCCCCTCCCCTCCCGTCCGCACAAGCGCGTGCGCCCCTGTGCCCACGGGCCCGTGGGGGTGGGGGTGTGCACTTGTATGTTCCCCACCACCTCCACCCCCCGTGACCATTAGTTTTAAGCAATAAAATTTGATATCACAGAAGGACGCCGCCTCGGCTGAACTCGGTGGGCAGCTGTCGGCACGCCAGGGGGTCGGGGGTGGGTCTGTGGCATCCTAGGGCAGGCAGCTCGCCCCCACGACGCTCGCTCAAACCTCCCGGAGCCCGGTCCTGTCCTCCGCGCTCCCCGCCTGATCTCTTCCCAGGCCCTGCCTCCTCCCCACAAGGCCCCGTCCCCGAGTAGGGGGGGCGGAGTCCCCGTCTCGGGTGCCGTGGCCCCACCCGGGCATCGGGTTGGGAGGTCTTTTCTGTCCTGGAGCGGGCAGGCGGGGCACCCCTCAGCCCACCCCACCCCCCCAAGGATGGGCAGACCCACGTGCTATTGGGCTCCAAGCAGGTTTATTGCAGGCTGTGCCGCGGTAGGTCCAAGAGCAAGTCGGGGAGAGGGGCCACTTGGGGGCTGGTCCCGGCCCCTCCCCCCGCCGGCCGGAGCACCCGTCCGCCTCCTCCGCCTCGGCCTCGTCCCGGCGACCGGGCCGGCCGCGGCCGGTGTCCCATCCGGTCCAGTCCCGACTTGGCCATCAGGAGGAGGCGGCGGTCGGGGGTTGGGGCGGGGACGTGGCTGGAGATTCTGGAGGCGGGGCCTGGTCCCCGGGGTCCAGGCCCCCCCTCTCAAACAGGATGACCATCTCGCAGTGTGGAGTTTGCGGGAACAGGTCCACGGCCAAGGCGCGCACGGGCCGGAAGGGGGTCCCCCGCATGCGGTTGGACGGGGGCCGGCACAGGCTGTGGGGACACGGGGGGGGGGGGGAAGCCGTCGGCTGGGGGAGTTCACCCGCCCACCCCCAGCCCCCACCCACCCTCAGCCCGGCATCCCGGTCCCCGGGCCTCGTCGGGCGGGCACCGCCACGGCCCGGCGCCTCTCCCCGGACTCACTCGATGAAGTTGGTCATGGCGGCGCGGGGGTTGCAAGAGACGTACAGAAGCTTCTTGAGGTACTCGGCCCGGCGCAGGGCCACGATCACCCTGGAATCTGCCGCGGGACCCCGGCCGAAGGTCAGGCTGCCGCCCGCCTGCCCGTTCTCCCCCCTCCCCCCGGGCTCGCAGGGGTGCACCCCGTCCACCCGCCGGCCCGCCCCCGGTCCACCTCGGGGGCACTCACGCAGGCCGGCTCGGGGCGGATCCACGATGGCCGTCAGCTTCTGGCCGGCCAGGGAGCCCATCAGCGAGGGGAGCAGGTCCTCGGCCTTTCCGCAGTGGAACTGGACGTTGTGCAGCTCTACGGACGGGTGGACGGACGGTCAGGCAGGGTCCGGGGTGGGCCACCCTCCCCTACTTCATCCAGGGAGCGGGCGTAGGGGCCCGTTCCCCGCTCCCCGTGCTCCTCAAGTCAGCCGGGAGGCGGTCCGCGCTCAGACCAGAGGGGAGAGCCGACTCCGCCACCCCGTGAGGCCCGGGCCGGCCTCGGGGAGAGGGCGTGGGCCTGGGAGGCAGACCTGGGTTCTAATCCCGCATCGGCCACCTGCCTGCCTAAGTCATCTAACTGCTCTGGGCCTCGAGTTTCCTCATCTGTAAAATGTGGACTTCGTATCTTCTCTCCTATCTGGACTGCGAGTATCTAGCCCAGCGCTTAGTGTAGGGTATGCCTAGTGCTGGGTACGCCCTACGGGCTTAACGAACGCCACAGTGTTGACGATGACGAAGCTTACGGCTGTTACTTATGAAGACCCACCGTTAAGTCGGGCATTGGTCTGGGCGTCCTCCACAGCCTCTTGGCACATCTCGATGCCCACCACCTTTTTGGCTGTCTGGGAGGGGAAGAGACAGAGAGACCTGGTCGGGAAACAGTGGGTCCCGGCCCCCGCCTGCTCCCGATCCGGTAGCCGGAGGTCCCGGTTGGAGTCCAGGCTTTGCCTCTGGCCTTCTGCTGTGGGAGCTCGAGCCAGTCGCTCGCTGGCTCCGGCCCGGGTCTTTTCGCCTTTACGACGGGGGCGGTGGGCGCCAGGCAGGCGGGATCCTCTGGGGCTAAAGCTGGCGTGCGAGCACGGAGGTCGGGACGGATGGCCACCGACGGAGGTCGGCGAGCCGGCGGGCGTCCGCCGACGCTCCCGGGGACTCCCCGGGGCGAGCCAGGGCACCCGGGCGCAGCAGGCCCGCGGACGGGGAGCCCGCGGTTCTCGGGTCCAGGCGCTGACCTGAGCCAGGGCGAGGCTGATGGTGCCGGTCCCGCAGCAGACGTCCAGCGCGGTCCCGTCGCCGTCGAGCTGGGCCCAGTCCCGGATGGCCGTGTACAGCACCTCTGTGGCCGCCGTGTTGACCTGCGGGTGCAGCACCCGCCCCCTGAGGGCCTGCTCTTGCTGCCTCTCCCCCCGGGGTCTGGGAACCCACCCATCCCCGCCAGTCCCCACTCCCCTCCTCCGAGAGAAGGGGGAGTGGGAGGGGAGGCGGCGGGGGTGAGGTTGACCAGGAGGAGGGAGAAGGTGCCCGGCCCGGTGCTCTGCACACAGCAGATGTCTGGATAGACCTGGTGAGGCTGGCTGAGTCTATGGCCCTTTTAATCACTTGGGGCTGGGGCCTGGACCTTCTGTGAGGTGCAAATCTCCCCAGCTGTGGCCTCGTGGGGGGGGGGGGGGGGGGGCGGCCCCTCCTCACCTGAAAGAAGGCATTGGGGGAGATGCGGAACTTGAGGCCCAGCAGCTGTTCGTGGATGTGCCTCTGGCCGGCCAGGTGCTCCAGCGACTGCTGCTCCTCGGCGTTCGGGGACTTCCTGGAGGAGGCGGGGAGGGGCCTGTTCATGTCAGAACCGTGCCCTGTCCCACCCGCTGGTGGGGATGGTCTGCGGGATGGGGCGGGGAGCCCCCGTCCCCCCGCCCCAGCCCTCGCCGGCCCGACCTGTGTCTTTCCTCCACGAAGTAGAGCGAGGTGACGGCGCTGGCCCGACCGGCCCCCTCCATGAAGTAGTGGCTCAGCGAGGCCTTCAGCTCCGCCATGTCTTCATTAGTCAATTTCTGCCGAGGCCCCGGTGGGAGACGGAGAGGTCAGTCCCGACCCGCTCCGGCCTTGGAGGGAAACCACGGTCCCCGCCGCGGATGCCATCCCTCGCCCACCCTCTCCCCTCCGGGCAGCCGGGCCTGGGGGGCAGCAATGGACCGGGACTCAGAAGACGGAGGTTTGAGGCCCAGCCCGGCACCCATCCCGCTTCCCGGGCGGACACGGCCGCGGGCTTCCCCGCGGGCTCGAGGCCTCCCTCGCCCTGAGCGCGCGGGGTCCCTCCCGCTCCTGGGGCGGCACCTGGGGGTTGAAGTAGGCGATGGCCATGATGTCCCCGTTGGTGCTGGTGCGTACGGTCAGCTGCCTCCAGTGGCCCTCGTACGTCTCCGGGCTGTACGCCGAGTACGGACTGGCCCTGTGGACCCCGGGCGGCTGGCTGAGGGCGGGCCCCCCGACCGCCCCGGACCCGTCCCGGACCCGTCCCTCGCCACCCCGCGATCCCGCCCTACCCGGAAGCGCGTCGGCGGGGCCGGCAGCTCACCGGATGAAGTCCTGGAAGGCCCGGACGACCCTCTTGGTGTCGGCGGAGATGTGGACGGCCTCGGAGGGCTCCACTACCGTGCACCGGCCCCCCTTGTACTTGCTGAGACGGCAGCCCACGGTCTTGTCCTCTCCGTCGGGCCCGGGGCCCACCAGGAACTCGCATTTGTTGCGGTATCCCGTCTGCGGGCGCCAAGCCACCCCGGCCCGCGTCAGCCGGGCCCTCGGGCCCCGTTCCCGCCCCATCGTGGCCGCTCGGTTGGTCGGACGCCCTCCGGTTCGGTGAGACGCCCGGGTCCCGGTCTGCTGGGGGATCTCAGGCCAGTCACTTAACCTCTCTGGCCCTCAGGGTCCTCATGCGGACGGTGGCAATCGGACCCCTGCTCTCCCTCCTCCGTCTCTCGCTCCCTCTAAGGCAGGCTAGGAACCGCCCCCCGGGGCCCAGCAGAAGCACATAATAGGCCCGTTGATATTTAGGCAGCTGTCATTTCTCACCAGCCTCCCGGAGCCTTTCCCTGACCGCAGCAGGCAGAGCCCTCCCAGTGCCCGAGACCTTGGCCCGTGTACCTCGCCCAGTCAGCGGCCCCCGGCCCCAGCCCAGCCGTCGGTACCTGCAGCGGGGACGCCTTCACCTCCTCCAGCGGGCAGCACACCTTGTTAAACTTCCGCACCAACGGCCAAGTCAGGAGCGCGACGTTGGTTTTCCAGATCTCCCTGAAGGCCAGGGGAGACGTGGCCCCAGAAGTTGGCCCGACACCCCGAGGAGAAGAAAGCGCCCCAGGCGCCCGGCGACCCGCGCGGGGGCAGGCCGGGAAGAGCCCTGGAAGGGACGGACCCCCTCCGCCTCCCCACTTCTCCTCCCTCCTCCCCTCCCTGCCGACCCTATTCACGCCCGGCCCCGGAGGTGCCACGAGTCAGCAGGAGGGCAGGGGCGCAGGGAGCGGTCCCCACAGAGCGCAGAGGGCTCGGCCCCCGGTGGCCGCCTCCCTCCGGTCTGCTTCCCAGCCTACCTGCTCAGCTTCTGCAGGATCTGCTCGCACTCCTGCCTCTTGGTCGCCAGCTGGTCCTCGTAGGGCATCTCCCACAGCGGGGTCACGGCGCCCGCCATCTCCCGGCCCGGGGTCCCCCCCTCCTTCTGTTTGCCCTGACGCTTCTTGACGAGGGGGTCGGCTTTGGGCTTGGCCAGCTGGACGCTGAGGCAGCGGCCCTTCCAGCGGGCCCCGTGCAGCACCTTCATGGCCCGGTCCCTCTCCTCCTCGCTCTTGAAGGTGACGAAGGCGAAGGTCTGCCTGCGGAACAGTTTGGTCTTGTGCGGGCTGAGGCCGTGCCTGGCCAGGAACCTCTTCATGTCGCTGAAGCCCACGTACTGGGGCAGGTTCTGGATCGACACCTTGAAGATCTCGGACGTGAACAGGTCCTCCTTGATGTACGCGTACTCGGAGCCGGCCAGGGCCCGCTCCCTGCCTTCTCCTCCTCCATCTGGCTGGGGGTCCTCACTCTGCGGGGGAAGGGCCGCCCCCGCCTCGGGGGGAGAGAAGCCACTGTCCTCACCATCCCCCTCCTCCATCCTCTCCAGGGACCTGCCGGGTGAGAAGTGTCAACGGTCAAGAGACCAGCAGCGTGGCTCAGTGGAAAGAGCTTGGGCTTTGGAGTCAGAGGTCATGGGTTCGAATCCCAGCTCTGCCACTAGGCAGCTGTGTGACTGGGCAAGTCACTTAACTTCTCTGTGCCTGTTACTTCATCTGTAAAATGGGGATTAAGACTTTGAGCCACATGGGGATTAAGACTTTGAGCCGCACGTGATTCCCCTGTGTCTACCCCAGCGCTTAGAACAGTGTTCTGCACATAGTAAGTGCTTAACAAATACCAACATTATCATTATTATTATTATGAAGAGGCCCAGCCAGCCCGTTCCCCACCCTGTCCATCCTCCTCCTCGCCTTCCATAATCCGGGGTGGGCACCTACTGCGTGAAGCCTTGTGCTGCATGCCAGGCTGTTAATCGTGACAAGCGTGGGGCTTTTTGAAGCATTAGGTGCCTAGCTCTGTATTTAGCACTGGCAGTGTCGGTGGAAGATATTCAGGTCAGATATAGTCCTTGTCCCACAGGGGGAGAAAAACTACTGGACCCCCATTTGACAAATGGGGAAACCGAGGCCCGGTGCAGTTCAGTGACTTTCTCACGGCGGCCCAGGGCGCAGCCGGGATCAGAGCCGTGGTCCGGCTCCCAGATCGGGGCTCTTCTTTTTGATGGTATTTGTGATGGGCTTAGTGACTGCCAAACCCCATTCTAAGTGCTGGGGCGTTATGATGTGACCGGGGGGTCCTGGATAATAATAATAATAATAATTATGATGTTGGTATTGGTTAAGCGCTTACTATGTGCACAGCACTGTTCTAAGCGTTGGGGTCGATACAGGGTCATCAGGTTGTCCCACGTGAGGCTCACGGTTAATCCCCAGTTTACAGATGAGGTTACTGAGGTACAGAGACGTTAAGTCAGTCCCACAGCTGACAAGTGGCAGAGGGGGGATTCGAACTCATGACCTCCGACTCCCAAGCCCGGACTCTCGCCGCCGCGCCACGCTGCTTCTCTGGATCCCTGCTAGATTCTTGTGTTAGAGTTTGGGGACCATTTGCTGGCTCGGTGGGTCACCGGGGGAGAGGAGGTGGAGAGCGATGGGCTCCCCAAAAGGCCGGTTGGGCCATGCGTGTGCGGGGGGGGGGCAGAGGCCCTGGGCCCTGGTGGAATGTATTAAGCGCTCGCCCCGTGCCCGACCCTGTGCTAAGCGCTGGGCCGCATAGAAGCACGTGGGCTTGGCCCCCGTCCCACGTGGGGGCCCCGACTCCATGACGGAGGAGGAAACTGCGGCCCAGCGCAGGGAAGCCACTTGCCCAGAGTCACCCAGCAACGGGGGGGAGGCGGGATTAGAACCCACGACCTCCAGCCTGCCAGGCCCGGGGTCTGTCCGCGAGGCCGCCCTGCTTTCTCCAGAGGTGGCCCGGGCGGGGGGGGGGGGGGGGAGGGGGGGAGGGCTCCGAGGAGGGCGCTGACACTTTGCCCCTCACCCTCCGTCGAGGCCAAACTGCCGCCACGTGGGCGCGCGCGCGCCCCCCATCCCCCTCCTGCGCGCGCGCCCTCGCGCGCAACCCGGCGCCGCTCTCGCCGCTCACCTCTATGGTAACACGCTCCCGCGCTGGCCCCAGGGGCCGCGCAGGCGCCTTGGCCCCCAGCGACGCGCCTGCGCGCTACCACCAGAGGCCGCGCCTGCGCCCTGCCCGCCTGCGTGGGAGGGGGAAGCCCGCGTCGCTGACGTCACCACGCTCGCGGCCCCTCCCTCCTCCTCCCCTCCCTCCGCCCTTTTCTCTTCCTTAAGGTCGTTTCCCCCGCTTCCCCCCACCGCCTTCGGCGTCGGAAGCGGGGCCGGAGAGCTCCTCCGACTCAAATTTTTTTTGAAATGAATGACATGGGCTCTCGTCAAAAGACAAACCCCGACTGACGGGGGGGGGGGGAGAGCGGAAGTGGGGCCGGCGGCCGCAGGGGCCGACGGGAAAGGAGGGGGGAGGGGGAAGGAGCGGCCTCCGAGGGGTTAAAGGGGGAGGGCGCGCGCGCGCGCGCGTGGTGGGGCGCGCCGGCTGAGGGGGCGGTTTGGGCGGGAAACGGGCGGGCGCGAGGCGGCGGAAGGGGGTGGGACAATGGGGACTGTTCGTGTCTGGCGGCGGGGGCGGGACAATAAAGTTGTGCTTGTTGCGAACGGGGCGTGTTTCCCGCCGCCGCCGCCGCCGCCGGGGGGTGAGGGGGCCCGGGGTCGCCGCCCACAGCGCCGCCGCCGCCGCCGCCGCCGAGGGCTCGCGGAGAACACACGTCCGGGCGGAGCCCCGCATCGCCCGCCGCACCGACGACGCCCCGCACGCGCCCCGGACCCGCCGCCGCCGCCATGGCCGACCCCAAGGTGCGGGGGGAGGGGAGGGACCCGACGCCACAGCGCCTTTTCCTCCCGCGCACGTGGGCCGCAGCCCCGGCCTCCTCCTCCTCCTCCTCCTCCTCCTCCTCCTCCTCCTCGGGCCGGGCCGGTCCTGCCCCCGACCTTCCCGTCTCGTCCCGTCCCGTCCCACGTGGGGGCCCGGCGGGCGCCGCCGTTGCGGGAGGCCGCCAACGGTCGCGCTGCGGGAGCCCCGGACACGTGACCCCGCGCGGGGCTCGAGCTATTTGCTGAGCGCCTCCCGCCGGCCCTCGGGCCCCACGTGGGAGGGCCCGGGGAGGCCCATTTTGCAGCCCGCAAAAGCGAGGCGCTCTCGCTTCGGGGGGCTCCCCCGGGGTCGCCCCCCACCTTTTGGCCCCTCCTGCCCCCCACCCGCCGGGCTAGGTGCAAGATCATCGGGTTTTTCGCAGATCTCGTGGTCCTTCTCTAGACGCTGAAACCCCTTTTTGCACATGGGGGGACTGAGACAGGTAGAAGATGATCAGATTTTCTGCAGCGCTCATAGTCCCTCTATAGGTATTGAAACCCCGCTTTGCAGTTGGGGGGACTGAGACAGTTAGAAGATAATCAGATTTTTTGCAGAGCTCGTCGTCCTTCTCTAGACGTTGAAACCCCTTTTGGCAGATGGGGGGACTGAGGCAGGTAGAAGATGATCAGATTTTTTGCAGAGTTCGTCATCCTTCTCTAGACATTGAAACCCCTTTTTGCAGATGGGGGGAGTGAGACAGGTAGAAGATAATCAGATTTTTTGCAGAGCTCGTCGTCCTTCTCTAGACGTTGAAACCCCTTTTTGCAGATGGGGGGACTGAGGCAGGTAGAAGATGATCAGATTTTGTGCAGAGCTCGTCGTCCTTCTCTAGACGTTGAAACCCCTTTTTGCAGATGGGGGGACTGAGACAGGTAGAAGATAATCAGATTTTTTGCAGAGCTCATAGTCCCTCTACAGGTATTGAAACCCCGCTTTGCAGTTGGGGGGACTGAGACAGGTAGAAGATAATCAGATTTTTTGCAGAGCTCGTGGTCCTTCTCTAGACGATGAAACCCCTTTTGGCAGATGGGGGGACTGAGGCAGGTAGAAGATAATCAGATTTTTTGCAGAGTTCGTGGTCCTTCTAGATGTTGAAGCCCCTTTTTGCAGATGGGGGGACTGAGACAGGTAGAAGATAATCAGATTTTTTGCAGAGCTCGTCCTTCTCTAGACGTTAAACCCCTTTTTGCAGATGGGGGGACTGAGGCAGGTAGAAGATAATCAGATTTTTTGCAGAGCTCGTCGTCCTTCTCTAGACACTGAAACCCCTTTTTGCAGATGGGGGGACTGAGGCAGGTAGAAGATAATCAGATTTTTTGCAGAGCTCGTCGTCCTTCTCTAGACACTGAAACCCCTTTTTGCAGATGGGGGGACTGAGGCAGGTAGAAGATGATCAGATTTTTTGCAGAGTTCGTGGTCCTTCTAGATGTTGAAGCCCTTTTTTGCAGATGGGGGGACTGAGACAGGTAGAGGATAATCAGATTTTTTGCAGAGCTCGTCCTTCTCTAGACGTTGAAACCCCTTTTTGCAGATGGGGGGACTGAGGCAGGTAGAAGGTGATCAGATTTTTTGCAGAGCTCGTGGTCCTTCTCTAGACGTTGAAACCCCTTTTTGCAGATGGGGGGACTGAGGCAGGTAGAAGATGATCAGATTTTTTGCAGAGCTCGTCGTCCTTCTCTAGACGTTGAAACCCCTTTTTGCAGATGGGGGGACTGAGACAGGTAGAAGATAATCAGATTTTTTGCAGAGCTCATCCTTGTCTAGACGTTGAAACCCCTTTTTGCAGATGGGGGGACTGAGGCAGGTAGAAGATAATCAGATTTTTTGCAGAGCTCGTCGTCCTTCTCTAGACACTGAAACCCCTTTTTGCAGATGGGGGGACTGAGACAGGTAGAAGATGATCAGATTTTCTGCAGCGCTCATAGTCCCTCTATAGGTATTGAAACCCCGCTTTGCAGTTGGGGGGACTGAGGCAGGTAGAAGATAATCAGATTTTTTGCAGAGCTCGTGGTCCTTCTGTAGACGTTGACACCCCTTTTTGCAGATGGGGGGGACTGAGACAGGTAGGAGATAATCAGATTTTTTGCAGAGCTCATGGTCCCTCTATAGGTATTGAAACCCCGCTTTGCAGATGGGACTGAGGTAGAAGATTATTAGATTTTTTGCAGAGCTCATGGTCCTTCTAGAGGTATCGAAACCCCTTTTTGCAGATGGGGGCGACTGAGGCAAGTAGAAGATAATCAGATTTTTCGCAGAGCTCGTGGTCTTTCTGTAGGTATGGAAACCCCGCTTTGCAGATGGGACGGAGACAGACAGAAGATAATCAGCCTTTTCACAGAGATCAGGGTCCTTCTGTAGGTATGGAAACCCCACTTTGCACATGGAACTGAGACAGAAGATAATCAGATTTTTCGCAGAGCTCATGGACCTTCTGTAGGTATTGAAACCCCACTTTGCAGATGGGACTGAGACAGGTAGAAGAGAATCAGATTTTTCGCGGAGCTCGTGGTCCTTCTATAGGTATTGAAACCACTTTTTGCACATGGGGAGACTCAGACAGGTAGAAGATAATCAGATTTTTCGCAGATCTCATGGTCCTACAGGTATTGAAACCCCTTTGTGCAATTGGGGAGACTGAGGCAGGTAGAGGATAATCACATTTTTCACAGAACTTATAGTCCCTCTGTAGGTTTTGAAACCCCACTTTGCAGATGGGGAGACTGAGACAGGTAGGAGATAATGAAATTTTTTGCAGAGCTCATAGTCCCTCTATAGGTATTGAAACCCTGCTTTGCAGATGGGACTGAGACAGGTAGAGATAATGAGATTTTTCACTGATAATAATAATAACAATGTTGGTATTTGTTAAGCGCTTTCTATGTGCCGAGCACTGTTCTAAGCGCTGGGGGAGATACAGGGTAATCAGGTTGTCCCACGTGAGGCTCACAGTCTTAATCCCCATTTTCCAGATGAGGTAACTGAGGCCCAGAGAAGTTAAGTGACTTGCCCACAGTCACACAGCTGACAAGTGGCAGAGCCGGGAGTCAAACTCATGACCTCTGACTCCGAAGCCCAGGCTCTTTTCCACTGAGCCACGCTGCTTCCCGTGATCTGATCTTTAGAAGGACCACTGATCCCATGGTCCTTCTAAAGGTATTGAAACCCCATTTTGCAGATGTGGGGGACTGAGGCAGGTAGAAGATAATCAGATTTTTTGCAGAGCTTGTGGTCCTTCTGTAGCTATTGAAACCCCACTTTGCACATGGGACTGAGACGGGTAGAAGATAATCAGACTTTTCACGGAGCTCATGGTTCCTCTATAGGTATTGAAACCCCGCTTTGCAGATGTGGAAACAGACAGGTAGAAGATAATCAGCTTTTTTTGCAGATCTCGTGGTCCTATAGGCATTGAAACCCCTTTTTGCAATTGGGGAGACTGAGGCAGGTAGAAGATAATCAGATTTTTTCACAGAACTCATAATCCCTCTATAGGTATTGAAACCCCGCTTTGCAGATGGGGAGACTGAGGCAGGTAGAAGATGATCAGATTTTTCACAGAGCTCGTGGTCTTTCTCTAGACATTGAAACCCCTTTTTGCAATTGGGGGGGACTGAGACAGGTAGAAGATGATCAGATTTTTTTGCAGAGCTCATAGTTCCTCTATAGGTATTGAAACCCCACTTTGCAGATGGGAGGGCTCAGAAAAGTAGAAGATAATCAGATTTTTCACAGAGCTCATGGTCCTTCTATAGTTATTGAAACCCCGCTTTGCAGATGAGGGGACTGAAACAGGTAGGAGATAATCAGATCTTTGCAGAGCTCATGCTCCCTCTGTAGGTATTGAAACCCCGCTTTACAGATGGGACTGAGACAGGTAGAAGATAATCAGAGTTTTCGCAGAGCTCATGGTCCTTGCATAGGTATTGAAACCCCGCTTTACAGATGGGACTGAGACAGGTAGAAGATAGAGTTTTCGCAGAGCTCATGGTCCTTGCATAGGTATTGAAACCCCACTTTGCAGATGGGGGAAGCGATGGGATTTGCCCAGAGTCCCACAACAGGTAAACGGTGGAGCCAGGATGAGAAACCAGGTCCTCCGGCTTCCGGCCCCGGGCTCTTGCCCCTTGGCCCCCCTGTCTCTCGGTGCCTCCATAAAGGCTATTTTTAAATCCCTGGTTAATAACCCACTCGGTCCGACCAGGGTGGACTGGAATTAAGTCAGCCGTTTGATTACTCTACCAGAACACCGTGTGAGCAGGCTTCCCTCCTGGACCGGCTGGGCAACCGTCACTCAATCAAACAGTGATGTTTATTGAGTGGTTGCCGTGCAGGGAGTGCTGTGCTAAGCACCCGGACAATTCCTTTACAGTGGAATTGATAGATTCTCTTCTCCCACCACCCCCCACCGTCTCCCTTGCACTTCCAGCCTTTATTCACTGCTTCCTTAGCCCCACGGCACTTAGGTTGACGTGAGTAATTTACTTCTATTAAGGTTTTATTTTCCCCTCTGGATTCCAAGCTCGTGGTGGGCAGGGAATGTCTCTAGCAATTACATGGTACTATCCACATGCTTAGGGTAGTCGTCCATACACGGGCATTCAGTAAATATGACCGAATGGTAGGTACAGTCCCTGTCCTTGAGGACCTTACAGTCTCCAGTGCAAAATCCCTTCCTGATAGGGGCCGGCGTACGGGAGTGCTCTGGGCCTGAGAGTGGGGTGAGGATGCAAGTGCTTAGGGATCGCAGGTCCAACCGCGCCATTGGGGCAGAACGGAGGGAGCATGGAGTGGGGAAAGTTAGGCTTTAGGGAAGGATTCCTGGAGGAGATTTGACTTGGGGAGAGCGGTGGTCTGTCCGATGTGAAGGGGGTAGGAGGTCCAGGCCAGGCGACGGGGTGAGGCAGGCGCAGTAGGGAAGGGGTCAGAGGACGGGGTGTAGGCTTGGGCTGCAGTGGGAGGTGAGTGAGATCAGGTAGGAGGGGGAGAACTGGTTGTGGGCAGTTACCTCGTACTCCTTTTGGGCTCTCGGAGCAGCTCTGAGAAAAGGCTCAATTCCTCCGGATCCTCTTCCCTCTCCCCACAGGAAGCAACGGAGGAGCACGACACCTCCACCGAAAATGCAGACGATTCCAACCACGACCCCCAGTTTGAGCCCATAGTTTCTCTTCCGGAGCAGGAGATCAAGACGCTCGAAGAGGATGAGGAGGAACTCTTTAAGATGTAAGCGGCTGGTCCCTGGCGAATGGGGGCTCCCTGGGTGGGCCTCGGAGCCAGGGGCTCTGGGTGCTCTGGGTCCACGGTTTCCGCACGTCCCGAGGCAGGGGCTGAAATCAGAGCTGAGGGGGCGGCAGTCAGGCCTGGTGCTTCACAGGGTTGGAGAAGCGGGAGACCCGAGCCCCAACGGGCCGTCTCCCCTGGTTACCTCCCGAGGGAGCCTTTGAGGAGAGCCCACCGGAGTCGGTGCCTCTTTGGGGGCATTGAGGTCGAAGGGCGTCAGCCACGCTCCTTGTTTCTTCCTCTACTCCACCGGCCACGGGTCCCGAGGGAGCGGAGATGTCTGCCTTGCCAGTGGGGGAGGAGGAGAGCCGCCTGGGTGGATTTGATGCTCAGGGCTCCCCTGGGGGAGGGCAGACCGTTGGGCACCATGTCAGTGTCAGTCGGTGAATCTCCCAGCCAGCCCCCTTGCTTCGGATCCCGTTCCGAGGCTCCTCAGAAGTAGCGCACACCTTCCTCTGGTGTCCGGACGGTCCTCTGCCCACGGTGGGCACCTAGGAGGAGCCCCGTGCCAGCCCCTGCTCTACCCTACCTAGAAGGCACGGGGCTAGGCTCCACACACGGCTCCCTCGGTTCCCCCCAGCGGCGCTACCCCCATTCCGGCCCTTTGCCCTGGTGGGATGGGGGTCCCAGGGCTCTTCTCTCCTTAGCCGGTCCCCTCCGGCTTCTTTGCCGGGGACCCTGTCAACTCTCCTCTCTGCCCTCTTGACGGCAGCGATTCGCATGGGCCTCTCCCCTCTCCCTCTCTGGCCCTGCCGTCCGGTCAGGCTTGCAGTGTATAAAAGTGCCGGTGGCGGGGATGCGTGGCCAGTGCTTTGGATCCCTCGCTGCTGGCGTGGGCCCCTGGCGACCCTCCGGGGCCCCGATTGGCCGCGGGAATAATTCGGGCCGGGAGGGGTGGGAAGATCGGGTGGGCGGAGGGGCCCCCGAGTCCGGTGTGCCAAAGCGGGCCCCCGTCTCTCCTCAAGGCGAGCCAAGCTCTTCCGGTTCGCGTCGGAGAGCGAGCTCCCGGAGTGGAAGGAGCGAGGAACCGGGGACGTGAAGCTGCTGCGGCACAAGGAGAAGGGAACCATCCGCCTCCTGATGCGGCGGGACAAGACTCTCAAGATCTGCGCCAATCACTACAGTATGTGGCCCCCCGCCTCCCTGCCCGCCCTCCCGCAGCCAGCTGCCACAGCATCTGAAAACAAGTGTTAGAGTCAGGGTGGCTGCGGGCCCTCCTGCCAGCGGGACCGAGGCCGCCTGGCTTAGGCGAGGATGTGGCACGCACCCTTTCCCGTTTCTGTGCCCCGGGGAGGCCGGGCAGCCTCGCGGCCCCCGGGCACCGGCAGCTGAGAAAGCAGTTAATTTATTATTACGGTGGCATTTCTGCAGCACTCAAGTGCCAAGCACCGTTCTAAGCATTTGAGGTAGATATAAGGAAGTCAGGTTGAACACAATCCCTGTCCTTGGGGTTCACAGTCTTAATCCCCGTTTGACAGATGAGGTGACTGAGTCAGAGAGAAGTCAAGTGACTCACCCGAGGTCACACATCAGAAAGGTGGCAGAACCGGGGTGAGAACCCACATCCTCTGACTCCCAGGCCCGGGCTCTTGCCACTAGGCCGGGCTGCTTCCTAGTTGGAGAGCCTCGGGAGCCAGCAGGCGGCTTGTTCGGTGGCGTCTTGGAAAGTTGGCACCTGAGCCAGCCTGCTCGGGTGGAAGCCCATTCCACGGGTTCCAAACGTGTCCCCAGGTGCGGCGTCCTCCCTGTCTCTGCCCTGCTGGGGACATTTGTCCCTGGGGCTCTGTGCCCACCCTCCACCTCTCCTTAGGGTCGGGCGCAAGCCACCCCGAGTGGGTAGGTGGTATTGGGGGGTGGGGGGGAGTGGACATCCCTTGTGGTTTGTGGGGTTGACCTGGCCATGAGAACGTGACCCCGAGTGTCGTGTCTGTTGGGAGGGAGAGGGGCATCAAGTCCCGCGTCCTGGTGTGGCTTCTCCGTTCCCCCAAGGGGACCGGAGGGAGCCGCCCGTCCCTGAGACGTGGGATGTGGCCCGACTGGGTTCCCCGCCCCCGCCACCCTTGGGGGTTGAGCCGGTGGTTCCGCTGGGCCCGACCGGGAACCGCGGTCTCTCTTGCAGTCACCCCTCTGATGGACCTGAAGCCCAATGCCGGCAGCGACCGGGCCTGGGTCTGGAACACACACGCGGACTTCGCCGACGAGAGCCCCAAGCCCGAACTCTTGGCCATCCGGTTTTTAAATGCAGAAAGTAAGTGAGGGCGCTCGGGCGGGCGGGCGGGCGCCAGCCGATTCGTTCCAGGGCCTCTGCCAGGGCCGGAGGAGCCGAGGGGCGCGGCCGGCGCGGCCAGGGACGTGCCCTCGGTGGCGTGGGTCTTGGGGTCGATCGATCGATGGTATTTATTGGGTGCTCGCTCTGCGTGGAGCACCGTGCCGAGAGCTTGGGAGAGTGCAGTATAACGGAGTCGGTAGACACGTTCCCTGTCGCGACCAGATGATGGTCTAGAGGGTTTGGAGGCGGCCTCCGGGCAGGGACCTTGGGTCTGCAGCCCAGCCGGCATCGGCGGGCCCCGGGGTGCAGACCTGTGCTCTCGTCGGGTGGTGTGGCTCTCGTCGGCTGGGTCCACGGAGCCCGGAGTCCCGAGGCGGCCGCCGGTCCCTCCAGAGTGCCGACAGCCCCGATGATCCTCATGCGTCGACGGCCCGGACGTCCGTACCCCCGGCCACCGCCCCTTCGGGACCCGGGGGCTGTGTACGTCGGGGTCAGTCCCGGTGGCTCGGCTCGGCGTCCCGCCGCAGAGACGACGAGCCTTCCGGCTGCGGGCGTGGGTGGGATCCTCCCTCGGCTTGGCCCGTGACCCTCGCTCGCAGCCACGGTCGCCACCGAGCCTACTCTTCTTTCTCCTCTGCCGACAGACGCGCAGAAATTCAAGGTCAAGTTCGAAGAATGCCGGAGCGAGATCGAGGAAAAAGAAAAGAAAGGTAGGGCCTCGGAGGCCACGCCCCTGCTTCCGTTCCCGCTCGGCCTTCACGCAGGCTCACTCTGCGCCTGGCCGCGCTCCTCGGCCTTGGTGCTTTTTCCGCCTGCCAGAGAAACTCCCCGGGCCACTGCCGGCACCTCTGGTGGCGGGGGGGTGGCCGTGGCGGCCGGTGGGGTCACATCCGCCGCCTCGGCCGGTCTGCGGGGCGGCGGCTCCCGGGGGTCGGCCGCCTTGACGTCCTCCCTTCTGGGGACGGGCGTGGGATGCTGACGGGGTCCGGGCGGCCCAGAGAGAAGGACTGGACCGTGCCTCGGGGCCGGGAGGGGTGGCGAGGGGCCGGGGGGAGGGGACGTGCCTGGGGCGATTGGCCAGGTCCGGGCTTGGCTGCAGTGGACCGAGAGGGAAGCGCGACCGTATCCCGCCGCACACCTCCTGCTCCCACCGCCACTGTTCGGCCCGGGTCCTCGGGTGCGTCCCCAGCAAGCCCGTCCTGGGCCCGCTCCGGATCCCGTCAACTAACCTCGGTGTTTCCCGGCAGGCTCGGGCAAGAGCGACAGCCCCGACGACGTGGCCGAGAAACTGGAGGAGCTCTCTGTCAAGGAAGAGAGCAAAGCAGAGGCTGAGGAGGAGGAAGGGAAGGAGGAGGAGAAAAGCCAGGAGAAAAACTGAAGAGGTGGGATAAGTCATCTTGGGCTGCGCAGTCTTTCCTCACCTTATGTTTTTGTTCTTTTTATTTTCCTCCCTCGGGATCTTGGATTTTTTTTTTTTTAAATACACAAGGGACTTTATACAAAGAATGAATTCCTACCATGTTTTTTCTAAGCTTTTGCCCTTTGGAAGATGTCTTCAGAAAATCCATATTCCCAGTCATGAAAATGTACTGCGCTCACTTTCTTTTCCACAGTGGAAACAGTTATTTATAGCATCCAAAAGAGCCAATAAAACCAATTTGAGCAGCGTGGCCGTGGCGGGCCTGAGTTGTGTGAGCCGTGGCCCTCGGGACCCCGGCCCACGGGACCCCGGCCGCCCGCACCGGGCTAGGTCCTCCAACGGGGGCGGATGGGAGGACGGGGACGGTTCCTTTCAGGGATCCCTCGAGATCTGGGAGCGACGAGGGGCACGGGTGGACACGCGGTGACCGGCCTGCCCCACCGCTCCGGGAATGCCGGTTGGCCCCGCCGCCGTTTCCCAGGTCCAGCCCCTCCCATCCGCGGCCCAGGAGCCGGGGGGTGTCCGGGAGTTGCCGGGGGAGCCGGCGCTGGGATCCCGCTTGAGGCCAGCGCCCCACCCCTCCCCGCATTGTCGCCACCAGAAAGAGGGCCCGGGAGGGGTGGGGTCAGGGTCACTCGGTGGCGAGCGGCCCGCGCCGCCCCCTCGGGAGGATGTCCCCGTATACGGCACCGAGCCCGTCCGATGCCATTTGAAGAGCAGCCGGCTTCGGCGGCGCCTGCCCCAACTGCCCCCTGAGACGTGGAGCACCCCCAGCGGAGCACCCTACAGGCCCCGAGCGGGACGCCCACACCCAGGCGGGCAGAGCGGCGGAAAAACCCCGGCCCTGGTCGGGTGCTTGGACCGGCGGACGGCCTCGTTTCCACCCTGTGACCCCCCCGCCCCCGCCAGACCTGGCGGAGGTGCCGAGGAGACCCTCGAGGCTACGGCGGCTCGGCTCCCGGGGGAGCAGGGGCCGTTAAAGAGTGATGAGGAAAGCCCGGCGGCCCACCGTCCCCGGTGCCCGTGCTCTCCGGTGGAAACCCGTGCCTCGGTTTCGGCAGCTGCCGCCCCGGCTGGCCCCGACCCCCGACGACGGGATCCTAGGCAAGCGCGGCCACCTCCCCCCTCCGGCCACCCCTCGGGCCGGGGCCTCCGTCCAGGGTCTCTCTCCGCTGGATGCCCCCCGTTTCCAAAGGGAGAGGGAACTTGCTCAGAACCAAACCGAAGACTTCTTTCTTCAACCGTTCGACCGTTTTGACTTGTGTTGTGTGTGCGTGTGTGTGGGCGAGTGTGCATGTGTGCGTGCGCGCGCGCGTTGGGTCTTGTGATGCTCTGTGAGTGACCGGGCCGGGGTCCCAGGGTCGGAGAATGGTGGGTGATAGGGGGAGGGGCGGGGGGTGGCGGGGGGGTGGGGTCGTGGGTCCTGGGCCGGGCGCGGCGCTCACACAGATGCGGGTCGGCCGGAAGGCGCCGTCACACGTAAACCGGCGGGACGAGACGCGGGAGCGGGATCCTCGTATCTTGCCGTCCGACGCCTCGCGCTCCCACGCGTTCCCCTGCGGCCACGGACCCGCCGGGTGGGGGGTGGGGGGAGGGCTGGAGGGGGCTCCTGTTTCCATGCATTGTTTCCAGTGAAGTGTGCGAAAAGGCTTCCCCCCCTTCCTGAAGAGTGAACTTCTGTTGTCGCTTCCTGTAACTTTGTGTTCTGAGAGAGAATAAATGCTACCATGTGGAAACTCGGTCCTCCGTCTCCAGCTTGTCTGAGAAACTAGCTTCACGGTCCCCAGCCCCCCGGCTCCCCCGCCCCGGGCTTCCGAGCTTCCACGGGCCAGGGAGCTTCGGGATGGGGGCGGTTGCGGCGCCTCCCGTTCGGTGGTATTTGTCAAGTGCTTGCTCTGGGCCGGGCATTAGAATAAGCGCTGGGGTAGTCGGGTTGGACGCAATCCCTCTCTCGCATGGGGCTCACGGTCTCAGTCCTCATTTTACAGATGAGGTCCCTGAGGCCCAGGAAAGGGCGGTGACTTGCCCAAGTTCACCCGGCTGACAAACGGAGCTGTGGAAAGAACCCGTGACCTGACTCCCAGACCCGGGCTCTAGCCACTATATGGTATTTTTTGGTGCCGCGGTGGGGAGTCACCGAAAGTTTCGGGATCTTCACGTGGTCGATTGCTTCCCCACCGGGGTCTTGGGGAAAAGGGTGGATGCCTCACTAGGGGCCGGTCCAACCAGGCGGGGAGGAGGGGAGGCGGGCGGGCGAGGGCCGAGTCCCCCGGCGTGGGCGGCCCAGCGGCCTCCGGTAGAGACTTGAGGGCCGGGACCTGCGCCGGGTCTGTCCCCGCACCGGACCCCGAGCCGGGGGCAGGGGCGAGACGGGTGGTTTGATCCGACTGTGTCCATCCCGGTGTTTAACGCAGTGCTTGGCGTGTGGTAAGCATTTCTCAAAGACCACGCTTACCAGTGCCATTATTATTGACCGACATGGAATAAATGCCATCTGGTTACTGCATTTCATAGTCGTGGAAATGTAAACCGGCGAAGGGCTTTGGACCGAGTGTTCTGTGCCTACCACGAATCTTGTTTTTCTTTTCCACGTCAGCAGGAAGGTATCTGGGGCTCTGAAACAGTGGAGAACCACTGTTATCCATGCTAAGTAGCCACTGTTACGCTAAATCGAAATGGCTACTCCTCACGGGAAGTTGGCCCAAGCCCCACCTGGAGAGGAAAAGCAAGTGCTTAAGCGGAGGTAAAGCCCGTGGGTTCTGGCTGGTGGGAGAGCCTTCCGTCCCGAGGGCGAACGTATGATAGGGTGGCCAGGGGCGTGGTGGAGGCGGGAGGGCTTGGGTAACCGAGCCCGTGCGGCAGGGGGGCACTCGGTAGAAGAAGCGATGCGTTGCCCGTACTCTAGTGTGTGGAAAGCGGAGTCTCTGCCGTACTCTGGGTCCGCCCTTCTCCCCTCCCTGAGGTTCCCGGGTCCCCCGACAGACCCTCTGAATCCCGCGATCCCTGTTGCCCATCCCCGGGCTCCCCATTCCTTCCTTCGGGGCGCCGGATGCAGCAGGGAGACGTGCGTGGGACAATTGTTTCAGAAAAATGGTCCAGAAGTCGAGGTAAGTCCGGACTGGAGAGGTCGGAGGCCGGGAGGTTAGCAGAGGGGCTGCGGCAGTTAGTCGATTCGGGATACGATGAGCACCCGGAGCCAGTGTGGTGACGGTTTGGGAGGGGAGGATTGGGGAAATGTGGTGGAGGGAGAATGACGGTAAGATTGATATCTACTAGGGACTTTCGACGTGCTAAGTATAGGGGTAGTGCAAGGTAATCAGGTAGAGAGCAACATGGCCTAGTGGATAGAGTGCCGGCCTGGGAGTCAAGTGCACCTGGGTTCTAATCCCGACTCTGCCCATTGTTTGCTTAGTGACCTTGGACAAGTCACTTTTACTTCTCAGTACCTCAGTTCTCTCATCCGTTAAATGAGGATTAAGACAGCGAGCCCCATGTGGGACATGTCACTCTTCAAAAAACTCCGGTTGTTGCCCATCCAGCGCCGCGTCAGGCACAGACTCCTAACTATTGGCTTTAAAGCAGTCCACCACCTCGCCCCCTCTTATCTCTCCTCGCTACTCTCCTCCTACAACCCAGACCGCACAATTCACTCTAACTTCTCGCCGCACCTCGATCTCACCTGTCTTGCCACCGACCCCCAGCCCGTCCCGCCTCGGGCCTGGAGCACCCTCCCTCTTCAAATCCGACGGTCGGTGACTCTCCCCCACGTCAAAGCCTTATTGAAGGCCCATCTCCTCCAAGAGGCCTTCCCAAAAAAGAAGCCCCACTTTTCCTCATCTCCCACTCCCTTCTGCGTCACACTGTCTTGTTTCCTTTGCTCTTCCCCCTTTTCAGCCCCATAGCACTTCATATACATATCTGGAATCTTATGTATTTGCATTCACATCTGTCTGCTCCCCTCTAGACTGTAAGTTTGTTGTGGGCAGGGAAGGTGTCTGTTCATTATTGTAATGTACTCTCCCAAGTGCTTAGTACAGTGCTCTGCACACAGTGAGTGCTCAACAAATACAATTGAATGAGTGACAGGGACTCTGTCCAACCCGACAACCTCGTATCTACCCCAGTGCTTCTTAGTACGGTACCTGGCCCATAGAAAGTGCTTAACAAAATCCGTTATTTAAAAAAAGAAAAGAAAAAGCAAAGCAACCCAAGATGGGAAAGGGGAAGATGAGTTATTGATTAAAAGAGGTGGAAGTGCCGGTGGTTTGGGCAGGTAAAGGTCTCCCGGAGGCAGGAGATGGAGGGTGAGGGGGAAGGAGGTTGGGCTGGAGTGTGGACCTGGGAACCAGGGGCCCAGCTGGAAGAGCGGATAAGCGAGGATAAGAGTGAGTCTGTAGGTCAGTCAGCCGGTCATTTTTACCGAGCACTTACTGTGTGCAGGGCGCTGTACTAAGTGCTTGGGACAGTACACTACAAGCGTATAGCAAACACATTCCCTGCCCACACAAGTTTAGAGTCTAGGGGAGGAGACAGACATGAATATAAATAAATCCTGTGGGACTGGAAGGGGGGATGAATACAGAGAGAAAGTCACCGTGAACAGAAGGGAGTGGGAGAAGAGGGAAGGGGGGCTTAATCAGGGAAGGCCTCTCGGAGGAGATGTGCCTTCAGTTAGGCTTTGAAGTGTGGGAGAGTCATTGTCAGAAAGGAGAAGGGAGGGCATACCGGGCGAGAGGTCGAAGCAGTGTGGCTTGGTGGATATAACACGTGCCTGGGAGTCAGAAGGACATGGGTTCTAATTCTGGCCCCGTCATTTGTCTGCTGTGTGACCTTGGGCAAGTCACAACTTTTTTCTGCCTCAGTAACCTCGTCTGTAAAACGGGGATTAGGAGCGTGAGCCCTGGGTGGGACAGGGACTGTGTCCAATCTGATTAATTTGTATCTACCTTAGCGCTTAGAACAGGTGCTTGGCACTTAGTAAGGACTTAAGTACCATAATTAGGATTATTATTAGGTTGACAGCGAGATAGACGAGATTGAGGTACAGTGAGAAGGTTAGCGTTAGTGGAGCGAAATGTACAGGCTGACTTGTAGTAGGAGAGCAGCGAGGTGAGGTAGGAAGGGGCGAGGGGATAGAGTGTTTTAAAGCCGATGGTGAGGAGTCTCTGTTTGACGCAGAGGTGGCTGGGCAACCCCTGGAGGTTCTTGAGGAGTAGGGAAACGTGGCCCGAGTGTTTTTGTAGAAAAATTAATTCGGGCCGTAGAGTGAAGTATGGACAGGAGTGAGGAGAGACAGGAGGCAGGGAGGTCAGCGAGGAGGCTGATAAAGTCATCAAGGCGGGATAGGATAAGTGATTGGATTAACGTGATAGCGATTTGGATGGAGAGGAGAAGACGGATTTGAGCATGCCGTGAAGGTCGGACAGACAAGATTTCGAGCTGGATTGAATACGCGGGTTGAACGAGACAGAGGAGTCAAGGATAATGCCAAGGTTGCAGGCTCGTGAGACAGAAGGGGCAGTGATGGGAAAGTCAGGGGTTTGGGAGGGAAGATGAGAAGTTCTGTTTTAGACACGTTAAGTTTGAGGCGACGGGAGGACGTCCAAGTAGAGATATCGTCAAAGCGAGAGGAAATGTGAGGCTGCAGAGGGAGAGGGAACAGGGCTGGAGATGGAGATCCGGGCATCATCCGCAGAGAGATGGAAGTTGAAGTCAGGTGAGAGAATGAGTTCTCCAAGGGATGGAGTGTGTGTAGATGGAGAATAGAAGGGGATCCAGCACCGAACTTTGAGGGACGCCCCACAGTTAGGGGTTGGGAGGCAGAGGAGGAGTCTGTGAAAGAGATTGAGAAGAAGCGGCCAGAGAAATAGGAGGAGAACCAGGCCAGGACAGTGTCAGTGAAGCGAGGAGGCCAGAGGCCCCAGCCAAGAACTCGAGGACCTCCCTACTGGTTACAGGGTGAGCGGGGGCACAGAAAGAGCGGCCAGAGAAGTAAAAGGAGACTCAGGAGGGAATCACCTCTCCTGGTTGCCCAACCAGCTCAGCATCCAACAGAAACTCCTCTCTATCGGCTCTATTCTATTGTCCTCTCCCAAGGGGTTGATACAGCGCTCTTCACACAGTAAGCTTCAATAAATACTGTTGATTGATTAGAGAGAGAGAGGCCGTGGAGAGGTCGAGGAGGATTAGGAAGGAGCACAGGACTGGGAGTCAGAAGGTCATGGGTTCTAATCCCGGCTCCCCCGCTTGGGTGGCCTTGGGGACGTCACCTCACTTTGCTGTGCCTCAGTTCCCTCATCTGGAAAACGGAGATTCAGCCTGGGGAGCCCAGGTGGGACAGGGGCCAGGTCCAACCCGATTTACTTGTATTCACCCCAGCGCTTAGAACGGCGCATGGCACACAGTAAGTGCTTAACAAATACCACAGTTATTATTCGTGAGGTCTGTGAGATTTGGCGAGAAGGAGGTCACTGGTGACCTAGGAGGAAGCCGTCTATTCGGAGCGAAGCCCGGTTGCCAAGGGTCCAGGAGGGAATTGGAGGAGAGGCTGCAAGGGCAGATCCCTTGTTTTGGGAGTTGGGGCAGGATTGAGAGGAATGGGATAGGGCCAAGGATCCCGCCTGGAACAGGGATTGGGTCCTATCGGCTCAGGTTTATCAGCCCCAGGGCTGATTTGCGGTGCTTGGCTCATAGTAAGCACTTAACAAAGACCACCAGGGTTCTCATTCTTTTTAGGATAAGCAGTGTGGCCTAGTGGAAAGAGCACAGGCCTGAAAGTCAGAGGACCTGGGTTCTAATCCTGGACTACTCCACATGTCTGCCTTGTGACCTTGGAAAAGCCACTTAACATCCCTGTGCCTAAGTTACCCCATCTGTAAAATGGGGATTAAGACTGTCAGTCCCCTGTGAGACATGGAGTGGGGCCAGGCTTATTAGTTTATAGCTGCAGTGCTCAGTGCTTAGAACAGTGCTTGGCACATTGTAAGCGCTTAACAAATGCCATCATTATTATTAGTAGTACAGTGCAACAACCCAATTACCTTGTATCTACTCCCGTGCTTGGCACATGGCGCTTAACAAATACTTTAATTATTATTATTATTATTATTGTGTTCTCCCAAGTGCTTAGTATGGTGCTTTGCAATAAATATGATTTTTATTAATAATATTATTGTGGAACCAGGATTAGAACCTTTGACCTTCTGACTGCCAGGCCCAGGCTCCATGCTGCTTTCCAATGTCGCCTCCTCTTGCTGCTGCTAATCCTGCAGCTGCCCCCCTGGGCTTGCCTCTTTATTTGTTTTGATGTCTGCTTCCCTGCTTTTAGACTGTGAGCCCACTGTGAGCAGGGATTGTCTCTCTTCGTTGCTGAATTGACGTTCCAAGCACTTAGTACAGTGCTCTGCACACAGGAATCGCTCAATAAATACGAATGACTGAATGAATGGTACACATTTAACAAATACTATTTTATTTTTTCTCGAGAGGGGCAGTGGACTCCGGAGGTCTTTTCGTATAAGGTGAATGCGAGCGTTGCAGAGGGACTGGAGCCAACAGAGAGAGAGGGGAGGAAGATGATGGTTAGAGAGGGAAGGAGAGGGAGAGCAAACATCTTCCGGGGTGAGGAAGGAAGGGATCAGAGGGGATGGTTTTAAAAGCCAGCATGAGAGCTCCTCTTGGGAGAGGGTTGAAAAAGATGAGGAAATAGATTTGGGGTGGAAGTGAAGGGGAGAATTTTAGGGAGTTCATGCCTGAGGGATTTGATTTCGTTAATAAATGAGGAAGGTCACATCAGGGCAGAGTCAGGGAGGAGACTGGGAGCCCCGGGGTTTCAGGAAAGAGGTCAGGGTCTGGAACCGTAGATGGGGGGAGCAGGCATGAAAGCTCACGAGGGAAGAGAAGCCACATTGCCGGGAAGAGGAGAGGGCAGAGGGTGAGGATGAATGAGATGGACAAGGTTGGTCTGAGGACTGTATTTCCACAAGCATCGCTCTGTGGCTCTAGCACAGGAACGGAGAAAGTGACTATGGAGGTGATCCAGGGCTGTGGGTCAGTGAAGGGCCGGGGGACTGAGGGAGTTGAGGTCTGTGAAGAGGGTGGTGTAAAGGGTGTGGATTTGTGAGTCGAGACAAGATAATTTGGGTATGGAGACCAGAAGGGACATGATGACCTTCGAAAACTAGAGAGGGTTGAGTGATTGGCGATCTCTTTTGGTGAAAAGCTTTGCGGGGAGGGGGTGATTGGGGGAGAGAAGGCAAGTGAGGAGGTTGTGATCAGATGGAGGGATATCAAGGTTGGTGAGGTTGGAGACTGTAAAGCAATTAGAGATGAGGAGATGGAGCCTGCGGCCCAGTTAGTGAGTGGGTGAGGTGGGGTGGAGCAGGAGGTGGGGCAAGTAGTCAGACGAAGCAGATGGCAGAGAGGTCATCGGCAATGTTCGCATGAATATGGGAGATGTATGCATTTACATGTATACACAGGGAGAGGAAGAGAGAGAAGGAATAAGAGAAAGGGATCAAAGTGGTGCAGAAATTTAGAGATGGAGCCTGGGGAGAGAGAAATAAAGGTGAGAAGTAATTGGAGTAGAGAATAGAAGAGAATGTTGTGGGCTTAAAAAGAAGGAAAAGAGAGGACTGGTGGGGTGAAAGTGGCATTGGGAGGCCAGAAGGAAGCCAGCTCCTCCTCCTTTCCCAGTGAGTTTTGAGGACGGGGAGAAGAGGAGGCTCCATCGAGAGAGAGTGGTGAGGAAGATCGCTTCTTCTGGGGAGGAGTCAGGTTTCTGTGAAGGCTAGAAGGAGCGGTGGCTGGGTCTGGAACAGGTCAAGGATGAAGGGGAGTTTGCCCAAGATGGGGTGGAGTGGGGGTTCCATAGGCCACACTGGGAGGGGTCGTGGGTATTGGGGTGGATTGGGTAGGAGTGAGCTGAAGGGGTAGTGATGCTTGGGTGGTAAGAGGAAGGCGGATCTGAGGAGAGGGGTGGGGATTGGGGGGGATGATGAGAGAAGGGCAGGGCTGGAGAGAGGGGTGGGGGAGGATGTAGAGAAGTCCCGGAACCTCATGGGCCACAGGTTCCAGTTGTGGTCTGGAGGGACCGCAGATTGTGTAGCAACCGGTCCAGAGAGGCCGTAGGTTCTGGAATGACTAATCCTGAGGGACAGCGGAGTTCTTGAATGACTGTTCCTGAGCAGCCTCGAGTTTTAGTCTTGGTCCACAGTGGACACAGGTTTCAGAGTCACTGGTTTAGAGGTTCCAGCCTTGGTCTGGAGTGACTGGTCTAGAGAAGAAATGGGCTCATTCATTCAATAGTATTTATTGAGCGTTTACTATGTGCAGAGCACTCTACTAAGCGTTTGGGTTCTGGGATGACCAGTCCAGAGAGACTGCAGGTTCTAGCTTTGGTCCAGATGAGAAGTTCAGAGTGGTTGCAGGTTCCGGCCTCGGTCCGGAGCGATGGGTCAAGGGAGGATATAGGTTCTGGAATGACCCGTCCAGATTCTGGCCTTGGTCTGGAATGACTGGTCCAGAGAAGACATTGGTTCTGGAGTGACTACAGATTCTAGCCTTGATCCAAAGGACCGGTCTGGAATGGCTGCCGGTTTCGATTTTGCTCTGGAGTGACCGCTCCAAAATGACTGCAGGTTCTACCCTGGGTCTGGAGTGCCTGGACTAGGGAGGATTAAAGGGAACATAGGTTCCGGAATGACCAGTCTAGCGTGACCTCAGGTTTCAGCCTTGGTCCAGGTGACAAGTCCAGAGTGGCTTCAGGTTCCCGTTTTGGTCCCGGTCCAGAGAGGATGTGATTTTGGGAATGACTGATCCAGGGCGATGGCAGGTTCTGGGCTAGATCCAGACCGAAAGGTTTTGTGTGACTGGACTGTAGGTTCTGGAATGATGAATCAATCAGTCCTGAGCAACTTCAGATTCTGGAATGACCATTCCCAAATAGCCAAGGGTTCCAGTCTTGGTCTAGACTGAACAGTCCTGAGTGGCCACAGGTTCCCAAGTGGCCGGTCCGGAGCGGCCGGGGATCCCGCTCTCGGTTCAGACCGAGCGGTCCCGAGTTGCCGCAGATTCTCGAGTGGCCGGGGATTCTAGTCTCGGTCCAGACCGAGCGGTCCCGAGTGGCCACGGGCCTCCGGGCTGTGAGGGTTTGACCAGTGGGGTTGTCTCTGAGCCTGCCCGCGGGCAGGGTCTGCGCAGGCCACGAGGAGACAAAGGGGAGCCTTCCGGCCGGCGGCTCATCTCCGGGGCAGGTCCCGGGCCCCTGCCTTCCTGAATTGGTGCTCTTTCCACGTCTCTGGCCGTCTCCCCGTTAGAATGGAAGCTCTCTGGGGGCATGGGCTGTGTCTTGGATTCAGACTCCACATCCTCCCTCCCTCCTTATATCAGAGGACACTGACTTCCCCCACCTCTTCAAAGCCAAATCGAAGGCACATCTCCTCCGAGAGGCCTCCCTAAGCTCCCCTTTCCTCTTCTCCCACTCCCTTCTGAGTCATCCTGACTTGCTCCCTTTATTCATCCTCCCAGCCCCACAGCACTGATGTACAATATCTGCCATTTCTTACTTTATTTATATTAATGTCTGCCTTCCCCTCTGAACGATGAGCTCGTCGCGGGCAGGCAATATGTCTGTTTACTGTTCTATTGTACTCTCCCCAGGGCTCGAGTCCGGTGCTTTGCGCGCAGTGGGAGCTCAGTAAATAGGACTGAAGTGAGTATAGTACCCAATCCCCAGTGGGCATCATTCTGGGCAGAAGGCCACTGCTCCTTCCCTTCCTCCTCTTGGGCTGGGGAGGGGCACGACCACCCCGTTGTACCGCACCCTGCCAAGCATATAGCGCAGCGCTCCGCACCCGTCAATACTAATCGAATCGATCGATGGATTCAGTGGGAGGGGGTGGGCCAGAGGGGCCCCCTCAGCCCTTGGGGGTGTGTGGGGGGGGTGCGTCTCGCCGACGGGGTGTGGCCCGCCTCCACCGAGGGCTGGCACTTGGAGGGTCGGGGAGGGGCAGCCGGGGGCCCTCTTCCTCCTCGTGGGAAAGTTTCCATCTTGTCTTTCCAAATTTTGTTCCATCCGTAATGTAGGAGCTATGGATCCTTGGGGCTGGAGGGGGGCGGGGGGCGGTTGTCCCTGTGAGTGTGAGGCTGCTGGCGCGTTTGGGGTGGGGGGAGCCCAAACGCGCGGGGGGCCCTGCGTGTCAACGTCCGCGGGGGCTTGAGTGGGGGGTGGGCAAGCCCCCGGCCCATCGGGTCTACCTTAAGGCTGGTGACGTCAGGCCTGGCGGGGCGGGATTTCCTGAGTTTGGGTCAGCTGTTTTCCATCCCTCTCCCACCTTCTCCCTCCTCTCCTCCTCCTCCCCCTTCCCCCCCGACCCCTGTCCGTCCGTCCGGCCGGGCCCCCCCGTCCAGCCGCGACCCCCCGTCTGATTCCCGGCCTTTCCCGCCGCTCCTGGTGGCTCCCCCTCCTCCTCCCGCAGCTCCTCCCGCAGCTCCTCCCGCAGCCGCTGGTCCTGCTCCTCCGTCCGGCCCGTGCCCGCCGGCAACCCGGGATGTGCGGGTCACAGGATGCCCCATCGCACCGGGCCCAGGTTTAAGCCAGTCAAGTACGTGCCCGTGGCCACCGCCGCCGCCTTGCTCGTGGGCTCCAGCACCCTCTTCTTCGTGTTCACGTGAGTGCCGCCGACCCCCGCCCCTCCATCCTCTCCCCTTCCCCCTCCTCCGGCCGGAGGGGCCGGGGCCGCCCCTCCCGCCTCCCTCCCGGCCGCAGGACCGGCCGCAGGTGGCCCCCGGCCCTGCCGGAGGGGCGATGGCCTATCTGGGTGTCTGTCTGTGTCCGTGTGTCTCTGCATGTGTGTGGACATGTGTGTGGACATGCGGGTGGACATGTGGGTGGGAGGGATGGGGGCCGAGGGGTGATGGCCCTCGCTGGGGTGGCAGGGCAGGGAGCGGACTCCGGCCGGCCTCGTCTTGGAGGATGGGCGGGAAGGGGCGAGGGGTCATTGTAGGGAACGGGCCTCGCCCCCTCTGCGTCCCTCCCTCTGCCCCCCACGCCGCTCCCGCACCCCCTCTCCATCCATCCCCCCCATCTCCAGGGACTGGGTGGGAAACACGCGCCTCGGACGGACGCTCGGTGGCTGGGGCGCGGGGATGCCCCGCCACCCCTTCCCCCCGCGTCCTCTCACCCGCCGACCTCGCCGCCGGTGATATCCGTCCCTCCATCCATCCCTCTCTCCGACTGCCCTTTTGCGGGCTTGGAATATGTTCAACTTTGCCCGTGTCCATTTATGACTGCCCAGTGCTGCGCCTGGCCCATACACGTTGAGGACGGAACACACGTGGATGTACATTTAATAATAATAATAATGTTGGTGTTTAAGTGCTTACTAGGTGCCAAGCACTCTTCTTAAGCACTGGGGGAGATACAAGGTCATCAGGTTGTCCCACGTGGGGCTCACAGTCTTCATCCCCGTTTGACAGACGAGAGAAGTGAAGTGACTTGCCCAGGGTCGCCCAGCTGACAAGCGGGGGAGCCGGGATTAATAATAGTAATAATAATAATATTGGTGGTATTTGTTAAGCGCTTACTATGTGCAGAGCACTGTTCTAAGTGCCGGCGTAGATATAGGGTAATCAGGTTGTCCCACGTGAGGCTCACAGTTAATCCCCATTTTACAGATGAGCTAACTGAGGCACCGAGAAGTGTAGTGACTTGCCCACAGTCATACAGCTGACACGTGGCAGAGCCGGGATTCGAACCCATGTCCTCAGACTCCCAAGCCCGAGCTCTTTCCACTTAGAACCCGTGACTGCTGACTCCCAAGCCCGGGTTCTTTCCACTGAGCCACGCTGCTTCTCTGTTTGCGGTCACGCTTATGCGAGTGGCCGTGGGAGTGGTCCAGGCCCGGTGGTCGCCGATGGCCGCAGGTGGACTGACCCTTGCCTGCCATTGGCGGGGTGTCCGGCCCTTTAGGCCTCCGGGAAGGGGACCAGTGCGGCCCCCACCGGGACTGGAGGTCGTCCTCGGCCGGGGTCTCCCCAGACCCGTTCCATTCTCACGCCCCCGCTCCCCCCACCGGAAAACACTGAGCCCCGCCTGGTTATCCTGTAGACCTCAGCGTTTAGCGGAATCCTTGCACCGAGCAGACGCTTAATAGTGACATCATTCAGCGCAAAGAGACAACTTGGCCCTTGGCCCTTCCTCCACCCCCGCCCCCTCCCCACCTAGCTCCACCCTCCACCTGCTCCTTCCCTGTGGGAACGGATTCTCTGAACTCACCCTTGCTTTTCCCCTCCTGCTTCCGCGAGAGTCCCAGGTGGGTTCGATCCCAGGTGGGAGCCTATGTGTTTCTCTGCCCGTTGCCTCTGGAAGCTGTTTACCAGGTTTGGGGGCTTTGAGGGGCGGGGCCTATAAGTGTGGGGGGGCGGGGGGACCAGCTTAGCACTGCGTGAGTATGTCTGCACCCTTACAACAGAGCCCCGGCAGAATTGGGTTCTCCCTCGTCCCCCTTCTCCCTTCCCATCTGGGGGTCCTGCTCCACCTCTTTCCCTTCCCCCGCCTAGTAGCAACCCTCTGGCTGCATCGGCACCCCCTGGGGATTGGGCAGCCCGGCCTCGGGGTCCAGGACATAAAGGGAAAGGGCCAAAGAGAGAGACGGTCTGGGATGTTTCTGCCTCGGATCCGGCCGGAGCCCAGGGTGAGCGAGGCCGGAACGGGTGGGAGCCCATCAGTGGTTCACCCCCGTGCCTTCCTACTCCGTGGATCCTTCAAGCGAAAGCTTCTCTGTCTCATTCCCACTCGTACACTCTTTTCCTGCACTTCTACAGGGCTTTGAACACCGTAAGTGCTCAATACTCCTACTGTTCTTTATAATGATATTCTGGGTCCCTAAAGCGCTATCTTGAGCCCTGAGCTGAGGACAGTAGTGTTGGTTATTAGACACGGTCTCTGCCCTCAAGGAACTTAGAGTCTTCGGTGTGCTGCGCGTGGGGCTGAGCACTGGGGAAATAGCGCTTGTAGACACGATCCCTGCGCTAATAGAGCTTATGGTCAATTGGGAGAGACAGGCACCGAAATAAGTTTCAGAGAGGAGGAAACAGAAAACGATAAAAATTGGTTCGTAAGCCATACTGGTTTGGGAATGGATTAAACATCCAGGTGTTTAAGGCGAGACAAGAGATCCTGAAGTGTGGAGATGAGAGATTAGGCAGGGAAAGCCTCCTGGAAGAGATGTGATTTCAGAAGGGCACTGGAGATGGAAAGAACAGTGCTCTGTCGGATGTGAAGGGGGAGGGAGTTGCAGGCCGGTGGACGGATGCGAACAGAGGGTCGGTGAGAAAGAGTGAGACCCTCCGGGTTGACTTGGAAAGACCAAAGTGTGCAAACCGGAATGCAGTGTGAGCGGGGTGAGGCTAGGTCGGGGAGAGAGCTGACCGAAGGCCTGAAAGCCGGGGATCGGGAGTCTCTGCCTAATGCGGAGATGGCTGGACAACCACTGACTTTTGGTGCTTGCGTGGAAAGACGGGCACAGAAATGATGTTTTGGAAAAATGATCCGGGCAGCAAAGGGAAGTACGGACCGGAGAGGGAAGAGACTGGAGGGAGGGAGGTCGGTGAGGAGGCTGCTGCAGTAGTCCTTCAAAGCTTTGCTAGGGTCACATCTCCTCCAAGCGGCCTTCCCCGATTGAGCCCTCTCTTCCTCGGCTCGCTCTCCCTCCTGGGTCGTCCGTGCGCTTCCATCTGTGACCCTTGGACGCTCGATATCCGCCCCACAGAATTTACAACCTCACAGAGCTTATGTACACATCTTGCAATTATATATTATAAATTACTTATTCTTATTAACATCTGTCTGCCCTCTAGATTGTGAGCGCATTATTAGCAGGGAATGTGACTGCTAATTCTGTTGTATTGTAGTCTACCAAGCGCTTAGTACAGTGCCGTGCACGTTGTAAGCCCTCAACAAATGCGACTGATGGATAGTCAAGGTGGGAAGTGATAAGTGCCTACTCCAGTGTGGTGGCAGTTGGGATGGAGAGGAAGGGTGGATTCTGGAGACGCTTATCAACCTTAATGCTTAGTACAGTGCCTGGTACATAGAAAGTGCTTAATAGCATTAAAAAAAAAAGGTAAAGCCTACAAGATTTGGTGACTGACTTATGTAGGGTAAGGGAGAGACAGGAGTCAAGGATAACGGCGACGGAGTTTGAGGGACAGGAAGTCCTGTGATGTCGTCAACGGTGAGGGGAAAGTCAGGTGGAGGAGAGGGTTAAATGATGGAGTGTCTGGAAACTGAGGGTCAGGAGCTTCTGGTTGGCTTGAGGAAGAGGAGTTGTGGAAGATACGTGTGCAGGTGTGTGTGTCAAGGGTGTGGGATTGTCCATCCTGGATCACTGGGTTGAGTCAGGGATGGAGGGGAGAGTCAGGAGTGTGGACTGGTCCATGCCGGGTCACTGGGGAGCATCAGAGATGGAGAGGGGAGAGTCAGGGGTGTGCGGGATGGCTGGTGCTGGGTCACTAGGAAGCGTCCGGGATGTGGGACGGCCGCTTCTGTGTCACTGCGGGGAGAAATCATCCCCCAGGAGCCGCTGGGTCGTTCAGCCAGGCTGTAGCGAGGACTGCCCTCCCACTCCGCATCATTGCCGGGGGGATGATATGGAAAGTCGATCGTCCGATCATCCCGCTCCCGAGGGCGTCGCTGGGCCGGCCCCGGACTCTGCTCCGATACCCCCTCCGCGCCTCGACCTCTCACGGGAGGCCGGGGCCGGGGCCGGGAAGAGCTTCTGCTTCTGTTCAGCATTTAGAGGGCGAGCGCCAGCTCGGACACCTTCCCAGCACGCTGAGCAGAGAGTGGAGCTCTCTATTGGGCGGAGCTAAAACGGACAGGGGCGGGGACCACAGGCTGGCCCTCCTCACCAACCCTGTTTGGGAAAGTCCTGCCCGTCACAAGGACTTCTGGTTAGATGAGCCTTCTTCTGAGGCAGTCTGATCCTTGGGCTGGCCGGTTCCAATAAGTCCACCAACCAATCAGTGATATTTCCTGAGCATCTACTTAGTGCAGAATGTTGTACTGAGCACTTGGGAGGAGGCCACAGACACGTTCCTGTGCTTCTAGTCAATGGAGGAGGCAGACGGGCAAACGCTAATTATTTTCCAAATGAGGGAGCTGAAGGAACAACAAGGATGAATTAACTGAATAAATAATTCAGTATATAAACTATCTCTCTATATGTACATAAATCAGCACCGAGAATATTTAAGGGCTAAGGGAGGCTGTTCCGTTGAGGCAACTTTGGGGGTGTTGGGAGGTGATTGGGAAGGCTTCCTTGAGGAGGTGGGGCTTGAGGGGGGATTTGCAGTTGGAGTGGGCTGTGTTGTGAAGGATTGGTGTCACTGAAGGGAGCAAGAGGTCAGAGGTGGGAGAGTCGAAAATTAGGCTTGCAGGGAGGCCTTGTGGTGTGAGCACCGTTTCGGTCCCCAGAAGGGTGAGGTGAGTACCGTATCCGACCCTGGGAGGGTGGCGTGAACACTGTGTCTGTCCTGGGAAGGGCACCACAGACACCGTGTCAGTTCTGGGGAGGGCACCGTGAGCACTGTGTCAATCCCGAGAAAGGCACTGGGAGCATCATCTCGGTCCCTGGGAGGGCGTCCTGAGCACTGTCTGTCCTGCAGAGCCCTTGTGTTCCAGGACCTCGCGGTCCGTGATCTCGTCTGGCCATTTGAGGCCGAGGTTGGCCTGCGGGGACGTCGGTGACCCTGCCCCCCCGTCCCTCTTTCCCGAGCCGGACGGGGCTCCGGCCATAGGGCAAGCAGGACACCGGCAGCCTGGTCGACCTTCACCTCGGGGCGGAGTCGGTCACCCTACTGTGGCCAAGGTCTGTCCCTCGGCCGTCGGCGTGTTTCATTCATTCAGTCGTATTTATCGAGCGCTTACTGTGTGCTCAAAGCCCGGTTGGTGGTTTTGGAGTTCCCGTCTCTCTGGTCGGGTCGGAGAGCGTCCGTCCGGAGGGCAGAGTCAGGGGGCTGCGGTGGGCCCGGGGGCAGGGCTGTGGTGGACTCGGGGCCAGGGCTGCGGTGAGCACGGCAGCAGAGTCCAGGGGCAGGCCGGCGATCGCTGTGGCTGATGGAAATCGCAGGTGGTGGGGGGGCTGCCCGCCTGCAGGCTGGTGCCACCCTCCAGGTTTCTTGAGCCGGGGCCGGTCCTTGGCACCGGACCAACTTTGCAAGGCCTTTCGGACCATGTGCGTGTCTTTCTGTGCGTGTGAGGGGTACTGGAGCACGCATGGTGCGTGCGCGTGTGTGGTGGAGTGTGCGGTGCTTACTTCTCTGGACCTCAGTTATCTCATCTGTAAATGGGGAATTGAGATTGTGAGCCCCACACGGGACAGGGACTGTGTCCAACCCAATTTGCTTGTGTCCACCCCAGCGGTCCACGCTGCCTGGAACGTAGTAAGCGCTTAACAAATACCGTTGTTATTATTATGCATGTGGAGCTAGTGTGGGTGATGGATTACCTGGACCCCTGTGTTCTTCACTGAACAGACTGGGCCCGTGACCAGACTTTCCAGGCCCCCGTTACCCTGATCAAGCCGACCGGGCTCCTGAACAGACGCCCCCCCAGACCTCTTGACCCTGTCCAAGCTGATGAGGCTCCTGACCAGACTCTCAAGACCCCTTGATCCTGTCTGAATTGACCAGGCTCCTCACTGGACTGCTCAGACCCCTACGATCCCAACTAAGCTGACCGGGTTCCTGACTGGACCGCCCAGACCCCTGGGACCCTAACTGAGCTGACCGAGCTGACCGGGCTTCTGACCAGACCTTCCAGACCCCTGCGACCCTGACCAAGCTGACGGGGCTCCCGACCGGACTGCCAAGACCCATGTGAACTGGACCCAGCTGACCAGGCTCCTGACTGGACCGCCCAGAGCCCCGTGACCCCGACCGAGCCAATCGGACCCCCGCATCCCCGATGGAACCGACGGACCCCCGCCAACTTGATGTAGGCGACTGGACCCCCGGCCACCCTGACGGAGCTGGTCCAGACCCCCGCCATCCTGATGGAGCTGACCAGACCCCCGTCACCTTGACCAGGCTTCCTATCCCCCTCCAGAAACCAGTGTCCTCTCTAGGGAGGGCAGAGAGTGAGCCAGGAGAGGAGAGCTGGAAGAGGGAGGAGGCGGGGAAGCCCCCATCCTGCCTGGGACTGGCCACACCCATTTTGGGCCAGCACCCACACCGCCAATGCCCGGGGCTACCGACTGTCCTGCCCCCCTGTCCGGGGTGTGACTTGCAGCGGTGGGTCCCACGGTCAGCTTCCGGGACTGGGAGCGGAAACCCAGGTCCCGATCACAGTGCAGCCACCCCTGTGTGGCTGTGGGCAACTCCCTGAACCCCTCTGGGTCTCAGTTTCCCTTTCTGAAGGATAGCCATGACAGACACATACACATGGAAAAGCAATGTGGCCTAGTGTGCCACATGGCCTGGTGGATAGAGCCCAGACCTGGGAATCAGAAGGACCTGAGTTCTAATCTTGGCTCCGCTACTTTGCTGTGTGACCTTGGGCAAGTCCCATCACTTTTCTGTGCCTCAGTTCCCTCACCTGTAAAATGGGGATTAAGACTGTGAGCCCCATGAGGAACTGCGACTGCGTCCAATCCAATTACCTTGTTTCTACCCCATTACAGTGTGCCCGACACATAGTAAGCGCTTAACAAATACCACAATTATTATTATTACAGATACATGCGTGAGCATGCGCGCGCGCGCACACACATACCCGCCTCCCAGGGGTTTGGATGTGGGAAGGATGGAATGATGTCATGGATTTGCACTTGTTTGTGGGAAAAAGAAGGGGGACCAGAGGGAGACAGTGCTGTCATTGTCCTGAGCCTTCTGTGGGCCTAGGGTGCAGCGGGAAGGATTTAAGGTAGACTGGAGGAAGCCCTCCTGGCTGGGCTGTTAGACCTGGTAATGGGTGAGGGGGAGCGAAGAGTCCGTGTGTGTTGAGGGTGGGGTTGAGGTCCTGCTGGCACCCGTTGCCCTTGATGGGGAAAGAGATGGGGAGGCAGGAGCCCCCCTGACTGAGGCTTCTGAGAGCGGCAGCACTGTCCAACAAGTAGGCGGGTGGGGCGAAGGGGGTGTGTGAGGGGAGGGGCCTTGTGTGCCCTGTGGCCTTTCTGTGAAGGTCAGTAATGTGCGTGGATGTGTGTGGATGTGTGAACGCAAGCGCCGAGGATCGCCAGGCCGGTCCGGGGGCGGGGAAGGAAGAGGAGAGCTGAGGCGGGCCTCGCTCCGGGCCCCGTCGCCCTCTGCACCTAGAACCGGGGCTCTGGACTGGGCGTCTGCTGTATTCAGAGCACTGGACTGGGAGGCCGTGGAACTCGGACCGCTGGACTGAGCGCCTGGGAGAATATAGCAGAATTGGTAGACCTGATCCCCGAGCTCGGGGAAAGTTCAGTCTAGCAGGGGAGACCGACACTAATATAAATGACAGGCAGAAGGGAGGAGGAGAGAAGGGGCCAGGAACACAAATGCGTGCTCAAGTACTGAGCGATGGAAATCTGGGCAGAAGTGCCCCCGGTAGCTGTGAATACACAAGGAAAAGCGGAAATGCCCAAGGGGCGGTTGTGGGGAACAGAAGGCGAGGAGATGAGAAACGAGTCAGGGAAGGCCTCTGGGAGGAGGCGTGATCTCAGAAGGGCCGAGAAGATGGGGAGAGCGGCGATTCGTCGCACGTGAAGCGGGAGGGAGTTCCAGGAGCGGGAAGCCGGTGGCGGGAGAGGTGAAGGGGAGGCAAGTGGGTAGGTTTGGTTGGGAGGATCAAAGTGAGTGAGCTGGGGTGTACTGGGAGGAAAGAGCAAATAGTAATAATAGTGTGTGGTATTTGGTAAACACTTAATATGTGCCAAGCAATGTACTGAAAGCGCTGCGGGAGATACAAGCAAATCGGGTTAGACGCAGTCCCCGTCCCTCGTGGAGCTTACAGTCTTTATCCCTGTTTTACAGATGAGGGAACTGAGGCACAGAAAAATGATTTGCCCGAGGTCACACGGGAGACAGGCAGCGGAGCCAGGATTAGAATCCAGGTCCTTCTGACCCGCAGGCCTGTACTCTATCATCTAAGTCAGGCTTGATGGGGAGAAAGCTGATCAAATCCTTTAAAGCTGACGGTCAGCAGTGTCTGCTGCTCCGGGCAACCCCCGAAGGTCTTTGAGGAGGGGGGAGAAGTGGACGGAACTTTTTTTAGAAGGCTACGCTGGGCAGCAGAGTGAAGTACGGACCGGAGTGAGGAGAGGCAAGAGGTAGGGAGGTCAGCGAAGAGGCTGATGCAGCAGTCAAGGCGGGAGTCAGAGAAGCCGGGTTCTAATCCCGGCTCTGCCATTCGCCTGCTGCGTCACTGGGTAAGTCCCCTAACTTCTGTGTCCCTCTTGTTTCTGCCCTAGTGCTTAGTACAGTGCTTGCCACACAGGAAGTGCTTAACAGATGCCACAGATCACTATTGTTGTTCTTATTCCCGTGAGCCAAAGCATCGAAGGGTTGGAAGCAGGGTGGTCTAGTGGATAGAGCCCAGGACCGAGTCGGAGGAGATGGGTTCTAATTCCTCCTCTGCCACCTGTCTCGTGTGACCTTGGGCAAGTCACTTAACTTCTCTGTGCCTCAGTTAACTCATCTGTACAGGGGGGATTAAGACTGTGAACCCCATGTGAGACATGGACTGCGTCAAACCTGGTCAGCCGGTATCCTCCCCAGCACTCAGTACAGTGGCTGGCACGTACGGAGTGCTTATTAAGCACCATAAAAGAAATAGAGCCCGGGACTGGAAGTCGGGCAACATGGATTCTAATCCCAGCTCTGCTGCTTGGTTGTGTGAATTTGGACAAGTCACTTACCTTCTGTGGGCCTCAGTTTCTTCATCTCTAAAATGGGAACAAAATACCCGCCCTCCCTCCCTGAGTTCCGTGCAGTACGGAGACGGTCTAATCTGATTTTTTGTGCCCCAGCGTTTAACACAGTGCTTGGGGCCCAATAAGTGCTTAGCAAAGACCACAGTTACTACTATTATTATTATTATTGACCTGATTTTCTCTACCCCAGTACTCAGTACAGTTCTTGGCACAGACTAAGCCCTGGACAGATAACACAAGTACTGCCATATCTATCCCGGGGTTTAGCACGGTGCTCGGTACATAACAAGCTCTTTAAAAAGACCACAGTTATTACTGTTAGGACTTTTTTACGGTATTTGTTAAGCGCTTACTATGTGTCGAGCACTGTTCTAAGCGTTGGGGGAACTACAAGTTAATCAGGGTGGATACAGTCTAATCGGGAGGGAGAACAGGAATTGAATCCTCATTTTCCAGTTGAGGAAACTGAGGCGCAGAGAAGTCAAGTAACTTGCCCAAGGTCACACAGCGGTCAAGTGGCAGAGTGGGGATTAGGACCCAGGTCCTCTGGCTCCCAGGCCCATGTCGAATCAACTAGGCTACACTCAGTATTCCCAGGAACCTGATTATTTTGAATCTACCCAGTAAGTACGGTGCTTGACACATAGTAAGTTCTTCACAAATGCCGGTTATCATTTGATCTATCCCAGGGTTTAGCACAGGGCTTGGTTCACAGGAAGCATTTTAATAATGCCCACAATTATTACTGTTATTGACGGACCCTGGATTCAAATGTGTCTGTGTATTGTCCTCTCCCAAGTGCTTAGTACAGTGCGCTGCACACAGTAAGCGCTCAATAAATACTATTGAATGAATGATAAATGCTATTGACGACTGACCTGATTATCTTGGATCTAAAGTAGCACTCAGTACAGTTCTTGACACATAGAAGGCGCTCCACCGACTCCACAGTCATTATTAGTATTATTGCTATTATTATTGTTATGGCTGAGCGTAGTGTCCATTGCTTACAAACAGCAGCCACAAAAGGAAGCCAATGAAAAAATGCATCAGCGAAGCAGCATGGCATAGTGGAGAGAGCGTGGGCCTGGGAGTCAGAAGGTCGTGGGTTCTAATGCCAGCTCCGCCATTCATTCATTCATTCATTCATTCATTCAATAGTATTTATTGAGCGCTTACTATGTGCAAACTTTACTAAGCGCTTGGAATGGACGAATCAGCAACAGATACAGTCCCTGCCCTCTGACGGGCTTACAGTCTAATCGGGGGAGACGGACAGACGAGAACGATGGCAATAAATAGAGTCAAGGGGGAGAGTATCTCATTAAAACAATAGCAAATAAATAAAATCAGGGTGATGTACATCTCATTAAACAAAATAAATAGGGTGATGAAGATATATACAGTTGAGCGGACGAGTACAGTGCCGAGGGGGTGGGATGGGAGAGGGGGAGGAGGAGAGGGAAAGGGGGGAGAAGAGGGTTTAGCTGCGGAGAGGTGAAGGGGAAGGGTAGAGGGAGCAGAGGGAAAAAGGGGGGAGCTCAGTCTGGGAAGGCCTCTCGGAGGAGGTGGGCTTTAAGTAGGTATTTGAAGAGGGGAAGAGAATTAGATTGGCAGAGGTGAGGAGGGAGGGCGTTCCAGGACCGCGGGAGGACGCGGCCAGGGGTCGACGGCGGGATGGGCGAGACCGAGGGACGGCGAGGAGGTGGGCGGCGGAGGAGCGGAGCGTGCGGGGTGGGCGGTGGAAAGAGAGAAGGGAGGAGAGGTAGGAAGGGACATGGTGATGGAGAGCCTCGAAGCCTAGAGTGAGAAGTTTTTGTTTTCTGCAGAGGTCGATAGGCAACCACTGGAGGTTTTTAAGAAGGGCAGTGACAGGCCCAGAGCCTTTCTGCAGGAAGATGAGCCGGGCAGCGGAGTGAAGAATAGACTGGAGCGAGGCGAGAGAGGAGGAAGGGAGATCGGAGAGAAGGCTGGCACAGTAGTCTAGCTGGGATATTACAAGAGCACTTGTCTGCTGTGTGACCTTAATAATAATGTTGGTACTATGTGCAGAGCACTGTTCTAAGCGCTGGGGTAAACACAGGGGAATCAGGTTGTCCCACGTGGGGCTCACAGTCTTAATCCCCATTTTACAGATGAGGGAACTGAGGCACAGAGAAGTTAAGTGACTTGCCCACAGTCACACAGCTGACAAGTGGCAGAGCTGGGATTCGAACTCATGAGCCCTGACTCCAAAGCCCGTGCTCTTTCCACTGCGCCACACTGCTTCTCCAATGTCTTCTTCACTGACTTGCCAGTGACCTTAGGCAAGTCACTTCACTTTTCTGTGCCTCAGTTCCCTCATTTGTAAAATGGGGATGAAGCCTCTGAGCCCCATGGGGAATAGGGACTGTATCCAGTGTGATTAACTCATATCTACCTCACTGCCCGTTCAGAGTAAGTGCTTAACAAATGCCATAATTATTATTATTAATTATTATTAGAAGCCAATGGCTCTCGCACTGGCTCCAGGGGCCGGTGGGGGCCCGGGGCCCCCACGGGATCGGTTCCCGGGGATGGAGGGGGTTGCAGGCAGGCCCGGCCCGCTTCCGTCCGGTCTCCTGGAGGCCCCTCACGTGGCAAGGTGGAGCTGGCAAAGAGCATTTCACGTCGTGGGCCTCGGGCCTTTCTCTGTTGTCTCCCTTGGACCTCCGGACACCTCCCCCCCTTGCCTCTCGCTGTTCTCTGCAGGATTGACTCAGAACACCTCGGTTTCCAGCCAGGTCACTGGAGGAGCCGCAGATTCATTCATTCTTTCAATCGTATTTATTGAGGGCTTATTGTGTGCAGAGCACTGTATCAAGCGCTTGGGAAAGTACAGTACAACAATAAACAGTGACATTCCCTGCCCACGATGAGCTCACGTTCTAGAGCGGGGCAGACATCAATACGAATAAATAAAATTACAGATATGAACATAAGTGCCTTGGGGCTGGGAGGTTGGAAGAGCAAAGGGATATATAAAATTACAGATATTGACATAATGCTTTGGGGCTGGGAGGAGGGACGAGCAAACGGATCAAATCAGGGTGACGTAGAAGGGAGTGGGAGATGGCCTGTCAGTGATGGAGAGGCGAGAGTCAGGGGTGTGGGATGGTCCGTGCTGGGTCACTGGGCAGAGTCAGGGATGGAGAGGGGGCAATTAGGTGGAAAGAGCCTGGGCTTTGGAGTCAGAGCTCATGAGTTCGAATCCCAGCTCTGCCACCTGTCAGCTGTGTGACTGTGGGCAAGTCACTTAACTTCTCTATGCCTCAGTTACCTCATCTGTAAAATGAGGATGAAGACTGTGAGCCCCACGTGGGACAACCTGATTCCCCTGTGTCTACCCCAGCGCTTAGAACAGTGCTCTGCACATAGTAAGCGCTTAACAAATACCAACATTATTATTATTATTATTAGGTGTGTGGGATGGTCCGTGCTGGGTCACTGGGGGAGAATCAGGGGTATGGAATGGTCCATGCTGGCTCACTGGGGGAAGATCGGGGTGATGGCTAGTCTATCGCTGACTGTGAAGGTGGGTTCCCTCTTGGGCAACCAGGACTCAGTTTCTCCCAGTACCCCGGTGACCCCAGTGCCTTAACTTGGAGGGTCCAGGAGCGGAAGCACTAGCGTTCTGACCCCGGGGTCCGCTGGAATCCCGGCCCACTGTGGTTTTCTCATTTTGGGTTCTGTGGTGTGCTGAGTGGCCAAGTGTGTCCCTCCATCCCCACAGGTGCCCCTGGCTGACCAGAGCTGTCTCCCCGGCGGTACCCCTCTACAATGGCATCGTGTTCCTCTTTGTGCTCGCCAACTTCAGCATGGCTACCTTCATGGATCCGGGCGTGTTCCCTCGAGGTAACGGAGGCTCCAGGGGCTCCCCAGGCTCCCTCTCGGTCCCCGCCCACACCGGGCTGGGCTTCCCCAGCCCAGGTTTCGGGTCCAGTGGGCCAGTGGGGGAGTGTCCCAGTTCCATAATCGCTACCCGCCTACCGCTCGCAAATCTGACTCGAGTGCCCGCCTCGTGGCCGTGCCCGGGGTGTGGCGAGGCCCTCCAGGATGCCCGGCCCCTGCCCACCCGAAGGACATTCCCACACAACCTGGGAGTGATCCCCGGACCACACCCTCGCTCCCCGCCCCCAGTGCTCCCCGGGCCCCCAAGTCCCCTGTCATTCATTCAATCATATTTATTGAGCACTTACTGTGTACAGAACACTGTACTAAGCACCTGGGAGAGGTCAATACAGCAGTAAACAGACACAGAGGCACTGGTCTCACAGGGCGCTGAGGCCTCGGTCCCCGTTGCCGGGGGCCGCGCTTCCTTACTCACCCGTCCCGCTCTTCTACCCCCGGACGTGGCACCCCCGGGCTCCTCACACCCCATCCAGCCTGGTCGCCGACGGGGCGGGGGACTGGACTCTCTGAGCTTCCGGGCAGAGGGGCTTCCCCAAATCCTTCCCTCTTAGGGGCTATTAACCGCCCGTGCCAGGAAGACCCTCGGGGGGGGCTTGGATGGTGTGGGTGGGGAACGACACATGGGGTGGAGGAGGAGAGCACGGGCAGGAAAGAGCACACGCCTCTCCAACCAGCCCTCCCTGCTTCGTACTCAGTGCCCCTGAGGTGTTTATCTCCTCTCGGGCGGGGAACCCCTGGCTTCCTCGCTTGGGTCTTCCCGAGCGCTCGTCCCGGCGCTCCGTACGCGATGGGCCCTCTGTCGCTCGGGTGGATGGGCCGCTAACCGGGCGGGGGGGCGTTTCCGGCCCGGGCAGCCGACGAAGACGAGGACAAGGACGATGACTTCCGGGCTCCGCTCTACAAGAACGTGGACATCAAAGGAGTTCAAGTTCGGATGAAGTGGTGCTCCACGTGCCACTTCTATCGGCCCCCGCGCTGCTCCCACTGCAGCGTCTGCGACAACTGCGTGGAGGTACGGCTCCATCCCTACTCGCCCTCCCCCACCTCCCCGTCCCCCGCCTCCCCCCATCGCCCTTCCTCAGCTCCTGGGGGGCATCTAGGACTCTGACTCTCCTGAAGCACTGTGGCTTCCTGGGGGACTCCCAGCTCTGACCCTCGTGTTTTTTTGTTTTTAAAAAAAAGACAGTAATTGAGAGCGAATTGAGTGCCAAGCACTGTACTTAACGCTGAGATCAGTACAAAAGAATAGCCTCTGACCTGGAACACCCTTCCTCTTCGTATCCAACAGACAGTGATTCTCCCCACCTTCAAAGCCTTTTCCAAGGCCCATCTCCTCCCAGAGGCCTTCCCCAATTAGGCTGTCATTTCCTCTTCTCCCACTCCCTTCTGCATCACTCTTGAACTTGGATTCGCTCCCTTGGATTTGCTCCCGAGAAGCAGCGTGGCTCAGTGGAAAGAGCCCGGGCCTGGGAGTCAGAAGGTTATGGTTCTAATCCCGGCTCCCCCACCTGTCTGCTGTGTGGCCTTGGGCAAGTCATTTCATTTCTCTGGGCCTCAGTTAGCTCATCTTTAAAATGGGGATCCATGATTGTGAGCCCCACGTGGGACAACCTGATTACCTTGTATCTACCCCAGCACTTAGAACAGTGCTTGGCGCATAGTAAGCCCCTCAATACCATCAATATTATTATCGGAGAAGCATCGTACCTCAGTGCAAAGAGAAAGGGCTTGGGAGTCAGAGGTCATGGGTTCGAATCCCAGCACTGCCACTTGGCAGCTTTGTGACTGTGGGCAAGTCACTTCACTTCTCTGTGCCTCAGTTACCTCATCTGTAAAATGGGGATTAAGACTGTGAGCCTCACGTGGGACAACCTGATTACCCTATATCTACCCCAGCGGTTAGAACAGTGCTCTGCAGCTAGTAAGCGCTTAACAAATATCAACATTATTATTATTATTATCTCTTCACCCATCTCTCAGTCCCACAGCACTTCTATCCATAGCCATAATTTATATTAATGTCTGTCTCCCCCTCTAGATTGTAAGCTTGTTGTGGGCAGGGAGCAGGTCTACCAACTCTATTATATTGTACTCTCCCAAGCGCTTAGTACAGTGTTCTGCACCTAAGTGTTCAATAAATACCATCGATTGGTCGATCGACTGAGTTGGGTCCAGTTCCTCTCCCCTGCCATGCTTCCGGTCTGAGAGGGAGGGAGGAGGGAGAATCGGATCCCCACTGTACAGAAGGAACTTGAGGACCCCGACGGGTTCAGTGACTTGTCCAAGGTCACACGGCAAGTCACTGGCAGAGCTGGACGAAGAACCTGGGGCTCCCGACCTCAACCCTCCCTCTGTCTCCCCGACTACGCTGGCCCTGGTATCCTACGACAACAGTGAGAATCAATCGATGGACCGATCTTTGGTTTTTATTGAGCATTTACTGTATGAGGAGCAGCATGGCCTGGTGGCAAGAGCCTGGGCTTGGGAGTCGGAGGTCTTGGGTTCTAAACCCGGCTCCGCCACCTGTCTGCTGAGTGACCTTGGGCAAGTCAGTTTACTTCTCTGTGCCTCAGTTACCTCATCTGTAAAATGGGGATTGAGACTGTGAGTCCCACATGGGACAACCTGCTTACCATGTATGTGCCCCAGCGCTTAGAACGGTGCTGGGCACATAGTAAGCGCTTAACAAAATGCCATAATCAATTATTATTATACTTAGCACTTGGGAGAGTACCGTTCGGTAGAGCTAATAGATGCAATCCCTGCCCTCGAGGAGTTCAGTTTGGAGTGGGGAGGAGACAGACATTAAAATAAATTGCAGATGGAGGAAGCTGCAGAGTGAAAGGATATGGACATAAGTTCTTTGGGGCTCAGGGTGGGATGCACTTCAAGTACTTAAAGGGTGCAAGCGGGATGCAGAAGAGAAAGTAAGGAAAAAGAGGGCTTAGCCAGGGAAGACCTCTTGGAAGGGATGTGATTTTAATAAGGCCTTGAAGGTCGGGAGTGGGGAAATCTGTCAGATATGGAGGGGAGGAGAGTTGCAGGACAGAGGCAGGACACGGGCAAGGGGTTGGCTGCGAGATAGATGAGATCAAAACACATTAATAATAATAATAATAATGTTGGTATTTGTTAAGCGCTTACTATGTGCCGAGCACTCTTCTAAGCGCTGGGGTAGACATAGGGGAATCAGGTTGTCCCACGTGGGGCTCACAGTCTTAACCCCCATTTTACAGATGAGGGAACTGAGGCACAGAGAAGTTAAGTGACTTGCCCACAGTCACCCAGCCGACAAGTGGCAGAGCTGGGATTCGAACTCATGAGCCCTGACTCCAAAGCCCGTGCTCTTTCCACTAAGCCACGCTGCTTCTCTAGGTTGGCTTTAGAGCAGCCAAGTATGAGGGCCGGGCTTTAGTGGAAGATCGGGAGGAAAGATAGGAGAGGGAGAGCTGACTAAAAGTGCCTTAAAGCCGACGGTGAGGAGTTTCTGTCAGATGTGGAGGTGGATGGGTAACCACTGGAGGTTCTTGAAGAGTGGGGAGGTGTGGACTGAACGTATCTGTTAGAAAAATGAGCCAAGCAACAGTGAAGTAATGCAATGGGGAGAGGTAGGGAGGCAAGGGAGGTCAGCAAAGAGGCAGATACAGTTGAGGCAGGATTAGGAAAAGAGCTTGAATCAGCGTGGTAGCAATTTGGATGGAGAGGAAAGGGGGGATTCGAGAGATATTATGAAGGTAGAGCCGTTAGAATTGGTGGCAGACTGAATGTGCGGGTTGACAGAGATAATAATAATAACGATGGTGTTTGTTAAGCGCTTACTATGTGCCAAGCACTGTTCTAAGCCCTGGGGTAGATACAGGGTCATCAGGTTGTCCCACGTGGGGCTCACGGTCTTAATCCCCATTTTACAGATGAGGTCACTGAGGCCCAGAGAAGCGAAGTGACTTGCCCAAAGTCACCCAGCTGACAAGGGGCGGAGCCGGGACTTAGAACCCACGACCTCTGACTCCGAAGCCCGGGCTCTTTCCACTTAGCCACGCCGCTTCCACAGAGATGAGTCAAGGATGATGCCAAGGCTATGGGCTTGTTTGATGGGGTTGTAATGCTGTCGACAGCGATGGGGAGGTCCTGGGGAGGACTAGGTTTGGGTAGGAAGATGAGGGGTTCTGTTTTAGACAGAAGTTTGAGGTGTCAGAGGGACAGCCAAGTAGAGCTGTCCTAAAGGCAGAAGGAAATGTGAGGCTGCAGAGGAGAGAGATCAGGGCCGGAGATATAGATTTGAGAATTGTCCACAGAGGGATGGTAGTTGAAGCCTTGGGAGCGAATGAGTTCTCCAAGGGAGTGGGCATAGATGGAGGATAGAAGGGGACCCAGAACTGAGCCTCGAGGGACCCCCACATTTAGGGGGACAGAGGCAGAGGAGAAGCCCGTGAGAGAAACTGAGGAGGAGCAGCCAAAGGGATAGGAGGAGAACCAGGAGATGACAGGGTCAGTGAAACTGAGGGGGGATCCTTTGTCCAGGAGAAGGGGGTGGTCTACGGTGTTGGAGGCAGCTGAGGGGTAGAGGAGGATTAGGATGGAATAGAAGCCGTCAGATATAACTAGAAGGAGGTCACTGCTGACAGAGCCTCAAACCAGGTGGTAATCACAGCTGAACATTGGGAGTCAGGTGCTGGGGAGAAACCAGCATGGCATATTGCCTTCAAGAAAAGAGGGGTCAGCTCCTGGCCCCTCCACAGCTCTGGGCCCAGCCGGCTCTCAGGACCAAGGTCGGGCCCCTATCGCTTAGCAGTCAGTGACCATTGCTCCCCCTTTCTTCTCTCTCCACCTTCTTTCTCCCCCTTCTTTGTCTCTCCCCATTCTTCTCTCTCCCCCTTCTTTCTTCTCTCTCCCTGCTTCTTTCTTACCTCTCCCCTTCTTCCTCTCCCTCCTTCTCTCCCCCCACTTCTTTCTTCTCTTCCCCTTCTTTTCTCCCTCCTCCTTCTCTCTCCCCCTTCTTTCTCTTTCCATCTTCTTTCTTTCTCCCCCTTCTTTGTCTCTCACCGTTCTTCCTTCTTTCTCCCCCTTCTTTCTTCTCTCTCCCCCTTCTTTCTTCTCTCTCCCCCTTCTTTCGTCTCTTTCTCCTTCTCTCCCTTCTCCTTCTCTCTCCCCCTTCTTTCTCCCCCTTCTTCCTTCTTTCTCCCCCTACTTTCTTCTCTCTCCCTGCTTCTTTCTTCTCCCCCCTTCTTTCTCTCTCCCACTTATTTCTTCTCTCTCCCCCCTTCTTCTCTCCTCCCACTTATTTCTTCTTTCCCCTTCTTTTCTTCCTCCTCCTTCTCTCTCCCCCTTCTTTCTATCTCTCCCTTCTTTCTTTGTGCCCCTTCTTTCTTCTCTTTCCCCTTCTCTTCCTCCTCTTTCTCTCCCCGCCTCCCACTTCTTGCTCTGCCCCTCACTCTCCTGCTCACCTTCTTTCTCAAGGACTTCGACCACCACTGCCCGTGGGTGAACAACTGCATCGGCCGTAGGAATTACCGCTACTTCTTCCTGTTCCTGCTGTCCCTCAGCCTCCACATGGTCGACGTCTTTGCCTTCGGCCTGTTCCACGTCCTCCACCACCTGGGGAAACTGGGAGCCGTGCACGCCACCATCACGTATCCTTCCTGGTGGGAGCACCCCAGCCTGCCCCTCTCCCCCACCCCCGCTGTTCTCCTGCCCCCTACTTGATGCCTTCCCAACCACAGTGTTTAGTGCAGATTGCCGGGGCTCTGAAGGACTGAAGGAGCCCCTGTCTTGAGTCCTGTATTTATAGTCCAGGCATCTCCACCTCCAGACACCCCAGAACCAGCCGTCCCGCGTCCACCGGTACCCACAGGTCTGACCAGAGGCAGCCCGTGGCCAGACAGTACAGGATCGGCCGTCCCCAGCGGACCGACCGGGAAGCCAGGCACCGTCCGTCTGGGGCTGGGCAGGGCGGGGACGATGCCCGTGCCTCTCCTTCCAGGCTGCTGTGGTGAAGAGAGAGGCTAGAGTCTGGGGATCCTGGGCTGGTGACCCTGGCCAGGCCCACCCTTCTTGCCATTCCCAACCCTTCCTCTTCTGATCGCCTTGACTCCACCCTATAGGATGGGTGTCATGTGCGTGGCCAGTCTCTTCTTCATCCCCGTCATCGGCCTCACCGGCTTCCACATTGTGCTCGTGGCCCGGGGCCGGACTACCAACGAACAGGTAGAGCTCCCGGACCCAGACCCCCACCTCCGACTCTGAACCGCCGCCCCCAACCCCCGGACCTCTGACCCCGAACCCCGAGGTGGTCCAGGGGAGAAAGGAGGGGTGGGGACGGAGGGCTGCAGGGATCCAGACCTGAGGGGTGGGGGTCCCACGGTGGGAGGGGGCTGCGGGTGGGAGTGGGGCAGTCAGGCTGGTTCTGGGGCCGCTCACCGGTGGTGTTGATGTGTCCAGGCGACCGGAAATACCGGCGGGCGTTAACTCTTTCCCCTCACATCGTTTGTGCGTTCAGGTGACGGGGAAGTTCCGTGGGGGCGTTAACCCCTTCACACGAGGCTGCTGCGGGAACGTGGAGCGAGTGCTGTGCAGCCCCCTGGGTCCCCGCTACGTGGCCGAGCCGTCGCCGCTGAGGCAGCAGCTGGCGGCCAGCCTGGGGCCCCCCTTCTTCCGCCCCGAGCCCCTGGAGCGGACGACCGTCGGGAAGAGGACCGACAACGGAGTCGAGGCCCAGATGAGCCGCAGCAAGGTGAGAGACCCAGGCCGGACCCGGGCCAGACCGGGCGGGCAGGGGAGGCTACACCTCGGCCCCGCTCGGGCCTGCCACCTGCCCAGCGGCGACGGGACTCCGGATCACGCTGGCCGCCGGCTCGGCCGAGGGATCGCTCGTGCACACCCCCGCTACACGCACACAAGCCTATGCGTGTGTGCGCACGTGTGCGGGCCTGCATGTACACACACGAGGCCGCACTTACACGTGCACACACAGACCGGCGGCCGTTCCCTCGCCGGTCCAGCGTGGGTGGACCGTGGGGCCAGACGCAGGGGTGAGCGACTGTCCGCGCCGCGCTTCTTTCAGTCCAGGACCAGCTTGGATGGGCTGGACGATGAGGGCCTGGACCTGCAGCCCCCACTGCCCCCCAAGGGAGACCCCCGCCAGTACAGCGAGCTCATCACCCAGCTGGGGAGCAGTGATGGTAAGCTCGGCCCTCCCCGCTGCCCCCGCTCCACTGGGGGAGAGGCAGGGATGGAGAAGGTAGATTCAGGGGTGTGGGATGGTCATTGCTGGGTCACAGGAGGGAGAGTCAGGGATGGAGGGGGAGAGCCAGGGATGTGGGATGGTCCGTACTAGGACATTAGGGAGAGTCAGGGATGGAGAGGGGAGCTGCAGGACGTGTGATGTCCATCCTTAACCACGAGGGTTGGTGCTCTAATCCCAGCCCAGCCTCTAGTCTCCTTTGTGAACTTGGGCAAGTCACTTCACATCTCTGTGCCTCAGTTCCCTCATCTGTAAAATGGGAATTAAGACCTTGAACCCCACTAGACTGTGAGCCCGTTGTGGGCAGGGATTGTCTCTCTTTATTGCTGTATTGTACTTTCAAAGCGCTTAGGACAGTGCTCTGCACACAGTAAGCGCTCAGTAAATACATTTGAATGAATGAATGAACCAGTGAAGGTGAGACAGGAGCTGTGTCCAACGGGATTTGCTTGAATCCACCCCAGAGCTTAGTACGGAGCCCGGCACACAGTAAGCAGCAAGAGAAGCAGCTTGGAGAAGCAGCGTGGCGCAGTGGAAAGAGCACGGGCTTTGGAGTCAGGGCTCATGAGTTCGAATCCCAGCTCTGCCACTTGTCAGCTGTGTGACTGTGGGCAAGTCACTTAACTTCTCTGTGCCTCAGTTCCCTCATCTGTAAAATGGGGATTAAGACTGTGAGCCCCACGTGGGACAACCTGATTCCCCTGTGTTTACCCCAGCGCTTAGAACAGTGCTCTGCACATAGTAAGCGCTTAACAAATACCAACATTATTATTATTATTAAGCGCTGAACAAATACCACAGTCATTATTCTTATTATTCAGTGTACCTTGATCTATCTCACCACCACCCCCTGGCCCACAACCTGCCCACGTCTCCAACAGACCTTCACTCTCTCTACCTTCAAAGCCTTATTGAAAGCACGTCTCCTCCAACAGGCCTTCCCCGACTAGGCCCTCATTTCCTCTTCTCCCAGTCCCTCCGCGTCACCCCTGCGCTTTGATTTTTCCCCCTTTATTCTCCCCTCCCTCAGCCCCACAGCACTTTGTGTGCCTATCCATAATTGCTTTTTATTAATGTCCGTAACCCCCTCTGCACTGTTAAGCTTACTGTGTTCAGGGGATACGCCTACCGACTCTGTGATATTGCACTCTCCCAAGTGCTCCGTACAGTGCTCTTCACCCAGTAAGAGCTCTGTAAACAGGATTGATCGAATGACTGGTGTCCAGGAGGGCAACCAGCACCCGGGCCCTCCCAGCTTCCCCATACCAGTGCTGGGGCCGAAGTCCTGGGCCGGGTGGACCGGGGCTTATGCCCCAAGCGTACGTTTTCGAGCAGGGGGATTCCCGGTGGGTTTGTCTGGGGACGCAGGATGGCCTAGTGGATGGAGCCCAGGCTTGAGTGTCACTTGTGTGCGGTGTGACCTCGGGCAAGTCACTTCACTACTTCTCTGGGCCTCAGTTCCCTCATCTGAAAATGGAGATGGAGTCTCTGAGCCCCACGTGGGACAGGAATCGTGTCCAACCCGATAACCGTGTATCTACCGCAGCGCTTAGGACGGTGCCTGGAACTTAGTAAGCGCTCAACAAGTACCATCATCACTGTTAGGGTTATCATAATGCTATTATTATTACTGCTGTTGTTTACAGAGAGCTGTCTGCACCCCCAGCTGACCAGCCCCCCAACACCGGCCATGTACAAGCATCGCCCAGGTTTCGGGAATCCCTCTCTGGTCCATTACCACGCCGCAGGGGACCAGGTGGGTCTCTGCCCTGGGGGTTGATCTGCCTGGCCTACCTGCCCGCCTTGCAGCTAGGGATCCCGTTCCGTCCCCCGGCCCCACGAGCCCCCCACCCCCCGCCCCTCCCCGCCCCACGTTAGCCCGCGCCTGGGCCAGTCCGCCCTCCAGCCTCCCACCTCCTCCCTCCGCAGGTGACGGTGCAGGAGACGGCGCTGGGCGGACCCTGCGGGAGAAGCTTTGACTCTCAGTCGGAGCTGAGCCTGGACCTCCCTGACTACCGGCCCCGCGGGCCGCCGGGCCCCGGGCCCTCCCCGCCGCACGCCGGCTCCTTCGCCGGCAACTCGCGCTCCCTGAGCCTCAAGTCGGCTGGCCGCCGGGGCGGGGACCACCTGGGTCCGCCGCTCGCCCCGGCGCCCCCGTCGGACGGGGCACCCGCCACCCCGGCCCACCACGGCTTCGCCCCCGCCCCGCTGACCAGCCGCGGCGGCAGCCTCTCCTACGACAGCCTCCTGAACCCCGCCTCGCCGGCGGGCCGCGTGGGTTGCGGGATCGGGCCGGGCCACCGCTCGCCCTACCCGACTGCCAAGGCCTGCCGCCTGGGCGGCGCGGGCGAGCTGCGGCGGACCTTCAGCCCCGTGCCCTCCCGCCCCGCCTCGGCCGCGGCCGCGCCCCCCCGTGAGCCCTCGCCCGTGCGCTATGACAACCTGTCCCAGACCATCATGGCCTCCATCCAGGAGCGCAAGGACCGCGAGGAGCGGGAGAGGCTGCTGCGCTCGCACACCGACTCCCTGTTCAGCGAACCGGGTGCGTTCGACGCGCCGGCTCCGTACGGCCTGCGGCCCCTCTCGCCCCCGCTCTCCGCTGTCCCCCCGCCCCCCGAGCCCCCCCGCGGCCGTGCCCTGCGCCCCGCCACGTCCCGCGACAGCTTGCTGGCGGCCGCCGGCTTCGCCGCCCGGTGCCCCCTGCCCCCAGCCTCGCTGGCCCCGCTCTCGGGCCCGGGCACCCGGACCCTGCGGACCTCCACCCCGACCCTGCAGGCCGAGCTGGCGGCCGGACTGGTCCGCGCTCACCCGGCCCTTCAGGGCCGCCTGAGGAACGGCGGTTGCCCGGCGCCCGGGCCCCCGATCCCGCCGTCCCCGCCCGGCGGGCCCCGCTCCCCGGCCTTCGGGCCCGCCCAGGCCGTCTCCTTTGTCAGCACCGTGGACGCCGCCGAGCCCCAGCCCCTCGGGGCCCAGAGGTAAGGGTGGTGGCCGCCGCCTCTGCCGGGGCGCTGGGAAGGGGTAAGCGGGCTTTCTCGGGGGACCCCCGGGGAATGGATCCCCCCCCACCAGGCACTGACCCCGGTTCAGAGTGCCGTCCACCGCCACCTCAACGCCTCCCTCCTTGGGCTCTCCTCCCCCACCCTTCTGGGCCTCCTCTTTCTTCTTGTCCATCCTTGGATGCCCCCTCCTCCCCGCCGTGAACTGGGGCCCCCCTCCCCTCTCGTCCCTCCGGCACGCCTCCCTCCCTCCTCCCCCATCCCCAGGGTCTCCCCTGCCCCTACTCTTCATACCCTAGATCCTCCCCACCCCTTCCTCCTCATCCCCGGGACCTCCCCTTCCCTTCTGGTGTCCCCCCAGCCCCCTCCTCCTGCAGCACAGGGATTGGACTCGAGGGGCTCGGGGCGCACCTCGACCCTCAGCCCCTCCCCTGGGGGATCTGAGAAACGCAGTGGCGGGCAGCCGCTCTTGCATGGCAGGGCGGCTCCTCTGGTTGCGGAAGGTCTGAGACATACGGTAGCGGGCAGCTGGCCTTGCATGGCAGGGCATCTCCGCTGGCTGCGGAAGGTCTGAGAGATACGGTAGCGGGCAGCGGGCCTTGCATGGGAGGGCGGCTCCCTTGGTTGCAGGCGGTCCGAGAGATGCGGTAGCGGGCAGCCGGCCTCGCACGGTAGGGCTGCTCCCGTGTCCGTGGACGGTCCGGGATCTACGGTGGCGAGCGGCGGATCTTGCATGGCGGGGCGGCTCCCCCGGTTGCCGATGGTCTGAGAAGTACGGTAGCGAGCGGCGGGCCTCGCATGGCAGGGTGGCTCCGCTGGTCTTGAACGGTCTGAGAAATACGGTAGCTGGCAGCCCCTCCCTCGGCTCCACCCCACCGCGGGGGAACGGTGGCTCTCCGGGGGTGGCCGGAGGGGATCTGGGGTTTCGGGGGCAGACCCCGGATCGCTCCTACTTCACGGCAGCGGGGATGGGGAGAGGGGATGTTGGGTCCCCTTCACCCCCGATGCTTTAGGTGAGCGGCAGCGCCTCTCCGACCCCGATACGTGTCCGGTTCTTCTCTCCGTCCCGTGTTGTGTCTGCGTTTGGAGACGGGGGCTGTGGGCGGGGGCCCTGGTGGGGAGAGGGATGGCGGGGCGGAGGGGGTGGGCCTCGGAACTAGGCCCCGCCTAGGTGTCGGGGTAGGGGAGGCAGGGAGACAGAGAGAGAGAGAGAGAAAGCGAGCGGCACCGGCCAGCGCCGGGCGGCCTTGACGTTTAAAACGGGGACAGGCCTGGGTCACCGTGCGTGGCCCGTGGCCCCGAACTGTCCGTTCACGTGCATCCGTGTGCGTGTGCGTGCGTGCGTGCGTCCTCGTATCTGTCTGTGCGCATGTGTGTTCACGTGCGTATGTACTCGATACTTGCGCGTGTCCGTGTGTGCATGTGCATGCGTGCGTGTATCCGTGTGTGTGTTTGTTTCCGATGCAGGGACGGCCTGCCGCCGAAGACGGCCCTCGGTAAAATAAACGGCCAGCCGAAGGGCATTGCCCGGCTGGGGTCAGCGTCCAGCGCCCCCGGGCCGCCGGCCAGCCCGGCCAGGCCCTCCAGCGTCAAGAAGGTGTCCGGAGTGGGCGGGACCACGTACGAAATCTCCGTGTGAAGAGCCGCCCGGGCCCCAAGTGGAGGCTGCGCGCGCTGCGAAGACTCAGAGCACCAGGGGCGGGGGTCTCTCCGCCCCGTCTCCAACCCGTTTCCCCCCCGACCCCACCAACCCCCACCCATGCCGCATCCCAGCCCGAAGGGCCGAGTCGGGGGCTACAGACGCACGCGGGGCGGGGGCGGGGTCTGCCCGTCGAGGAGGTGACGGACCTAGAGAGACAGAGGGTTGGGGAGACCCATCGTCTCCTGGCCTCCCAGCGCGTAGCGCAGAGTGAGGCTTCCGTTAATTCCGTAACTGTTGTAATCGGGAGACGCAGAGGGGCCGAGAGTTGCACAGAGATCGGGAGACTGTCTTGTAGCCTCCCCAGAGCTTAGCACAGAGTAAGTGCCTATAAATACTTCCTAACTGTCATACTGAGACACGGGGATCCAGGCTAGGGGAGACCGGGGGTCAGAGAGGCCTGCGGACCCACAGAGAGCACCGGAGGGAGGCGGAGCAGACCGGGCGCCCCGTCCGCCACCGCCATCGTGGCCTCGGACCCTACGCTGCCCCCCCTCCCCCAGCGTTCGGGGCCAACAGTGGCCCCCGCGGTGTCGAGGGGGGGGGGGGGGGTCTCCGCTCGCACCTCCTCCCACGTCGGGGAATCCGTGTGTCCGTCCGTCCGTCCGTCCATCCGTCTCTGTGCGTGTGTCGTGGCATTTCCCCACGCGCTCCATTTGAGGCAGCGGTGTGATAGGGTCTCTGATCCCCCCAGATGGAAGGGGAGGTCCCGTTTCTAAGCTGGAGGGGCGAATTTAGACCCCACCAGTTCCCCCCCCCCCCCGGATATCCGATGATCGCTTGGACAGTTTAAAGGTTGGTTTAAAGGAAGGGCTGGAGTGGAGGGACACAGGACGGGAATGGTTTCTGCACTGAACTGCCAATATTCACCCCACCCCACCCCACCCCGCCCTCCTTCCCTCTCCCCTTCTCCACTTTTACTTTTCTCCTCTCCCATTCCCCTTGCCTGCTCTTCCTCTCTCTGTCCCCTTCCTTATCTCCTCCCTCCTTTCCTCATTTCCCCCTCCTCCTCCTCTTTAACCCTCTCTCATCTTCCCTTTTCCCTCCCCCGTCTCTCCTCCTCCCGCCCCACTGTAGCGCCGCTTCCACGCAGACCCATGGCTAGGTCAGGTGGACGTTGACTGACGGTGTCCGTTTCCCGGCTGCCGTTCGCGCGAACCCCCCACCACTGTTGTGGAGTGGGTAGTTGTTATCGGCCGGAGAGGAGTAGGGGATGGAGACTCGCCGGGTTCCTCAGGCCACCCCTGGAAATGAGCTCCCAACCCGGAACCTCAGAACCGCTGAGAGGGGAGGCGGTGAGGGCCGCGCAGGCGGGCAGTTTCTTGGGGCTGGGGGGAGGGGGTGTTCCCGAGCAGGACCTGTTTTTGCCGCTACCAAAGCCCTCCCCCAGATTGTCCCACTCTATACGCCCCCTGCCAGCCCCAAACCTGAGGAACCTGAGGACCCCGGGACATTTGGGAGGTCAAAATTGAGTCGGCCTGACATCCCTGACCAGGTGAGGGGAGACAGGGGGCCGAGCTCCGTGAAAAGTATACAGCAGGTCGCTCTGGGCCGGGGGTGGAGGGGAAGATGGGGTAGAAACCACTCGCCGGAAGCTACCCGGAAATCCCCAGCCCGAAACTGCGTTATCAGGAACGGCTTGAACTCCCAACTGCACGAGGTTTCCATTTTATTTTTCTGTTCTCTTTGTATAGTTTTAGAAGGAAGGCGTAACACCTTCCTTTTCAAGTTAACTGGTGGGACGTTTAGATCTTTTTTCTTTGGGAACCGGAGAGCCTGGCTCAGCCCCACTCAATGCCCTCCTGGTAACCCACTCTCATGGTCAGGGATGGATCGTCCAACACCCCATGACCGTCCCCCAGTGACTCGTATGGACCATCCAGGGCCCCTGGCTCTCCCCCAGTGACGCACACAGACGATCCGACACCCCTGATTCTCTCTTCTCCAATCCTGATTCTCCCCCAGTAAGCCAGCACGAACCAGACCAACATCCTGACTCTCCCCTCTGCATCTCTTACTCTCCTCCAGTGACCCAGCATGGACCATTCCACACCCCTGGCTCTCCCTCCTCGCTCCCTGACTCTCCCCACTCCGTCCCTGACTCTCCCCTCTCCATCTCTGATTCTCCCCCTCAGTGACCCTGCCCAGACCATCCTGCCACGTCCTCTCCCCTCTCCGTCCCGGACTCTCCGCTCTCCTTCCCAGACTCTCCCCCGGTGACCTGACACGGACCGTCCCGAGCTCCTGACTGTCCCTTCTCCGCTCTGACTCCCCCCTTCCCAGTGACCCCGCGTGGATGCCCACCCGTGGATCGGTCTCAACCCTTCTGACAACTCACCCTGAGCGGCGGCGCCCCCCGGGTCAGACCCTCCCCGGCCCAGGACCCCATCTCGGGCTTCGGGCTCCGCGGGCCAGGAGGAACGAGTGGTGGTTCGGTTCTCGCTGTCTCGTGCCGTGGGGACGGTCTACCCCGGGCCGAGCCCCAGACCGCGCCCTTCCGCCGTCGAGCGTGGCTCCCGGACGTCTCGGACTTACGGGGGACCGGATCCCTGTGAGGGAACCTCTCTGGCGCCGAGGCTTCCGCTGCCCCCCACGTTTGTCGGAGCGGGACGCGGCAGGGCTCGGGGGCCCGGGCTGGGCAGAGAGAACCGGTGTCGGCGAGTCGCGTTGTCTCGTTCTGGGAACATCTCGGGCCCCGGCCGCCGCCGTGACCCCAGCCCCCGGGGCTTGCCGGCTTCTCCCTCTGCCCGGCAGGGGACCTCGCCCACCGGGCCTGGAGGTGGCTCCCAGGTGGCCCTGTGCGCTTGGCAACGGGGAGAGGTGTGAAAACCGGCACCCGCCCCCGTCTCCGCCGCCGCCGTGTGCTTCGGGTTATTTTTATAAGTTTTATTAAAAAAACATGCAGAAAAAGCCCTCCCCCACCCCCTGCTCTCCTTTCCTGGCCTCTTGGAGCCATGTGCGCTGGGGTTCGGCCGGGAGGATGGGGAAGCTGGGGGGCTCTCGGTGCTTGTCGGACAGGAGCGGTGGGAGCGTGGGGGTGGCCCCCCTCCTGGCTTACGAGCCCAGGGTTGCTGTTCATTCCCTTTCCCCCGCCTGCGGCTCCCCCGGCCCGGGCGCTGTGCATTCGGTGGGGGTGACCGGAGGAGGGCTCAGGTCCTCCCCCAACCCCTGGGTCCTCAGTCGCTCCTGCCCCGAGTGGAGGGTGGAGGGCCCCCCCGCCTGTCAACTGAAGGTCAGGGGTGGGGGAGAGGGTGCCTCCAGGGGAGAGGTGAGGCCGGGAGGCGGGGGGGGCGGGTGGAGGTCCAGATATATCCCGGGACGGGGAGGGGTGGTCGGTCCCCGGGGGCGTCCCAGGTTGACTTTCTTCTTCTCCTCCGTTTGTTTCTCTTCTGCCGACCGTTGCCCAGGGGGCGGACGGGCGCCTGCAGCCGAGGATGTGGCGTCGGCGGTCCGGTGGGCGCCCGGCCCCCCGGAGTCCCCCTGTGCCGCTCCCACCCCGACGGCGCCGCCCGCCTGACGGCCTCCGGCCCCTGCCCGCCGGTGGCGGCACCCCAGCTGGCCGCGGTGTGCCGCCTGCACTCGGTCGCCTCCAGCCTCTTCCCGAGCCTCTCGTGGTCAGACCGGGACTCCAAGTGACCGTGGCTCGCCAGGGGCCGGCACGTCCATTCCGAAGGCGAGGACCCAGCCCGGGCCTGGCGGTCCGGCCCGGCTCCGGCCCCGGCCGCCCGGCGTCTCGGGACGCCCCCGACACCCCCTAGGGAGGGCCCGGCAGGAGGTCCCTCAGAGCAGCCCGGCGCTCCCTCCCCTGACCGCCCTCTGGCAGGCCGGGGGAGGGCGTGTGGGTTGGGCCACGCGACGGCTGCCGCGACCCCACCCACCCGCCCAGGACAGGGCGTAGGTCACAGGTGAGAGCCCACGGGTCGGGGCCGGCCGCTCGGTCCCGGCGCCCAGGGCCGTCAGTGGAGCGTGTCCCCCTTCCCGATGGAGAGGCCCGGCCCAGGGCCCGGACTTGGGTCGGGGACCTGCGGCCGGGGGCTGGATTGTCTGGGGCGGGTAGCCGACCTGCGTTGTCTCTCCCCTCCGACCCCGAAAGCGCAGCCAGGGGGTTCACCCTCACGGTGAAGGATGGACTCTCCGACTCCCCTGCTTCACCCTCCATCCTGCCCCTCCCCACTCCATCCTGTCCCTTCCCCGCTTCATCCTGCCTCTGTCCGCCCCCTCATCCCGCCTCTCTTCTCCCCGCCTCCATGCTGCCTTCCCCTGCTCCATCCTGCTTCTCTCCCCATCTCCATCCTGTCTCTCTCCCCGGAACTCCGTCGCTGCCTAGCCAAGCAGGAGAGATGGTACACGGAACACCGGAGGGCCCCTTCCCGCTCGTGTGCTCTCAGATCGAAGAGTCCCGAGATCCCTTGGGATCTTCCCAGGTCACATTCCCCCTTCTCCCCCTGCCAACCGCTGCCCACCCCAGCGGGGTGGAGGCGAGGGGAAGAGACAGGCGACAAATGCCAACGGGACCGGACTTTGCGGATCTCCAGTGGGGCCCGTGAGACTCCTTGCACTGCCTTTGGCCCCGAGCAGTCCCTCTCCGGCCCGGTCTGACGGGGGGTCGGGGTGGGGGGTAGGGAGCTGGCCGAGCTCAGCGGCCCACCGGGTCCTGCACCGTGGGGTGCCGCCCGCCCCTTCTGATCATCTCCCCTTGTCGTGTTTCCCACCCCCTTCCCTGCAGGATGGGTCGCCGCCCCCCCCCCCCCGCCCCCGCATGGCCCCTCGGTGCCCTGTCTCCCTGGCAGGGGTCTCCGAGGCAGCGGGGGCCTTAGGCGGGGGGCAGAGGCCAGGTCGCGATTGAGCGTGCAGGAGAGGGGGCTGCGCCCGCAACTTGCATGAGTTTATTTAACTGTAAAGAGATTTAAAAAAGAAAAGCCAAATCTATTTATTTTCACTTGTATTGAAGCAGAGCGGCCCCTATTTCAAAGACCAAGTCCTTTGAGAAAATATATCCCGGTTGCTGTTGGAACGCCCCCCTCTCCTTTTTTTTTTAAACAAACGATTATATTGTTCTATAAGCGTATTTTTCTAAGGCCTTCCCCCTCCCCCTCCCAATAAATTTCTGGTGTTTTACCTCCATGGCTCCCTTTGCCCTCCCTCCAGGTGGGGCTCATCCACGGTGGGATGGGGGAGGACAGAGTGCACAAGCTGGTGGGAAGGGGGGCCGGTGGTGGGGGCCGGGCAGGGGGGAGTGAGTATTTAAGTCCCTTCAGTCTGGCCAGGCCAGACCTCCAGCCCCATAAAGGCCTCGAATGCTGCAGGGGCTGCAGGTCGGGCCCGTGGGGTTGGGGGTGGGGGGTTTGGGCAGAGGGTCCTGCTGCCTGCAGGGTTTGGGGGATTGCGGGGGCGGGGGGGGTCAGAGAGATGTGGGAGCTGGAGTCGTGGAATTCTGGATCTGGAGTTGGAGGGGCTCCAGAGGGATGACTTGTGGTCCAGTCCCCTGCCTTCTGGCCTTGACCTCCTTGCTTGGGTCTAACAGAAATCCCTCAGAGCGCACGTTCAGCCGCTTTCTTCTTGCTCCGTCCTCAACCTTCTTTGGGCCACCTTCCTTTTCCCTCTACACTGGGTTCTTGTCTTTTCCACGATTTTTGCTCCCTTTCCTTCCTCACGGCGCATGGGACACAGTGGGGCCGCTTCCCCCCGGCCCCCACCCGTAGCACGGAAGTCTTAGGGGCCGTTTGCAGTAGAACATGCACCCGTAGCTACGCGTGCGCAAGCGCGTGCACACATACACACACGCACATACATGTCACGTTCCCTGGGAGGGTGGCTTTTGCCATCATGTTCCAGTCCAGCTGCTCTGCAGGCTGCTTGGAGGCTGTGAGCGGGGGTCAAGAGCCGCGGGCAGGCGCCGAGGGCCGTCCGGCCTCCCCTCCAGGATCCCGTGCCCCTCCTGCCCCCCTCTGCCCAATAATCCCATTCTCTCTAGTGTGTCGTCTTCAGGGACTCGGACGCCCGGTTGGCCCTGCAGACAGACAGAGAGGGGCTGGGGCCAGGGGTCAAGCCCTTTTCTAACTCCTCCAAACCCAGGACCCACACAACCGGCCCCCTGTACTTTAAATTGGTGTGGGGGTCTAAAGGAGGAGAGGTACCCCAGTCAGTCATACCCTGACCGGAACCCTTCCTCCCGTCAGCCCCCGATCCGGCCAGCCCCGGACGCTGCCTCCGACAGCGGCGAAGGATGCCTGGAGGAGCCATGTGCTTGTTGCCCCCCTGGACACTCATCCTCAGGCTAGGGATGGACCATCCCACACCCGACTCTTCCCCTCTTTGTCCTCGACTCTCCTCCGGTGACCCAGCACGGGCTGTCTCCCACCCCTGACTCTCCCCTCTCCTCCCTGACCGGTGACCTAGCACGAACCACCCAACCCCCTGACTCCTCTCCATTCCTGCCTCTCTTCCAGGGGCCCGGCACAGACCATTCAATACCCCTGACTCTCCCCTCTCCATTCCTGACTCTTCCCCAGTGATTCTGCATGGACCACTCAACACCTCTCATCCCTCCTCTCCATCTCTGACTCTTCTCCAGTGACCCAGCGTATACTACCGATAGTCCCGACTCCCCTGTCCAACCCTGACTCTCCCCCGGGACACCAATACCTCTGACTCTCCCCTCTTCTTCCATCCCCAGTTGTCTCACCAAGAGAGAGGAGAGGGATCAGGATCAGCAGGGGGACAAGGGGGCTAGGTTGCCATGGAGACAGCCTGGGGGTAGGGAAGGAGGTGGTGGGGGGGGTAAAACTTTCCCATCTCTTTAAGAGGCTGAATATGAGGTTTAAGCACAGGGACCAAGTTAGTGGGACTAGCTCCCTCGTCACTGGGGCTTCAGCCCTGGCTCCCCACCCTCGGCCGAGTGACCTGCCCCGCTCTGGGGCCCGTGGTAAGGGGTGGTGGAGGGGGCGGTCTCATAGCCCGGACCCACAGCTCACCTCACGCCGCCCGCCCCGGGCTAAAACGGCAGGAGGTCGTCGACCTCCAGGCGCAAGAAGGGTGTGAAGAAGCCCCGGACTCGCCACACGGTGCCCTTGCTGAGCAGCGGGGGGACCAGCCCCTCCAACAGCGCAGGGTGCACGATCAGGATGTAGAAGGCCGTCCAGGACACCCCAAACAGCAGGAGCAGCCTGGAGCCCAGCCACTGCGCTCTCCTGGAACCGGGGGAACGGGGAGCCGGGGGGCACGGGTAAGTGACGCGGGGAGTTGGGGAACAGATATGGGGAGGGCGTGTGGGGTGTGTTGGGGGAAGAGAGATGGTGAGGAGGAGGGGGGAAATGGGAGAGATTAAATGATTGTCATTTCCTACTTCTTTTTTTCCCAACAGTTGTAAATTCAAGAACTTGAGCAAAGCCCCCCCACCCCAGCCCCGAGTAAGTCCCACAGCCCGGCCAACCCAGACCTCTGTCTCCAGTGGGGAACCCGTCGCTTGGAGGAATCGGTGGTCGTTGCCTTCCGGGACGCCTACCTGAACGGTCAGGGATGGACCGTCCCACACCCCGGAGTCTCTGAGGCCTCTTCTTCTCTTACTCTACCCAGGTGAACCAGTATGGATCTTCCCACACCGCTGACTCTCCCCTCTCCATCTCTGACTCTCCCCCAGTAAACGGGCAAGGACCATCTGACGCTTCTGACACTCCCTTCTCCACGCATCTCCGACTCTCCCCAGGGAAGCAGCACAGACCACCCAGTGACCATCGACTCCCTCTTCTCCATCTTTGACTCTTCCCCCAGTGACCCACCACAGATCATTTCACCTGACTCTCCCCGAGTGACCCAGCACAGACCATGCCACCCCCTGACTCTCGCCTCGCCATCCCTGACTCTCCTCCCGTGACCCAGCATGGACAATTCCACACCCCTGATTCTCCTCCTGTGACCCAGCACCGACCATCCCACACCCCTGAATTTCCCCCAGTGACCCAGCCCAAATCTTAGCACACCTCTGACTCTCCCCTGTCTCAGCTGCACAGCTCCCTGTGGACATGGTTTCCCTGAGCTTACTCTGTGCTAAGAGAAGTATTTCCTGCTGGATTTTGGGGCGGGGGGGAGGGGTTGGTGGTATTTGTTAAGCGCTTACTATGTGCCAGATGCTGTACTGAGCACCGGGGTAAGTACAAGGTAATCAGGCTGGGCACAGTCCATGTCTCACATGGGACCCACAGTCTTGATCTCTATTTTACCACAGAGGAACTGAGGCACAAAGAAGTCAAGTGACTTACTCAAGGTCACACAGCTGACTGGTGTCAGAGTCCACGTTAGAACGCAGGTCCTCTGACTCCCAGCCCCGGACTCTTTCCACTAGGCCATTCTGCTTCTTTTTTATGGTATTTTTTTAAGTGCTTACTGTGTGCCAGGCTCTGTTAAAGTGCTGGGGCAGATATAAGTTAATCAGGTTGGACACAGTCCCTGTCCCACCCCGGGCTCACAGTCTTCATCCCCATTTTACAGGTGAGATATCTGAGGCACGGAGCTTTTAAATGTTCGTCTGATGGTCTAAAGCCGGCAACCCTCCGACTTCCGCGGGGGCTCCTTCAACCCGGTGGGTGGAATTCGGGGACCGGCCGTTCCGAGTTGGCGGTGGATCCGTCCTGTGGGCCCCGCCCAACCCACTCCCTGGGCCTCCCGGGCGAGCGGGCGGCCGTCCAAGGAGCCCCCCCCCAGGGCTCCGGCCCCGTGGCGGCCGGGGTCACGCATGCGCTGCGGGGGCCCGGGCCGTCCGGGCGGGGAGTGACGGGGCGGGGAGGAGAGGGGCTAGTCGGAGGGGCCTTCCGACCCAGCCCTTCCCGGTGCCGTCTGGACCGACCCCAGCCCCTCATCACCTACCTGACCATGCGGCCGACTCCACCTCTCTTCTCCCAGAGCGCCGAGATGCCCTGCCCCTGGACCGGTCGGGGAAACAGGCAGAAAGGAAGGGGTGACCCAGGGATCCTGCGAAGCTTTGACCACCCCTCCTCCTCTACCCTCCACATGCACTCAGGCTCTGTAGTCGGTGCAGCAGATGGTCACTGCTACGAGAAGCAGCGTGGCTTAGCGGAAAGAGAACGGGCCTGGGAGTCTGAGGTCGTGGGTTCTAATCCCGGCTCCGCCACTTGTCAGCTGGGTGACTTGGGTCAAGTCAGCTTCTCTGTGCCTCAGTTACCTCGTCTGTAAAATGGGGATTGAGGCTGTGAGCCCTATGTGGGACAACCCGCTGACCTCGTATCTACCTCCAGTGCTTAGAACAGTGCTTGGCACATAGTAAGCACTTAACAAATACCATAATAGCTATTATTATTATTACAGCAGGAAAGGGTGTTTGCATGGTGGGGCAGGAAGGGGCTTGGAGACCTTGACACCCCCCTGGAGCCCGCTGTCAATCGGGAGGAATTTGGGGCCAATCAGGAGATCCTGGAGCACTCTCTCCCAGCGCAAGCCCTTCCCTCAGCCCATTTGCCCCAGCCCGTTGCCCTCAGGTTCAGCTTCACTCTGAACCAACCCAACTCCAGCTGGACAATTCGGCCGTGTCCTCAGAGACGGTGAGGAAGCGGGGATTCTGGACATTTCCCCCAGGTGGGTAAGGTGCGGCCTCTGAGGGGATTTGCGTGGAGCGAGAGGGGTTTATCTCCAGGTCGGGGACCGTGCCCTTGGTATGTTCCTACCACCATTTCCAGGAGGACGGTTTCTGGCGTGGGCGCGGGAGTTGACACGTGTCGATCTTGAGGCCACAGGGCCTGGTCTTGGGTTTGTTCTCTGGGGGAAAAAGAACATTATCAGGGTTATCCTGGCTGTCACGGGATGGGATCTAGGAGGTCACATGGTCTGTGCCTCCCCCCCCACCCCCCTTTCAGACCGGAGCTTCCCCTTCCCCGATGGACAAGTTCTGGTGATCTCCAGAAACCGGGGCTCCGTGGCCGCGCCCCACCCCCAGGAGCCCATTTTGGTTCCTGAGGCAGGTGACCACAAGGTGTGGTTGGATCTGGGACTACTGGAATCTAGCCGCTGTGGGGCAGGGGTCTTGTCTGGTGCTGGGGGTGGGGAAATCGGTGGCCTGAAGGTGCAGTCCGTCATTCAGTTGAATTTACTGAGTGCTTACTGTGTGCAGAGCACTATATTAAGCGCTTGGGAGAGTACAGTATAACAGAGTTGGTAGACACATTCCCTGCCCACAATGAGCTCACAGACTAGAGGGAGGGATGGACGTGAATATAAATAAATTAAGGATATGTACCTAAGTGCCACGAGCCCGGGCCTGGGAGCCAGAAGGTTATGGGTTCTAATCTCAGTTCTTCCACTTGTCTACTGTGTGACTTGGGGCAAGTCACTTTACTTCTCTGGGCCTCAGTACCCTCATCTGTAAAATGAGGATTGGAACTGTGAGCCCCACATGGACTGTGAGGCTGTTGGACTGCGTCCAACCCGATTTGCTTGGATCTACCCCAGCGCTTAGTATAGTGCCTGGCACGTAGTAAGCGCTTAACAGATGCCATAATAATTATTATTATTATTATTAGTTGAGGGAGGGGTGAATAAAGGGTACAAATCGAAGTGCAAGGGTGACACAGAAGAGAGCGGGGAAAGAGGAAATGAGAGCGTAGTCAGGGAAGGCGTCTTGGAGGAGATGCCTTCAGTAGGTCTTTGAAGGTGAAGGGGGTGTTGTCTGTTGGATACGGAGAGGGCCGGCGTTCCAGGCCAGAGGCAGGCCACGGGCGAGGGCTCGGCAGAGAGATGGATGAGCTCGAAGTGCCGTGAGAAGGTTGGCATTTGAGGAGTGAAGCGTGCGGGCTGAGTTGTAGCAGGAAAGCACCGAGGTGAGAGAGTCGGGGCAAGGGGATCGAGAGCTTTAAAGCCTACGGAAAGGAGTTTCTGTTCGATGCGGAGTTGGACGGGCAGCCTCTCTTGGATCTTGAGGAGGGGGGAAACGAGACATTCTGTAGCAAAATGATCTGGGCAGCAGAATGAAGCACAGACTGGAGTGGAGAGAGACGGGAGACAGGAAGCTCAGAGAGGAGGCCGCTACGGTCAACGAGGCGGATCGGGGTTAGCACTTGGATCGACGTGATAGCAGTTGGGACGGAGAGAAGGAATTGACAGATTGTCACCAACAGCGTTTCTGGCGCTCAGCCCCAGGCTGCTCTGGGGACAGAGTCCAGGTTAGGGCTAGGGCCGGGCGACGGACCAAATCAGGAGTGAAGGATCTGGGTTGGGGGTGGCCAGGGGTCAGGCTGAGCGGTGAGGTCGACATGGACCTGGTGTCTCAGGGTTCGGGTTAGGGGCGGTTAGGGGGTCGTGGTCAGGGCTAGGGTGAGGCGGGAGTGCTGCCGTTTGCTTTTTTGGACAACGGGACTGTCGGACAATCCCCTGGTGGCAGTTGCTGATTTCGACCTGTGGTTCGCTCCCCCATCCTCTGGGCCCGGGGCAGGGGAGCTCCGCGTGGCGGCCTATCCCCTCACCCTCTGCCCTCAGGGCCCCGCCCCGGCTGGCCCCAGCCCGTCTGTCCCTCGCACACTCACGCTTGCATTGTGAGCTGCAGCGCCTCCATCTCCTGCAGCGCCTCCCCGACGCCTTGTCTGAGATTCTGGGAGGGGGATGAGGTGGGGTAAGGGTCACTCTTCACCCCTACCCCCGTCCCAGTGATACGTGACGAAGCCTTCCCACCACCATCTTCTGCGCACACACTCTTCAGGCGATCCCCCCCATCCAGACAGGGGATGCCGAGCAGCCCTCGCCTTCCTAGCTGGGTCGCCCAAGGACTGGACCCGCCCAACGCCCCCGCAGCCCCAGGAGAGTAAATTGAGGAGGCAGCCCAGGGCAGGCAGAGAGCCAGGGTGTTGGGTGCGGCAGAGGGGCAGAGATAATGCCAGGGATCAATGGCTTTGCCCTGGCTCTGTCCTCCTGGGGGAGGCCCAGGGCTCAGGAGCTCCCCAGTCTGGGGCCAGTGGCTCAGGTGCCCGAGTCCTCGCCTCCCCATCAGGGCTCCGTTGACTGAGCGTTTTCTGTGTGCAGAGCACTGTACGGAGAGCTTGGGAGAGTACAATACAATTCTCTGCCCACAGCGAGCTCAACCCACATCACTCCCAGGCCTCGACGCCCCATCGCCCCCAGCCCGGGCCCCTTGCTCCGAGCGGGGGTCTGCGGGGCCGGGCTTGGCCGGGGTCAGACTCCGATCTTACCTGGACGCTGAGAGACTGTTCGGCTAGAGAGGCCTGGACCGTGCTCACGGCCGCCTGCACCTGCGACGCAGTCGGGATCGTTGGGATGGGTCAGCCAGCCGCCCCGGGAAGGGGGCCAGCTGACCACCCACCCTCCCCGAGCCTCCAGCCCTTGCCCCGGACTCAGCCCCTCCCCGGCCCTTTCCCGGTCTTCGCCCGCCCCAGCCCTCTCCCCGGACTCTGCCCGGCCCGCAGCCCCCGCGTCTGGACCGGTCTGGCCGATATCTAGGAACTGACTCCTGGGTCACCTCTGAGATGATCTCCTTCTTTCCCTGGAACTCCTGCCTCAGGTGCTGCAGGTCCGTCTGTGGGGGGGCAGGGGAGGTGGCACTCAGCGCACCGTGGAGGTGGGCACTGGGGACAGGTCCCAGGGTGACCGACCATGCAGAGGGCTGCAGACAGCCACTGGGAATGGGACAGCAGTAGGAACCGGGCGGTCGCCCTCTCCAGAGGCCCCTGTTGACGAGGGTGCGGGACAAGATGAGACGGCCCATCCTCCCGCTGATGCCCCGTACCTGGGGGGCCGCCCCTCTTCACCGGCCCTCCCTCGACCCCAGAATCCTCAAATCACGTCACCCCCGACCCTGAACCTTATATCGTCCCACCTCCGATGCTGGGATGTCCCTTTCCCCTCTTAACAGGGAATGGAAACCCTGTCCCAGAAAGGTTAAATGACTTGCCTAAGGGTCACACAGCAGTCTCGCCGGTAGGCAGCGGGGTGGGTGAGTCCTCCGTGCCTCCCTCCCTCCATCGGGCAGTACCTGCCCCCACCCTAGCAGTGCTCCCATCTGCTGCCCAGAGAGAGGGTGGTGGGGAGGGCCGGAGGGAGGAGGAGGCAGAGGGAAGGGCAGGCAGGAGATGGGGAAAGGAATGGGCAGAGAATAGAGGGGGGGAAGCCTGGAAACTCCTGGAAGGCAAGGATCATGTCTACCAATTCTGCTGTACTGCACTCTCCCAAGCGTTTAGTCCAGTGCTCTGCACACAGTAGGTCTTCAAAAAATACTCTGGATCGGTTAGGAAGAACAGGGGCAGGGGTCATAGAGGTGGAGGTGGAGGTGGGCTCCCTCTTGGAGCCTCAATGTCGTCCAAGGCCAGGGCCCCCGCGACTCACCTCTGCCTGGCGGACGAAGCCGGCCCAGGAGTAGGAAGGTCCACGGCTCCCGGCGGCCCAACTTTTTTCCTCCTGCTGTTGGGCCAAACCAAAATGGGGGCGCGGGTGGGGGGAGGCGTGGAGTGGGGCGGAGCTGGTTTCTGGTTTGGCCAAAAGGGGCACCTTCATTCCCTGCCCCCGGCCAGCCAACTAGCCCCTCCGCCAGCCCCTCTACCACCTCCACTAGATGCTCTACACTCTGAGGAAAAGAGAGAGGCTGCCCACCCCTGCCCAGGATCTCATTCCCGGGCACTGCAGCGTGGCTTAGTTGAAAGAGCACGGGTTTGGGATTCAGAGGTCATGGGTTCTAATCCCGGCTCCGCCACTTGTCAGCTCTGTGACTTTGGGCAAATCGCTTAGCTTCTCTGAACCTCAGCTACCTCATCTGTAAAATGGGGATTAAGACTGTGAACCCCACGTGGGACGACCTGGTTACCTTGTATCGACCCCGGTGCTTAGAACGGTGCTTGGCAAATGCCGCAATTATTATGATTATTATTCTGTCCACCCTCCACAGTGACACGCAGGGGATGGAGCACTTGTGGGCGGGTGAAGGCGTGAGGCATGGAACCGGGGGAGGGACGTGGAGCGAGGCAGGCTCGGGCCCGAGATTTGGAGCTGTGCCAGGGCTCAGAGCTGGGCTGGCCGGGAAGTACCCGCGGATCCCACCTCCCCCGGGCCGCACACCCGATGACGGGGCGCACCGAGGGGCCGGCCCCCAGGTTCTGGGCTCCGGGACTCAGGCAGCCCCTCCTCTGTCCAGCCTGGCCCGGACCCAGACCCAGGGCCCACGGTGACAGCTGCTCCATCTGCAGGTTCAGATCCTTGCTTTTCTTTGCCTGGAGACCCGGAGACACAGATCGGGGTCAGGCTGGGAGACCGGAGATGACAGAGATCGGGAGATGGAGAGGTGGAGACAGAGACCGGAAGACATGGAGATGGAGACAGAGATAATGACATGGAGGCATGGAGAGAGTCAGTGACACAAAGACAGAGAGAGATAGAGACGGTGACAGAGTTGCAGGGGCAGAGATGGAAAATAGCAAAGAGGCAATCAGTTGGACGTACAGGAGTCAGAGAAGCAGAAGCAGAGGGAGACAGAGATAGAAACTGGCAGAGAGGCAAGGAAATGGGAAAGGAGGGAGATCCCTGGGGGTCTCCAGGTGGCCCCCTGCAATCCTGCAGAGCCCCGAGACCTCAGTCACTGTCCTTCTGCCGTCTGTTTAACTTGGGGGTCACCTGCCCCGTTCCTCTCCCACCAGCAGAACAAGACCACCTCCTTCCAGAAGCCGCCATGCCCCCCCGTACCAGGGTCCGGTTCGCCAACTCCCGCTCCAGCTCCCTTATGGTCTGCCTTAGTTCGGCCAGCGAGACGCTAACTGTGTGGAGCCCTCCGCTCGCGACGGCCGGGTGGCTGTGGGAGGAGAGGCGGCCCTGGTCACTGACCGCTGCCCCTGCCCTGCCCAGTTCAGGTGGTAAGTTGCTTGGAGGGGCATGGCCGGGGGCGTGGGGGCTCAGAGGATGGGGGGCTGCCTGTGGGAGCAGAGGGTCTGCCTTCCAGAGGGGTAACACTGTGGGGAGAACTCAGCACCATTATTTGCCCCTAGGGATGGGTGTGTGTCTGAAGGGCCGTGCTCTGTCTTATCATCCATCTCTGACCCTCCCAACACCCCCAACCCCATCCCAGAGAAGGAGACCCTTCATATCTCTCCAAGGAGTAAGACTAGACAGAGGTTGTCCGTCTCCCACCCCGTCTCCCCCTCCCCCCAGTACCGGCTCCTCCTCCCCCCACGGGGCAGTCCAGAGGCAGGGGCCTGGACAGAATGACCTCGCCAGGTTCAAGGAGTTCCACCCTTTTCAGGGGGTGACTTACTGGTCTCTGGCCGGGGAGTTCCTGGAGTCCTTCATCACGTCCTCTCCCTGCTGGTAAGAGAGGACAAGGATCACCCCCAGGAGGACCACAGAGGGTGGGAGTTGGAGTGAGGATGGACCCCCTGGGCCTCACATGCCAATCACATGGGTACCTGTGTGCGTGCGGGCAGGCGTGCACATGTGCACTAGATGTGACCCAAACCCTTACAGAGCATGCTCAGAGGAGGAGACTCAGGGTGTGGTCAGTGAGGATCCACTCCCCGTCCCCAAGCGCGCCCAGTGCCGCCAGCCTCCCCGCTTCTTTCCTGCCGTTGTCTGTTCAGATCTGCCTTCCTCATCCCTCCTGAGACCAGGGTCCCCAGGGTGCCCGCCTACAGACCCCAGCGCTTAGGGGAGTTTTTTGGGGTGATCCCGACACCAGGCTTGCCTCTCCACCCACTCTCAGTGACCGCTGGGGATGGAGGAGGAGACGCGGGGTGGGTAGGGCGGGGGTGGGTGGGCTCCCATCCCCCGCAGCGCCTTTACCGGGACCTCGCCCCACGCAGTCCCAGAAGGCTGCAGGGCCCGACGAGTCCACCCTGAGCGGCTCCAGCCCTGGCTTGGGTCATCATAGCCTGAACAGTTGTAGGACGCGCTGCTGCGTCTGTGCAGGCCCGCCCGGGTGCTCCGGGATAGTCGGCCCCCTTATCCTCCAGGCTAAAACTCCCGCTTTCTTCACCACCAACCCATTCCCCATCACCTTGGCTGCCACCTGCAGCAGCCGCCGCCCGCTGACCTCAGCTGAGGAAGGAATAGGGCCTTGTTTCCCGTCTTATCCTCAGGTGTGCCCCCCCGAATCGTGTTCTTCTCCTCTGGGTCTGGAGAGCGGGGCCCTTCTTCTCCCCTGGGGCTGGGGAGCACAGCCCTTCCTCTCCCCTGGGGAGGGTTTGAATCTCACCCCTTTTCTGCCTCGTCTCCCCAACAGCTCTTGTCACAAAGGTTGGGTCAAGGGTGGCCACAGGCGGGGAGGGCGGGGGCACTTGTCATAATAGACGGGAGGAGCCAGGCAGGGCTGAGATGGACTCTGAACCCGGCTCCTCCCTTCTCGCTCTGCCTGGCCCCCGAGGGGTGGACAGCTAGAGAGATGGACATTGGAATAGCCGGTGGTCTAAGGTGAAGCGGTCCAAGAGAAGCAGCGTGGCTTAGTGAGAAGAATTTGGGCTTGGGAGTCAGAGGATGTGGGTTCTAATCCCGCTCCACCACTAGTCTGTTGTGTGACCTTGGGCAAGCCGCTTAACTTCTCTGGGCCTCAGTTACCTCATCTGGAAAATGGGGATGAAGACTGTGAGCCCCACGTGGGACAACCCGATTACCTTGTATCTACCTCAATACTTAGAACAGTGCTGGGCACATAGTAAGCGCTTAACAAATACTATAATTATTATTAAGGGAAGAGGGGCCTGCTGATCAGGCGACCGGCAGGGTTGGAGATCAAAACCTGGGGACAGCACGGGGGGGACGACAGCCCTTCGGTGTCTCTGGCAACCCCCAGGAAGGAGGCTTACATGCCACAGGAGGGCACCCCCCTACCCGGACTGGCTCAGTCCTGGGGGTCTGGAGGGTCTTCATCCTACCCCTTCCTGCCCCCTAAGTCGGGGAGGGACAGCTCCAGGCCTCCCTGCAGCCTGGATGCGGGAAATGGGATTCATCTGGGGCATCCGACCCCGAGGACCCCACCCAAACAGCCCAGGATGGTGGGGAGAGTCGGGGACTGAGTGCCCTCCTGGACGGGGCTGCCGACCGGCTTGGGTCACAGGACTGTCCCTCCAAGTAACCATGCTTGGAGGACCCCATGCCAGGACCACGGCTTACGTCAGATCTTCCTTATTAAAGCCACCCACTGACCCCCCTCTTCTCCCCCGTGCTAGGGAACACCAGCCCAGCATCATGTGGTAGATGCACACTTTTGCAGGTTCCTTTTAGAGCCAAAGAAAGCCACACTCCCAAATGCTTCCTCTTTTTTATGGTATTTGTTAAGCGCTTGTTATATGCCAGGCGCTGTACTAAGCACCGGGGTAGATACAAGATAGACACAGTCCATGTCCCACGTGGGGCTCACACTCTTAATCCCCATTTTACAGATGAGGTAACAGGCACAGAGATGTCAAGTGACTTGCACAAGGTCACCTAGTAGACAAGTAGTGGAGCTGGGATAAGAACTAGGCTACACTAGGCTACACAGTTTCTCCCAACTCTTAATTCCTACTCATCAGAGACCTGCAAGCTAACTTCCCCTTGATGCAGGAATCTCTGGTGTGCAGGGAAGGTGTCTACCAATCACTTACTCATATTTATTAAGTGCTTACCCTGTGCAGAGCACTGTACTAAGCACTTGGGAGAGTATAATATAACAGAGTTGGTAGGCATGTTTCCTGCCCACAGGAGCTTACGGTCTAGAGGGGGGGACCGACGTGACTGTAAATAAATGAATTACACATATGTACGTAGGTGCTCTGAGTCTGAGGGAGAGGTAAATAAAGGATACAGAATCAAGTGCGAGGGTGACGCCGAAGGCAGCGAGAGAAGAGAACATGAGGGTTTTACTGGGGAAGGCCTTTTGGAGAAGATGGGATTTTTATAATGTTTTGAAGGTGGGGAGAGTGATTGTCTGTCAGATATGAAGGAGGAGGGTGTTCCATCTTAGAGGCGGGACGTGGGCAAGAGGTCGGCGGCAAGAGAGATGAGATCGAGGTATAGTGAGTAAGTCGGACTTAGAGGACCAAAGTGTGTGGGCTGAGCTGAAGTGGGAGAGCCACAAAGTAAGGAAGGAATGGGCTAGGTGTTTGAGTGCTTTAAAAGCCTATGAAAAGGAGTTTCTGTTGGATGCGGAGTGGATGGGCAACCGTCGGAGGTTCACGATGAGTGGGGAAACGTGGACAGAACAGCTCTGTAGAAAAATGATCCGGGCAGCAGAGTGAATTATGGACTGGAGTGGGGAGAGACAGGAGATAGGGCGGTCAGCGAGGAGCCTGATGCAGTAATCAAAGTCGAATGGGATAAACGGTTGGATTAACATGGTCGCAGTTTGGATGGAAAGGAATGGGCAGATTTTAGTGGTGTTGTGAAGGTAGAACTGACAGGATTTGGTGACAGATGGAATATGTGGGTTGAATGAGAGAGATGAGTCAAGGATAAAGCCAAGGTTACAACCTCGTGAGAGAGGATGGTGGTGCTGTCTACAGTGATAGGAATGTCGGGGGCTGATAAGGTTTGCGTGAAAAGATGAGTTCTGTTCCGCACAGGTTAAATTTGAGGTGCCGGCGGGACATCCACGTAGAAACGACCTAAAGGCAGGAGGAAACTCGAGACTGCAGAGAAGCAGTGTTTCTTCTAGTGGATAGAGTTTAGGCCTAGGAGTCAGAAGGACCTTTCATTCATTCATTCAATTGTATTTATTGAGCACTTGTACTAAGCGCTTGAAAAGTACAATTTGGCAACAGAGACAATTTCTACCCGACAGTGGGCTCACAGTCTAGGAGGGAGAGACTGTCTCTGCCACTTGTCTGCTCCGTGACCTTGAGCAAGTCACTTCTCTTCTTTGTGTCTCAGTTACCTCATCTGTAAAATGGGGATTAAGACTGTGAGCTTCCACCTGCAACACGGACTCTGTCTATCCCGATCAACTCCTAGGACATGGACCGTGTCTATCCTGATTAGCTTGTATCTATCCCGGTGCTTAGTACAACGCCTAGTACATAGTAAGCACTTAGAAAATACCATAAAAAAATGGAGAGAGGTGAGGGCTGGAGATGTAAATTTGGAAATCATCTGCACCGAAGTGGCAGTTGAAGCCTTGGGAGCAAGTGAATTCCCCAAGGGAGTGGATGGAGATGGAGATTAGGAGGAGACCCAATCTCCCCCAGTTAGGAGGTGATGATCAATTTGTGTTGTCAGCGGGAAATCTAAGTAGAGGTGTCCTGAAGGCAGGGGGAAATAAGGGGCTGCAGAGAAGGAGAGAGATCAGGCCTGGAGATGTAGATATGTACTGTCTTGCACTGTACTCTCACCAATACTTGGTACGTGCTCTGCTCAAGGTAAGTACACAGTGAATACCACGGGTCGATTGAAGGAAATTCTCCTCCTGACAGTGCAGACGGCATCGATTCCTCCACCGTCCGTTGATAGTACGTGGAAAGACTTTCCTTAAGAGATCTCTGTTTTGACGTTCCTATGAGAGAGCCTTCTCGTCGAGCGGTCCTCAAGATGACCAGATGGTCCGCCCCGGACCGACGTGGGCTCAGTGCCGGGTATCTGCGTTGTTCGGCCGGGACGCCGGGTGCCCGGGGGCTCCCACTGGACTACTGGTACCACTGGACATCCAAGCACATTGTCGGAGATGGGTAATTTCACACCTCCCGACCGTCTCCCAGTGACCCGGCACGGACCATTCATTCATTCATTCATTCATTCATTCATTCAATAGTATTTATTGAGCGCTTACTATGTGCAGAGCACTGTACTAAGCGCTTGGGATGAACAAGTCGGCAACAGATAGAGACAGTCCCTGCCGTTTGACGGGCTTACAGTCTAATCGGGGGAGACGGACAGACAAGAACAATGGCACTAAACAGCGTCAAGGGGAAGAACATCTCGTAAAAACAATGGCAACTAAATAGAATCAAGGCGATGTACAATTCATTAACAAAATAAATAGGGTAACGAAAATATATATAGTTGAGCGGACGGGTACAGTGCTGTGGGGATGGGAAGGGAGAGGTGGAGGAGCAGAGGGAAAAGGGGAAAATGAGGCTTTAGCTGCGGAGAGGTAAAGGGGGGATGGCAGAGGGAGTAGAGGGGGAAGAGGAGCTCAGTCTGGGAAGGCCTCTTGGAGGAGGTGATTTTTAAGTAAGGTTTTGAAGAGGGAAAGAGAATCAGTTTGGCGGAGGTGAGGAGGGAGGGCGTTCCAGGACCGCGGGAGGACGTGACCCGGGGGTCGACGGCGGGACAGGCGAGACCGAGGGACGGCGAGGAGGTGGGCGGCAGAGGAGCGGAGCGTGCGGGGTGGGCGGTAGAAAGAGAGAAGGGAGAAGAGGTAGGAAGGGGCAAGGTGATGGAGAGCCTTGAAGCCTAGAGTGAGGAGTTTCTGTTTGGAGCGGAGGTCGATAGGCAACCACTGGAGTTGTTTAAGAAGGGGAGTGACATGCCCAGATCGTTTCTGCAGGAAGATGAGCCGGGCAGCGGAGTGAAGAATAGACCGGAGCGGGGCGAGAGAGGAGGAAGGGAGGTCAGAGAGAAGGCTGACACAGTAGTCTAGCCGGGATATAACGAGAGCCCGTAATAGTAAGGTAGCCGTTTGGGTGGCGATATTGTAGAGGTGAAACCGGCAGGTCTTGGTAACGGATAGGATGTGTGGGGTGAACGAGAGGGACGAGTCAAGGATGACACCGAGATTGCGGGCCTGCGGGACGGGAAGGATGGTCGTGCCATCCACGGTGACGGAGAAGTCTGGGAGCGGACCGGGCTTGGGAGGGAAGATGAGGAGCTCAGTCTCGCTCATGTTGAGTTTTAGGTGGCGGGCCGACATCCAGGTGGAGACGTCCCGGAGGCGGGAGGAGATGCGAGCCTGAAGGGAGGGGGAGAGGACAGGGGCGGAGATGTAGATCTGCGTGTCATCTGCGTAGAGATGGTAGTCAAAGCCCCGACTCTCCCCTCTCCATCCTCGACTGTCCCCCTGTGACCCAGCACGGACGCTCCATCCACCGTATCTGTGCCACCCCGCTCTGCACCCTGTGCGACTGCCCGGCTCCCTGCGGGAACGGTTTCCCCGTGGTCACTCCCACGGGGGGGACTCGGGGAGACCCCGGGTATCGTGGGGGGCTCGCCCGGCCGGACGGGGGTGTCCGGCTCCCACCCCCAAAGCCTCACGGACCAGTAGGGACCTTGCGATGACCCTGGGGTTAACGGGGAGCGTCGGTGTGGGAGAGATGCCCTCTTGGAGGGGGGTGGGCGGGGGGGGGGGGGGTCCCGCCTGCCGTGACTCCGGTTACCCACCAGGTGGCGCCGCCGCCCCGCGCACGGACCCTGCAGCGGCCCCGGCTTGATGCACAGAGACCCGGGGCCCGGAATCGGGAGGATCCGGGTTCTAATCCCGCCTCTGCCGCTTGACTGCTCTGTGTCCTTGGGTAGGTCACTTCCCCTCTTCGTGCCCCAGTTCCCTCATCTGTCAAAGGGGGATTCATTCAGTCAGACTGATTGAGCGCTGACTCTGTGTGGAGCCTTGTACTAAAGTCTTGGGAGAGTACAGTATAACAATAAACAGACACATTCCCTGCCTAAATAATGATAATAATGGAATTTGTTAAGCGCTCACTATGTGCAAAGCACTGTTCTAAGCGCTGGGGGGATACAAGGGATGAGGTTGTCCCACATGGGGCTCACAGCCTTAATCCCCATTTGACAGTTGAGGGAACTGAGGCCCAGAGAAAAATAAATAAAATAAATTGTGGTATTTGTTAAGCGCTTACTATGTGCAAAGCACTGTTCTAAGCGCTGGGGGATACAAGGTGATCAGGTTGTCCCACGTGGGGCTCACAGTTTTTTAATCCCCATCTGACAGGTGAGGTAACTGAGGCACAGAGAAGTTAAGTGACTTGCCCAAGGTCACACAGCTGACTAGCGGCGGAGCCGGGATTAGAACCCGTGACAGTGAAGTGACTTAGCCAAAGTCACACAGCTGACAAGCAGTGGAGCCGGAATCAGAACCCAAGACCTCTGACTCCCAAGCCCGGGCTCTTTCCACTGAGCCATGCTGCTTCTCATATTTATTGAGCGCTTATTCTGTGCAGAGCACTGTACTAAAGTCTTGGGAGAGTACAATATAACAATAAACTGACACCTTCCCTGCCTCAAACGTGTAAGAGCCCAGTCTTCCCTCCCTCTTAAACTGTGAACCTCAGGTGGGACAGAGATCCGGTCTGACCTGATTGCACTGTAGCCAATCAATCAGTCATATTTATTGAGCACTTACTAAATGCAGAGCACTGTACTAAGCGCTTGGAAGAGGATGGTATAATTGAGTTGGAAGACACATACCCTGTATCCTCCCAAGCATTGGCACAGGTAATTATTCTTCTTCTTCTTATTATTTTGCAAGTCCCGGAGGACCCCCGCGATCCGGCTGGAGGATTTGGGTATCACGTTTATTTCACTGTACTCTCTCTGAGTGCCGGCTGGATCTTTGACTTCTGCTCCAATCCCTTAAATTCCCACTATGGCACTCGGCACACTCTGACACGGAATTATTTTTGCAGGTACTACGTGTGAAGTGCTGAGGGAGATACAAGATACTCAGATCATTCATTTAATGTTACTTACTGAGTGCTTACTGTGCAGGCACACGACACTCTCCGTCTGAGGGAGGGGGAGTGAGTATCTTAGCCTTTCTGGACCTCAGTTTCCTCATCTGCACAATGGGGCTAAGAAGGAACTTGCTCAAGGTCACAGGAGGCCAAGGGATGGAGCCGAGAATAGAACTCAGGGCTCCTGGCTCCTAGCTCTCGTCACACTCTTTCCACCCACCACAGACTGAGAAATCCACGTGGTGGCTAAGGGGTGGCATAAGGAGGTGGGGGCTGATCACGGAAGGCTTCCTGAAATAGGTGTCCATTTGGGTGGGCTGTGAATGAAGGGCATTCTTCTCAAGATCCTCCCCAGCTGTCTTCCTGCTCAGCCCCCCTGGGAACACTGTTCTGCCCAGCCTGCTCAGTCCTCCAGAGCACTGTCTTATCCAGTCTCCTCAGTCTCTCAGAGTACTGTCCCATCCTGTGTGCTCAGGCCCCTGGAGTACTGTGCTCACCAACCTGCTCAGTTCCCGGAACACTGCCCTAGCCCGTCTCCTCTGCTCTCCGGAGCACTGCACTGTCCTTTCTGTTCGGGCCCCCTGAGCACTGCCCTGCCCAGTCTAAGAACACTGCCCTGTCCTGTCTCCTCTGTCCCCCACAGCATGCCCTCTTCTGTCCAGTTCCCTGGAGCACTGTTCTGTCCAATCTGTATGGGTCCCTGGAGCACTGTCTGGACCTCTCACCCCCAGGATGCCGGAGGCCAGGTCAGAATGGGGTGTCTCTTCCTCCATATGTAAGAGCCTCCCTCGTCAGGGTCTCCCCTCCTCCAGCTTAGATGGCCTTGGGCCTGGGCCAGAGTCACCAGGAACAAAGTACCAGATTGCCTGCACCTCGAACTTCCTTGGTCGTTGGGGAGCAGGGTGAGGGAGAGGGACATAACCCCTTGGGACAAGCCACGTGTCTGCACGTCTAATCCCCTTGTGTAGCTAGCTCCTCCTCAACCAATCAGTCAGTGGTATTTATTGAGTGTTTCTCGTGTTCAGAACATTGTACTTGAAAGAGTACGATACAGCAGATTTGGTTAACACATTCCCTGCCCACAATCTCTCTTCTCTCTTCTTCCTTCTCCCTCTTCACATCCTCCATGCCCTTCTTTTTCCCTTGTCCCCTCGCTCCTCTACCGGCTTTTCCTCCTCTTCTTCAGCTCTTCCTCCTCCTCTCCCAGTTGTTCCTCCTTCCCAGCTTCTCCTCCCCCAGCTCTTCTTCCTCCCCACCTCCTCCTCCCCCAGCTCCTCCTCCTCCTCCTCCTCCCTCAGCTCCTCCTCCTCCCCCTCCCTCCAGCCCCTCCCCGGTCAGACCCTCCTCCGTTTCCCGCCCCCGCTTCCCCCGGCAGGCAGGCAGGCAGGCAGGCTCTCCCCTCGGCTGTCCTGCCGGTCCGAGGAGCGGGATGCCCACAGCTCCCCCCGTTGCTAAGCAGCCTCTCCCTCTGCGGGCGCCTGTCTCCATGGCAACACCTCCTCGTCCCGGTTCCAGGCAGCCTGTTGCCATGACGGCCTGATTCTCCCCGGGCCGCTGGCAGGAGGGGCCCAGGTCCCTTGAACTTCCCGCCGGCCCTGGGGGAGAATCAAGCGCAGGGTAATCCGCCACGGAGGGCCAGGGACTGGGAGGTCAGGACATCCAGAGGGTCTCCCCTGGCTGGGGAGCTGGGGAGCGGGGTCCCCTGCTCCCGGCCGCGAAGGAGGGTTTAGCTGATATTGAGCGGAAGAGTCTTCCTGAATGCCCCTGAATACTGTGTGCTAGTCTCGGTCCCACGTGGGACTCATTTTATAGATGAGGTAAGTGAGGCACAGAGAAGTGAAGTGACTTGCCCAGGGTCACACAGCAGACAAGCGGCAGACCTGGGATTAGAACCCACAACCTTCTGACTCCTAGGCCTGTGCTCTACCCGGTAGCCAAGTTACCTCATCTGTAAAATGGGGTTTGAAACTGTGAGCCCCTTGGGGGACAGGGACTGTGTCCAACCTGATTCGCTCGTATCCATCCGAGTGGTTAGGACAGTTTCTGGCACATAGTAAGCGCTTAACAAATCCCATTATTATTAATTATTATTAACGGAGGAGGCGGCCTGGGTTTGTCCTCGTTGGCGGAGGAAGGAGGTTCCAGGGTTTGTCTGGTGATGGGGACATCTGCCAAAGCCTGGAGTGGAGTCAGGGGGTAGAAGGGCTCACCTGGGAGCAGGAGGCCTGGTTTCTAATCCCAGCTCTGCCACTCGCCTTCCATGTGATACTGGGTAAAACAAGGAACTTCTCTATGCCTCCGTTTTGTCACCTGGAAAATGGTGTTAATATAACTGTTTTCCTTCTCCCTTAGACCATGAGCCCCATGTGAGACAGGGACTGTGTCCAACCTGACCATTTTGTACCTACCCCAGTGCTTAGCACGATACCTGGTACACTGTAAGCACCCAATAAATAGCGCAGACATTATTGTCATTATTAGCTGCAGAATCAGTCACAGAGTGGATAATCCAGCCTAATCCTGCTTCCCAAACCTCATCAACAGCTCAGCCCCAACAATCAGTGGTATTGATTGAGCGCTTACTGTTTGGAGGGACACTGTACTGACTGCTTGGAAGAGGGACAGTACAATAATTGGGAGAGACAATCTCTGCTGTCTTTGAAGGTGGGAAGAGTAGTTGGAACACTTAAAACTCCTTTCATTCCTTTAGTTGACAGCAATCGAGCCCCTGGTACCAGCATCCCATCGCCAAGAGGACCATAGAGGGTTCATCCCCCTGCTTCCAGGCAGATGACCGACTAGCCCTTCCAGGGTGGATGGCAGAAGATGTCTGTACTTCCCTTGAAGATCTCCTCGACCAACACCCCCTTCCTCTCACTGGGTCATCCATCCCGGCATTTATTTCCCACCCCTGCCTCCGGTAAGTCAGAAAGTTCTTCCTTGTGTCCCACTGCAATCTCCCCTGCTGCAATTACAGTCCATTCCTTCCCATTTAGGCCTCATCACCCTCCCCACCCACCGCTGGAACCCGGGGGCACCGGCCCATCAGCCCCAAAGACCAGGGGTCTCCCTCCTCCTCCTCCTCGTGCTCTGCCTTCAGGACCGGCTGGGGCCGGGGGTTCACCTCGCCTCCCTACACCCCGCATGGTGGCCACTCTGGTCCACTGGGCCTCCGTTCGTGGGTTCTTTTCTGCCGGTGTCACCCTGGGTGGAATCTGCGGCCTGAATGGACCGCAGTTCACTTATCCCAGTTCCCAGCTCCAAGTGCAGCCCAGACGGTGGTCTGAGAAAGTTTTGCGGACTGGAGTTCTGGCCCTCTGGGGAGACCCCTGCGGTCTGGATGATCTCCCCCCTCCCCTCCCTTTTGTCTCGGAGGGCTGCTGAAAGCACAGAGGCGAAGGCCGGATGTTGTGGGGTGGTCTGGCCCTCCTGGGGGGCCCCTGCATCTGACCTGCCCTCCCATTGTCCCGGTGGACTGATGTGGACATAGAAGGGAGGGCTGGATGTTGGGGCGGGGAGGCTTGGCCTTTTTGGGAGACCCCTGCGGTCAGTCTATCCTCAATCAATCATTTGAATTTATTGAGCTCTTACTATGTGCAGAGCACAGTACTAAGTGCTTGGAGGAATATGACATAATAGTGTTGGTAGACACATTTCCTCCCCCATGTTGTCTTGGGCAACTGTGGTCTTGGTGAGGCGGACCTGATATCGTTGCGGGGGTGGTTTCTAGCCCTGGAGTCCACCTGACCTCCCTTCTATTGTCCTGATGGGCTGCTGTATGCATGGAGGGCTCGTGTCTAACCCTCATGAGAGTCCCCTGCAGTTGGCCTACCCCCCACCCACTTGCCGTTCTGGTGGCCGGCTGTTTGCCCAGAGGGGAGGGCCTGAAGGAGGAGGGTGGTAATAATAATAATTATTATTATGGTATTTTTTAAGCGCTTACTATGTGTTAAGCACTGTTCTAAGTCCTCAAATAGATACAAGGTAATCAGGTTGTCCCACGTGGGGTTCACAGTCTTAATTCCCATTTTACAGATGAGATAACTGAGGCCCAGAGAAGTGAAGTGGCTTGCCCAAGATCACACAGCAGACAACTGGCGGAACTGGGATTAGAACCCACGACCTGTGACTCCCAAGCGCGGGCTCTTTCCATTATCCAGCTGCTTCTCAGGGGAGTGTGCCCAGCGGGGGCGCAGGGCCCAGCAGGTAAGGGGCATACATCTCTTCTAACCCTGTACCTTGTCCTTCCCTCCTGAGGTCGGATTTCCTCGACACTGTGCAGAAGCAGGGAGTGGGGGTGGGGACAGAGTCTGGCGGAGTGGCAGAGGGCTTCCGTGACCCTCTGCAGGTGACCCCTCTCCCCCCCACCGGCCGCCAGCCCCCTCGCCCCCTCCAGCCCTCGCCACGAAATGCCCAGTTCCCAGCAGGAACTCTGTCCAGGGCTTGGCTTGGCGAGTTTCCTTCAGCCTCGGGTTAAAGAGCCATCTCCTCCAGGAGACCTTCCCTAGTTGGTCCCATTCCCAAGCCATGGCAGTTATCAGTCAATCAATGAATCAATCAGTCCATGGTATGTTTTTGAGCACTTACCATGTACAGAGCCCTGTACTAAGTGCTTGAGAAAGTACAAAGTAGTTGGTAGACATGTTTCTGGCCCACAGGGAGCCTATAGCCTCGAGTTATTCAGTAATCATTCCTCGGTTGGCTTACTTTGACAGTTCCCAGTTGTGACTGGGTTTCCCTCCTGTTTTCCTGGAATAGACCCACACTCTGTATCTTCCTGTGTTCCCCAGTAAATCGTCAGCTTCTCCAGGGTAGGGACCATTTGCACTGGGTGCCTTCTGTGTGCAGGGCACTGTGCTGGACACCGACTGAGTTCAGAGCACTCTTATCAGGTATTTAGTGCAGGCAAAGCTCTTTCCTGGCCCCCTACTTTGTGCCAAGCCCTGTGCTGGCCCTCTCCTGTGTGCAGACACTGTATAGGGCTGCATATCAAACTGTCTCTGAGGAAAGTCCCCAGTGGAACCCTAATAGTAATAAATAATAATAAATAATGATGGTGTTTGTTAAGTGCTACGTGCCAGACGGTGTTCTAAGCATTGGGGGGGTAGATGCAAGTAATCAGGTTTGGACACAGTCCCTGCCCCACATGGGGCTCACAGTTTTAATCCCCATTTTACAGATGAGGAAATCGAGGCCCAGAGAAGCGAAATGACTTGCCCAAGGTCACACAGCAGACAAGGGGCGGAGCCGGGATTAGAATCCGCATCTTCTGACTCCCAAGTCCTGTCTCTTGCCACTAGGCCATACTGCTTCCCCAAACCACCCTTTATCTGTGCCCAGTTCTTCATGAGCCTGAGAGGCTTGGCTTCTTGCCTTGGGTTTTCGAGAGAGAGGCCCCACCCCAGCCCTTCCCTTGCATTGCCCCTGGACACTCGAGGGCTCTGGCTGGGCCCCTGGGGCCCTCCTTCCTGAAGGGCCACAGCTGCCCATCCTCTCTGGCCGGTCGTGGGCACCCAAAGACCAGGATCCTGCCCCAAGGCAGGGGTCTGGCAGGAGTGACCCCTCTGGCCCCGAGTCGATGTCCTCCCTGGGGCGAGGTGGGTCTGGATTCTGGAGCCGACTGGGGGGGAACGGACCCATCCAGCCCCACTCCTCTCTCCCCGACCACCCCATCACCTCACTTTTTCCTCCCCCCACCCCCAGGGGGAGGAACCTCGACAGAACAAGCTCCGCCCCTCGGGAAGAGCCCCGCTCCCCACCCCGGCCGTCTGAAGAATAATAATAATAATGCTATTTGTTAAATGCTTACTATGTGCCAAACAGATAGTAGATACAAGGTAATCGAGCTATCCCACGTGGGGCTCATAGTCTTAATCCCCATTTTACAGATGAGGGAACTGCGGCCCAGAGAAGTGAAGTGGTTTGCCCAAGGTCACACAGACAAGGGGCAGAGCTGGGATTAGAATTCAAGTCCTCTGACTCCCAAGCCTGTGCTTTTTCAAGGAGGTCTGCACAGATGGGGTGGATTTGGTATGTAATTGTGTTTCGATTTAACGGTAAAGCCGGGAAGGGTCCGGTTTTTGTAGGCTAAGAAGCTCCGGCCGCCAAGATTATCAGGTGCCCATGTGGACGACGCCATCGGGTGGGTGGCGGCGGGTGCTGCTGCACGAGGCCCCGCGTCCCACCGCTCACCTCCCCGCTCCGCCCTGCCCCCAGCCCCAGATCAATATTTTCCCAGTCCCGTGGTCCCCAGATAGTCCCCTCCCCATTCAGCGCTGTCCCGGTCCCCAGCTTATCGTTCTTCCGACCCCATGTTCCCCCGCTCGGCGCTCTCCCAGCCCCACGTCCCCCGGCTCAATGCTCTCCTTCCCCGCCTAACGCGGTTTCCTTCTCTGTCTCTTGGTCACTAATTCCGGATGACATGAGGAAATGAATTAAGAAGCTAACTGATATTTAGGAAATGTAATTCACAATGAAATAGCTTAAATCTTATGGATGGGAGGATGAGTAGCTTCAGTAATGACATAATAAATGCGATATTAGGTAATAATTACACAATGATTAATAACTACATTTAGTACTTTTAAAATTAATTGTGGAGTGGCGAGCAACTTAAATGAAAACACATTAAACTGTTCAAATCGTGCTGGCATCAGTCATGCTGTCTGGACTCGGGCGACTGTATCGAGAGCAATTCGTGCCCATCCGGTCAAATAGACACCGGAAAGATATCCGAAATCCAAATCGCAGTATATAAATCTGATGGATGACTGTAAGTGCTATTGAACCGTGGTAATTTGGGGGTACTTACCGTGTGCAGAGCACTGCGCTGAGTACCTACTGCGTGCAGAGTACTGTGCTGAGCACCCGCTGAGTCACGTCAGCGCTGACGTAGGTTAAGGCGCTGGGAGATTCGGGGAGAAATTATAGTCAAAGTCCTGAACCTCCGGGAGTTTACAATCTAGAGGAGGAGAGGGATGTTCTTATAAATTAGAGATTGGAGGAAGCACCTTACGTCGAAAGGTCCGAACGTAAATGCGACGGCAGGAAGGGGGAGCGGAGATTACCCAAGTGCTTAGGTGGCCCGGAAGGCCTGAATCATTCAAACAACCAAGGGTATTTATTGAGTGCTTTCCTTGTGCAGTCCGCCGTGCTAAGTACTTGGGAGAGTACGATAGAGTGGGCAGACACAGCGCTTGCCCTCAAGGAGCTTACAGCCTAGTCGGTGTGTCAGACATTAAAAGAAATACTCGATGGAGGAAGCTCTCTAAGTGTGAAGTAGAAGTTGGAGGGAATGGTGGGGAGATGGGAGGTGAACCAGGGAAGGCCTCCTGGAGGAGAGGACTCTCAGAAAGACCTTGGAGCTCGGGCGGGGGGCGGGGAGACCGGCTGCAGTGCCCCCTGCCCCAGTGGGTGGGCTTTGAGGAGCAGCAATTCTGGCTCCAGGCGACACTCACAGACCCAGGAGGACAGATTTTAGAAATTCAGCAGGAATTCTAAGACAGATAATAGCTTTATATGGTAATAATAGGGGTGTATTTTAATTACTCGGAAAAGAGAAAGTCATTAATGGCAACTATTATTAATTATAGCTAATCGAGCTAGGAACAGCCCTATAAGAGGAGTGAGATTCATTTGAATTTTACGGCCCACAGACCCCAAAGCGAGAGAGCCCGGTTTCTGGGTAGCTCTCCCACTGTTTCTGGGTGGCTGGGGGCGGCAGTTCTCTTAGGCCCCTTCCCCCAACCCAGGCGTCTGTGAGCCTCTCTGGGCCTCCGTTTCCTCCCCTGTAAACTGGGCAGAATAATCCCAGGGTGTCTTGATGTCAGAGCCACCCCCTGTACCTGGACGCTGGCTCAATCCGCCAGCCCGGCCCTGCCCTCTCGTCGGGCCCTCCATTCTCCAGTCTGCCCTCACCTCCTGGATATCTCCACTTGGAAATCCTGACGCTACATTCGTCTCTTCCCTCTCCTTCCCGTACTCTGTCGGTCACACTACCTCCCTCCCTGTTCTTCACACCACCACCTTCCCTGTCGGGAACACCGCCACCCTCTCTGCCAAGGACGCCACCAGCCTCCCTCCTGGGAACACCGCTGCCCTCCCCGTTGGTCACACTGACGCCATCCTCTCCCTGTTGGTAACATGCTGAGAAGCAGCATGGCCTAGTGAAAGAGCCTGGGCCTGGCAGTCAGAGCACCTAGGTTCTAATTCCAGCTCTGCCACGTGTCTGCTGTGCTTTCCCTGGGTAAGTCACTTAACTTCTCTGAGCCTCAGTTCCCTCCTCTGCAAAATGGGGATTCAATAACTGTCCTCCAGCCTCCTTAGACTGTGAGCACCATGTGGTCCCTGATTAACTTATATCTGCCCCAGCGCTTAGCACAGTGCTTGGCACTTAGTAAGCACTTAACAAATACTAGGGGAAGCAGCGTGGCCTAATGGATAGAGCTCGGGCCTGGGAGTCAAAAGGATATGGGTTCTAGTCCCTGTTCTGCCATTTGTCTGCTGTGTGACTTTGGGCAAGTCACTTCACTTCTCTGTGCCTCAGTAACTTCATCTGTAAAATAGGACATGGACTGTGCCCAACCTGATGACCTTTTATCTACCTCAGTGCTTAAAACAGTGCCTGGCACATAATAAGTGCTTAACAAATAACATAAAAATTATTATCATCATTATTACCAATAACACCACCACCACTCTCCCTTTTAAGAACCCTTCGACCCTCTCTTTTGCTAAAACCTTTGCTCTTTGCTTCGGGGTCTTGGGCTGTAAAATTCAAATGAATCTCACTCCTCTCACAGGACCGTGTCCAACCTGATTAACTACCCCAGCACTCAGAACAGTGCTTGGCACACAGTAAGAACTTAACAAGTACTATTATTATTATTATTTAGTTGTCCTCCCGATTTGAAAAAGACTTCACTGACGATGAAGTTCGTCCAAGAATGTGCGTGTGACCGAAGAGCTCAGTAATGCGCGATCCACAGCCCTGGCCTCACTGGGCACACAAAGAGGTGAGTCCCCTGTTGTATGGTGTTTCATGTTGGCAGGACCCGGTGCTGCTTTCTCTTTTTCCTCCTTTTCACTTTTGCTCCCGGGGAACGGCTTCCTTCCTGATACGGTGCACCGTGCTGGTCCGTCTTGAGCCGTCGACTCCCAGCATTTAGCTGGGAAGCAGCCTTGTGTGACGCTCTGCTTCACCATGTCCTTAAAAGGTGTCCTCTGCCCACCTCGCTTTGGGTTTCCCGACTTGGGTTTTGCACTGAGAGTCTTTGTCCAGAGTCTCAGCCCGTCAGTCGAGCCCTGGACAGCCCCGACTCTAGTCCTGCTGTGTGGCCTCTTTGAGCCTCAGTTTTCTCCTCTGTAAAATGGGGATCAGAGCCCTGCACTCTCTCTAACTGAGAACCCCACTTGGGACAGGGACTGTGTCCGACCTGACCATCTTGAACCTCCCCCGGCGTTAGATGCGGTGTTTGGCACGTAGCGAGCGCCGAGTCAATATAATCATAATTCCGCCGCCGGCGCTGATGTTACCGCATCTTCCCCGGTCGCGCCCCCTCCCTCCAGCGCCCGGTCTGCGAGGGCAAACGGTTGCTGGCCCCACCCCGGTGGTTCCCGTCAGGGTCATAAAGGCCCAGAGCGGCGGCCGGGACAGTTTCAGGCCGGTCCACTCCCGGAGGCCCTTCCCTGCCCCATCCCTCTACCTGTTTGCCTCCCCCCCTCCACCGGCAACAGGTACACCCACCCCAGGAAGGCACTAGAGTCTGTTAACGGCACCAAACACCTCAAGGCAGCGTAGGACAGTCTGTGTGTGTCTGTGTTTGTGGACAGTCTGCGTGGGCACAGTGCAGTCATTGTGGGTGTGGGTGTGCGTGGATAGGGCAGTTTGTGTGTGTGTATGGCAGTATGGCATGGGATTGTGGACTTTTCTGCCATCCACACACACACGAGAATATCACCTACGTTTATTGGTGCCGTGTTGAAGGATGTGTGTGTGTGTCTGTCTGTCTGTTCCACTTTCCCCAGCTGTAGTTTCAGCTAGCCTCCACTCCCCTTCCCCTCCCCTCCCGCCCCCACCCCCGCACTCCCCAAAGCGCTCCATGGAAATGTCAAACCTGGGCCGCGGAATCCTGTATCAGTAATCAGCGTAATAGGCGACTCAATTAACGAGTCAATGGCGAAGCCGCTTCAGTGTCATTCAGACTCCCCATGCCTGCCTCCCTTAGCAAACCCGATCGGTTTCTCCCTGCTGCTTCCTGGGGAGAGAAGCCCCTCTGCCTGCTCACGGTAGCACAGCTTCCCAGACTTAATTAAAATCAATCTTCAATTACTCAAATGCCATTGATTTGAAGTCGGCTTTCCCGATCCAGAGAAAACCTCCTCATTGTTATGGAGAAAGTCAATGGTGGATCTGTGTCATCCACTCCTCGCTCACCTGAGCACCTCCTTCCTTCTCCCCCTTTTTCCCACCACCTTCTCCCCCTTCTTTCTCCTTCCTTCTTCCCCTTTTCCTCACCACTTCTCTCTCCCACCTTCTGTGACTTTGGGCAAGTCACTTAACTTCTCCAGGCCTCAGTTCCCTCATCCGTAAAATGGGGATTAAGACTGTGAGCCTCACTTGGGATAACCCGATCACCTTGTATGTACCTTAGTGCTTAGAACAGGGCGTGGCACATAGTAAGTGCTTTACAAATGCCATCATCATCATCTTCCCTTTCTTCTTAATATTGCTAATTGTGGTCCTTGTTAAGCACTTACTATATGCCAAACACAATGCTGAGTTATGGGGTAGATATAAGATAATGGGATTGGACGCAGTCCCTGTCCCACACGGGGCTCGTTGTCTAAGAAAGAGGGAGAACAGTGTTTGAATCTCCATTTTACAGATGAAGAAAGCGAGGCACCGATCAGGTAAATAACTGGGTCTAGGTGTCACCCAACAGGCAGTGGATGGAATTGAGATGAGAACCCAGGGCTCCTGAACCCCCAGGCCTAGGGCTCTGACCATCAGGTTGAACACAGTCCCTTTCACACACGGGGCTCACCGTCTAAGTAGAAGAGTGTAGGATTTAATGCCCACTTCACTCTTGAGGTAACTGTGAGGCACAGAGAAGTTAAGAGACTTGTTCAGGGTCACACAGCACACAAGGGGTGGAGCCAGGATTAGAACCCAGGTCCTTTTGACTCCCAGGCCCAGGTTCTTTCAACTGGGCCACGCTGCTTTCAATGGACAAGGACCCCATTACTTGCACCCCTGCCTTACCCACCACGAGCTCCTCCCTCAGAGCAAGTGGTGTCCAGTGGAGGAGGGGAGAAACGAGATGCGAGGGTCGGGATGGGGCACAGTGGCTTCAGCGATTAGTTCATTAGTTAATTGCAGTATCGATCACATGCTTACTGTTTTTTTATGGGTATCTGTTGAATGATTACCTTGTGCCGGGCTTTATACTAAGAGGGTTGGACACAGTCCATGCCCTACATGGGCTCACAGTCTTAATCTCCATTTTACGGATGAGGTAACTTAGTCTCAAAAGCGAAGTGACTTGCCCAGGGTCACCCGGCAGACAACTGGCAGAGCCTTGCAGGTTTTACTGACGCCCAAGCCCATGTTCTATGCACTAGCCCACGTTGCTACTCCATGGGCAAGGACAGATCCAGGTAATCACATTGGTCACAGCTCCCACCCCACATGGGACTCCTAGTCTAACGGGGAAGAGAACAGATGAGGAAACTGAGGCCCAGAGAGGTAAGTGACTTGCCCAGTATTACACAGCAGCTCGGAGGTGGAGCCAGAGACCGATACGGGAGTAGAACCCTGTTCTCGTGACCGCCTCCGGTCCCCTCCCCGGCTCCTGGAGACCTCCTCAAATGCCCCCACAACTGTGGGCAATGGAGCCCTGATTCCCGCCAGGGTTTTCCCAGTGGGGCTGTAGAAAGGCTGCGGGTGGGCGGCAGCCAGCCACTGCTCCCCAGAGGAAGGGTGATCAAGGCTGGGGAATGGGGAGCCTCTAGTCCGGAAGCTTGCTGTGGGCAGGGATCATGTCTGCCATTCCTGTTGTAATGTGATCTCCCAAGTGCTTAGTACAGTGCAGTGCACATAGTAAGTGCCCAGTGGTAAGCGCCCAGTGAATACCACTGTGTAGAGAGAAGAGCGATAAAAGGGAGAGAACAAAGCTTGGAGAGAGGTGGTAGGTCTTAAACTTCAGGAGGTGGTCACTGGCATCTCTGACTGGTAAATCAGAGGAAGGGGATACAGAAATGGAGAGAGAGATCATTACAGACAGGTAGAGGGAGAGAGAGATCAAAAAAAAACCGGCAAGGCCTCAATAATTCAGCCAATCGGTTGTACTTATTGAGCAGTTACTGTGTTCGGGGTCCTGTACTAAGCGCTTGGGAGAGTACAGCACAACAATATAATAGACAGGTTCTCTGCCCACAGTGAACTTAGGGTCTGGGGGCGGGAAACAGACAATGTAAATAAATAAGTTGCAGATATGAATCTAAGTGCTATGGGACTGGGGCCCCGGGGGGTGGTGAGTAAAGGGAGCAAGTCAGGGTGACGCAGAAAAGAGCGGGAAAAGAGGAAAGGAGGCCTTAGTCAGGGAAGGCCTCTTGGAGGAGATGGGCCTTCAATATGACTTTGAAAGTGGGCAGAGTAATGGTCCGTCAGATATGAAAAGGGAGGGAGTGCCACCTCAGGCCTAATGGAAATAACCTGAGATTGGGAGGCGGAAGATCTGGATTCTAATCTATTTCTGCCTTGCCACCTATGTTGTCACTTAACTTCTCTGTGCCTCAGTTTCCTCATCTGTGAAGTGGGGATTTAATACCTGTACTCCCATCCCCACGGGCCTGCCCCCATCATCGCCCTGTGGGCTGCAGAGTCTATTCTTGGTCCTTTTCCTCTGAAAGTGCTAGCACCCTCTTCTCATTGGAATGAAACCCCTGAACAACATCCCCCTCCACCCGTGAGAAGTGGCTTAGTGGAAAGAGCACGGACCTGGGAGTCAGCAGGGGACCTGGGTTCTAATCCCAGCTTTGCCATGTACTTGCTGTGGGAACTTGGACGAGTCATTTTACTTCTCTGGGCCTCAATTCCCCCATCAGCAAAATGGGGATTCAATCGCTGTTCTCCCTCCTACTTAGACTCTGAGCCCCGTGTGGGAAGTGATTATTTTGTTTCTACCCCAATGCTCAGTACAGTGCCTAGCGCTTAGATAGCGCTTAACAAATGCCATAAAAGATGGGCAAGAAGCACTGGAGGGGAGAGAAAATAACCAGGTCCCAACTGAGACTCTCAATCTAAGTAGGAGGGAAAAGGGGAATCGAGTTGAGGAAACTGAGGCACAGAGAAGTTAATTGACTTGCCCAAGGTCCCACAGCAGAGGCATGTCAGAGCTGGAATTAGAACCCAGGTTCTCTGACGCAAAAGTGCTCTTTCTACTAGGTCATGCTCCTTTCTGCTATGTGATCTTGGGCAAGTCACTTCACTTCTCCAGGTCTCAGTTTCCTCACCTATCAAATGGGGATTTAACACCTGTTCTCCCTTTTTTTTTAATGGAATTTAAGCGCTTATTAGGTGCCAGGCACTGTACTAAGCTCTGGGATCGAAACAGGACAGTCAGGTTGGACACGGTCCATGTCCCACGTGGGGTTCACAGTCTTCATCTCTGTTTTACAGATGAGGTAACTGAGGCCCAGATAAATTAAGTGACTTGCTCCAGGCCACAGAGCAGGTGAGTGATGGAGCTGGAATTAGAACCAAGGTCCTCTGACTCCCAGGCCACGGCTGTCTCCACTAAGGTCACACTCCCACCCCCTTTAGACTCTGAGCCCTATGTGTGACAGGGACCTGATGACTTGGGGTCTGTCCCAGTGTTTAGCACAATGCTAAGCACACAGAAAGGCCATAACTAATACCGCTAATATCAGTAGTACTATTGTGAATTATTATTATTATCCCCATCACTGGGGGATGAGGTGGCAAAGGCGTTTCCTGGATTGAGAAGTCCTTGGCAGCCCTCCCCGCCCCCCAACCCGGCCTGGCCCCTGGCAGGCAGATGAGGAGGTGGATTTGGCCTGGGGATTGTTGGGGGGCTGGATGATCATCTTCCGGGCCGGGGCTTTGGCCTAAGCTGGAAATCGGATCGAGAGGACCAGGCGCGCCGACCGACCGGATTATGGCCCGGACAGTCGTTAGAGGGGCCGTGGGCTCCACGGGGCTGCTGAGCCCGGGACCGCTGCCGTCGGCCACCCTGAGCCCCTCCGTGACAGATGCCTGGAAATTGGATAATCTCCACCAGATGTTGGCTGTTTGGGCACTCAGCGTCGGGGGAACAAATCCCTCAGCTCGGGGTGGGGTTGGGACTGGCAGCGGGCCGACGGAAATCGGCAGAGGAAAGTGGGGGCCAGGAGGCCAGTGTTCCCACTGGCACCGGCACCGTGGTCACGACCCTCTCACCACCGCCGTGAGATCTCCACTGGACATTTCTTGGGTATCAGAGCTGGTCCCAGGCCCTGCCTTCTTGGAGATTCCAGGTTTTATAGAGAAGCAGCGTGGCTCAGTGGAAAGAGCATGGGCTTTGGAGTCAGGGCTCATGAGTTCGAATCCCAGCTCTGCCACTTGTCGGCTGTGTGACTGTGGGCAAGTCACTTCACTTCTCTGTGCCTCAGTTCCCTCATCTGTAAAATGGGGATCAAGACTGTGAGCCCCACGTGGGACAACCTGATTCCCCTATGTCTACCCCAGCGCTTAGAACAGTGCTCGGCACATAGTAAGCGCTTAACAAATACCAACATTATTATTATTAAGCAGACAGACAGTCAATCAGTGGTATTTATGGAGTGCTTACTGTATGCAGAACACTCGGCTAAGCGCTTGGGAGTGGGCAGGGAATGTGTCTGTTTATTGTTATATTGTACTCTCCCACGTGCTTAGTACAGTGCTCTGCACAGAGTACATGCTCAGTAAGTACGGATGAATGAAGGAGTGAATGAATGATAGTACAGCAGAGTCAGTAGCCATGTTCCCTTCCTACAGGGAGTTTACAGTACAGACAAACACACATGGAGGCCCTGAGGGAATAGGACTATTCCAGAGTGGCTCCAACCCCACATTCCGTGAACAGTTAATCACAGTGGTATTTATTGAGTGCTTACTGAATGCAGAGCACTGTACTAAGTGCTTGGGAGAATACAGTATTTGGTAGACCCAATCCCTGCCCTCAAGAAGCTGATGCTCTAACAGGGAGAAGTGCAGCCTACTGTCCTTTCCTGGTTTACCTCCTATCTCTCTGGCTGCTCATTCCCAGTCTCTGGCGGGCTCCTCCTCTGCCTCCCACCCCTTAACGGTGGGGGTCCCTCAAGGTTCAGTCGTGGGTCCCCTTCTATTCTCCATCTACACACACTCCCTTGCAGAACTCATTCACGTACATGGCTTCAACTACCACCTTTCATTCATTCATTCAATAGTATTTATTGAGCGCTTACTATGTGCAGAGCACTGTACTAAGCGCTTGGGATGAACAAGTCGGCAACAGATAGAGACAGTCCCTGCCGTTTGACGGGCTTACAGTCTAATCGGGGGAGACGGACAGACAAGAACCTCTTTGAGGAAGGTTCCCAAATCTCCATCTCCAGCCCTGATCTCCTCCCTCTCTGCAGTTTCACGTTTCCTCCTGCCTTCAAGAATCTCTCCTTGGATGTCCTGCCATCACCCCAAACTTAACATGTCTTAAACAGAACTCCTTAATTTTCCACCCAAACCCTGTCCTTTCCTTGACTTCCCCATCACCGTAGTCGGTGCCACCATCCGTCTGATCTCACAAGCCTGTTACCTTGGTGTTATCCCTGACTCCTCTTCATCATTCAACCCACATATTCAATCCATCACTAAATCCTGTCATTATGACCTCCGCGACATCACTAAAATCTGCCCTTTCCTCCCCATCCAAACTCCTACCACGTTAATCTAAGCACTTATCCTCTCCTGCCTTGATTACTCTATCAGCCTCCTTGCTGACCTCCCTGCCTCCTCTCTATCCCCACTCCAGTCCAAACTTCATTTTGCTGCCCGAATCATTTTTCTACAAAAACATTCAGGCCTTGTCTCCCCACCGCTCAAGACCCTCCAGTCATTACCCATCCACCTCTGCATCAAAGAGAAACCCCTTAGCATTGGCTTGAAAGCACTGATCACCTTGTTCCTCCTACTTCACCTTGCTATTCTCCAACTACAAGCCAGCCAACACACTTCCCTCCTCTAACGCCAACCTTCTCACTCTGCCTCCATCTTGTCTATCTCGCCGTTGACCTCTCACCCATACTCTGCTTGTGACCTGGAACACCCTCCCTCTTCCTATCCAACAGACATTTACTCTCTCCCTCTCAAAGTCTTACTGAAGGCACATCTCCACCAAGAGGCCTACCCTGAGCCCTCTTTTCCTTTTCTTCCACTCCCTTCTGTGTCACCCTGACTTGCTCCCTTTATTCATCCCCTCTCCCGGCCCCACAGCATTTAGGTAAATATCTGTCTCCCCTTCTGAACTGTCAGCTCTTTTGGGGCTGGGACTATATCTGTTACATTGTCACACTGTACTCTCCCAGCCGCTTAGTACAGTGATCTGCGCATAGTAAGCGCTCAATAAATACAGTTAACTGATGGAGAGTCAGGGATGGATTTGGGAAGAGTTGGGGGTGTGGGATGTCTGTGCCGGGTCACTGGGGGAGAGTCAGGGGTGTGAGATGGTCCGTGCTGGGTCATTGGGAGAGAATCAGGAATGGAGAGTCTTATTAAGGTCAGATCTCCTCCAAAAGGCCCTCTCCAGTCAAGTCCTCTTTCCCCCGGCTTGCTCTCCTTCTGCGCTGTCTACAGGCTTGGTTCTGTGACCTCTGGGCATTTGATATGCGCCCCATCCTCAGCATCTCAGCACTTCTGGATGTCACTTTAAATGATATGTCATCAATGATTATTGATATTAATGTCTGTCTCCCCCTCAAAACTGTAAGCTCGTTGAGGATAGGGAATGGGCCTGCCAACTCTGCAGTACTGTACTTTCCCTAGCTCTTAGAACAGTGCTCTACACAGAGTAAGCACTCAATAAATACCATTGGTGATAATGAAGATGATGGAGATGGGAGGGGAGAGTCAGGGATGTGGGAAGGTCTGTGAGAGGTAAAGGGGAGGGAAAGGGAGGCACCTTGCCCCCTTGAGAGAGGTCTGAGGTGGGGACTCTCTATCAGGTCCTCTGCTTTTCTAAAACAAAAAAATCTCCAAGCAAAATAAAATAAAGGGAGATCATATATAATATTTGTATGAATAATTTAGCTGTGTTTGTGCAGAGATTGATTCTGTAGTAGGAATCTGTCTTGCTGCGTTTATAAATACCAGCTCTGGCTGAGGAGCAGCTGTCTCCAGCTTCCAGGGCCACTGGTGCTGGAATCTGATGGGAAAGATTCCAACCTGAGTGCCAACCTGCCCACTTCGTGAGCAGCGGGCTCAGGGACAGGCAGATGGGGGGTGGGCGGCCGCAGGACGGGCGGCCTCGGTGTGGGCGGACTCGGGGTGGATAGCTGCAGAGAGGGCAGTTGCAGGGTGGACAGCCACAGGATGGGCAGCCATGGCATGGGTAGCCGCAGGGTGGGCAGGCACATGGTGGACAGCTGTGAGGTGGACAGCCGTAGGGTGGGCAGCTGGAGGCTGGGCAGCAGCAGGCCTGGGCAGAGGGTAGATAGAGGCAGGGAGGGATGATGAGGTGGGGTGGGGTGCGACTGATTCATTCAATAGTATTGATTGAGCGCTTACTATGTGCAGGGCACTGTACTAAATGATTGCAATGTACAATTAGGCAACAGTTAGAGACAATCCCTGCCCAGTGACGGGCTTACAGTCTAATCGATGAGATTAGATTGTAATGGAGAATTAGACTGTGATTCTAATGGAGAATTAGATGATTCTCCATCGAATCCATCCATCAATCAATCCAGTGCTTAGAATAGCGCTTGACACATAGCTCCTAACAAATATCATCATTATTAATTAATACTATTTTAATGCATCCGCAGACTTAGAAGACGGCATTCCTGCCCTCGGGAGGTGAATAGTCTCAGCGGGAGTTGGACACAGGTGACTCCAGGAAGCAGGCAACAACTCAGTATTAACTGTGGAAACGGAGAGGCGGAACGGAACTCCTGTCATCAGTGGTGTTTATTGAGTGCCTCCTGCTTGCGGAGCACTGTATTAAGAACTTGGGTGAGTACAACTGGAACAAAAGATCCGAGGCCCGGAGGAGGAATCGGGCCGGGCCTGGAGGAAGGAGTGAGCGTGTGGAGGGAAGGGGCAGGGGTCGGGAGCCGAGGCCCCCAGCCTCAACGGCCCGGTGAAGGCTGGAGCGGCCCGGAGGAGGGGGCATCTCAGAGGGCTCTGGAGACATGAGGCGGGGCAGCGACGGTGTCTGTCGGAAGGGGATGTGGGGCTGGTGCCCCGCCCGCCTGCTCTGAAGTCTTGAATTTTTCATAACTCATGAGAGACAAAGTGAAAGTGGCGTCGGTCTGCTTCGTGGATAACAAATGTGACGTATTGATTATTGATCGATCCCAGCTTTTAAAGCCTCCTCTGTGGTCTGAGGGGACTAGAACTGCCTGGGGGTACGGGGTGACCCCCGGCCCCCCCCCCACCGTGGGCTGGGGAGAGGAGGGAGTGGGCAGACCAGCCCCGCGTTCCCGCCGATAGCTGACACATCCAGCCCCTGGGTGGCAGGAAGCCAGATCGGGGGCCAATAGGGAGTAAGTCCAGATACTGTACTGTGTGACCCTGGGCACAGTGCACAACCTCTCTGAGCTTACATTTTCTCACTGGTCCAAGGGTGTGGGAACTTCTGAAGTGCGCTGCTCAAGAGTCCAGGAATGGGAACCTCACACACATGCATTCGGACACTCATATGAAAACACACACACGCATGCACACACACATACACACACACACACACACACTGGTGTGGAGGGACAGTTGTGCCTGAGCCAGATGCAGTTTGGTCAATAGCCCCCGATTCACCGGCTGGGTTTAGGAAGAAGCCCAGCGGGGCCATGCTCTTTTCTTCTCAAGAATTAGCAAAGTCCCAGAGGCACACAGGAGTGCAGTTCTGCACACTGCTCCGCACACAGTCAACACCCTGTACGACAGTCTGCACACAGCCAGTGCCCAGCACAGGACTTTGCATGTGGTCGGTCCCCAGTTTGGCCCTCTGCACCGGGACAGCACCCAGCACAGCACTCGGCACACAGTTCATTGATTCATTCAATCATATTTATTGAGTGCTTACTGTGTGCTGAGCATTGTACTAAGCACTTGGAAAACTGTCTCAGTGACCTCATCTGGAAAATGGGGAGGAAGACCGTGAGCCCCACGTGGGACAACCCGATTACCCTGTATCTCCCCCAGCGCTTAGAACAGTGCTCGGCACATAGTAAGCGCTTAACAAATGCCAACATTATTATTAGTAGTAGTAGTTGGCTCAGTGGAAAGAGCATGGGCTTTGGAGTCAGGGCTCATGAGTTCGAATCCCAGCTCTGCCACTTGTCGGCTGTGTGACTGTGGGCAAGTCACTTAACTGCTCTGTGCCTCAGTTCCCTCATCTGTAAAATGGGGATTAAGACTGTGAGCCCCATGTGGGACAACCTGATTCCCCTATGTCTACCCCAGCGCTTAGAACAGTGCTCGGCACATAGTAAGCGCTTAACAAATACCAACATTATTATTATTATTACAATACAACAATAAAGAGACACATTCCCTGACCACAGCGAGCTCACAGGAAGACAGACATCAATGCAAATAAATTAAATTAAAGATATATACATAAGTGCTGTGAGGCTGGAGGAGCGGGAGAGCAAAGGGAGCAAGTCAGGGCGAGGCAGAAGGGACTGGGAGAGGAGGAAAAGTGGGGTTTAGTCTGGGAAGGCCTCTTGGAGGAGATGGGCCTTCAGTAAGGCTTTGAAGGCGGGGAGGGTAATCGTCTGTCAGATCTGAGGAGGGAGAGCGTTCCAGGCCAGAAGCAGGATGTGAGCAAAGGGTTGGCTGCACAGGTGGTGCCTAGCACAGTGCTCTGCCTACATACAACACCCAGCATAGTATTCTGCACGCCGTAGATGTTCACTGTACAGCCCTCTGTACCCAGCACAGTGCTCTGTGCACAGAAGGCTCCCAGCAAAGAGCTCCTCATAGAGCAGGCTCCCAGCTCAGCACTGTGCACACAGGGTCGGGCGGCAGGTGTTAGAGTGTGGGGGCCGGAAGTCGGCAGGGGGGTGGAGAGGCGTCACGGGAGACATTGTAAACGAGCTCCTTTCCCTAGCGATCGATGCCTTTTGTTAGCAGGAGCTCATTCATTAAAGATCATGAGGCTGCGGGTCGATGGGTGTGAATCCCGTGCCTGCCTTCTTGTCCTCCCCGGCCCGGAGGGAGAGAGGCCGGGGATGGGGGCGGCCGAGAAAGGGTCACCCTGCCCGGCCTCCCGGCCAGCTCCGACTCACCCCTGCAGAGGGAAAGTCTACGGGAAGCCTTTATCCAGTGGGCCTGGGCCACAGTTGTCCGTGGGTATGTAATAATAATGATGATGGTATATGTTAAGCGCTTACTATGGGTCGAGCACTGTTCTAAGCACTGGGGGAGATCCAAGCTAATCACCTGGACACGGTTTATGTCCCGTATGGGGCTCACAGTATTAAACCCTCTTTTACAGATGAGGTAACTGAGGCATGGAGGATAATGATAATGTTGGTATTTGTTAAGTGCTTACTATGTGCCAAGCACTGTTCTAAGCACTGGGGTAGATACAAGGTAATCAGGTTGTCCCACCTGGGGCTCACAGTCTTCATCCCCATTTTACAGATGAGGGAACTGCAGTCAGAGAAGTTAAGTGACTTGCCCATGGTCACACAGCTGTCAAGCAGCAGATCTGGGATTAGAACCCATGACCTCTGACTCCTAAACCCGGGCTCTTTCCCCTGAGCCACGCTGCTTCTCCATTATTGGTTAAGCTCTTACTATGTGCCAAGCACATAGCATGCTTAGTAGATACATGGTAATCCGGTTGTCCCACGTGGGGCTCACAGTCTTCATCAGTGACTTGCTCAAAGTCACACGGCACACAAGTGGCGGAGACGGAATTAGAACCCACATCCTCGGACTCCCAGGCCTGTGCTCTGGTCACTAAACCATGCCGCTTCTCAGCTTGCCGGGTGCTGCGTGCCCTGTGCCACCTGCCAGGGGCCGGTTTTGGGGGCCGCGGGCCTTGGGCAGATGGAGGGGCGGCCGGCAAAGTTGACCTGTGGCTGGCCGAGCCCTGGACTGGGCCTGGGGGCGGGGGGGAGGGAAGCGCTCGACCCTGGGAGTCGCAGCCACCCCGACACTCCAAGGAGGGAGAATTCCAGCCGCCCGGGCCTTTCCCCCCTATCCCGGGCTACAGCAGATGGTGGTGGGAAGTTCATCGGGAGGGGTGGCAGGGCTCCCGGCCTCCACTCCGGTGCGGCGAGGTGGGGGGTTATCACACTGGAGCTGCTGTTTCTGCAGGAGTTTCCAGGGGAGAGAATGTGGATGGTTCAGTGCAACCCATCACAGCTCCTGAAGACGCATTTCAGCCACACCCTATTGACGAAGGGAGCCCCCACCCTCTAAGCCAAGCCCAGCTGTGCACACAAACTCCCAAAGGTAAACCTAACCCCCAGCGAGTTCCAAATATTCCGGAAGCAGGGGGCAGGGGGGTAAACTCCCAATGGGCAGGGAGTGTGTCTGCTAATTCTCTTGTATTCTCTCAAGCGCACTGTACAGTGTTCTTCACCCAGTAAGCGCTCAGGAAATACTATCGAGTGAATGAATGAGGGTTTCCCTGCGCCCGGCCCGCAATAGGTGATTCCGCAACATGGAGTTTTTCTACCGGGTTCGTCCTGGCGGGAGCAGGGACAATAATAATGTGGGTATTTGTTAAGCACTTACTATGTGCAGAGCACTGTTCTAAGCGCTGGGGGAGATACAGGGTAATCAGGTCATCCCACGTGAGGTTCCCAGTTAATCCCCATTTTACAGATGAGGTAACTGAGGCACAGAGAAGTTAAGTGACTTGCCCACAGTCACACAGCTGACAGGTGGCAGAGGGGAGAGTCCAACCCATGACCTCTGACTCCGAAGCCCAGGCTCTTTCCACTGAGCCACGCTGCTTCTCTTACAAGAAGGGGCTTCGCCTCCCGTCCCCCCCCCCCCGCCCAGCTCTTCCCCCATCCCCTCAGCACTGTGCTCATTTGTATATATTATTACCCTATTTATTTTGTTAATGAGGTGCATATCTCCTTTATTCTATTTATCTTGATGTTGTTGTCTTGTTTCGTTCTATTTTGCTTTGCTGTCTGGTCTCCCCCGAGCCCGTTATTGGGCAGTGATGATCTCTATCTGGTGCCGAATTGTCCATTCCAAGCGCTTAGTCCAGTGCTCTGCACATAGTAAGCGCTCAACAAATACTATTGCATGAATGCAAGGGGCAGGGCCAGGGGAGTAACGCTTGGTTTGAGGCCGCTTCCCCGGCCTCTCGCTAGGTGGCGCCGCCGTCCCGGGCCTCGTTCCTCGACGACGTCGGGCGTCGGAGACCTTCCATTCATTCATTCCTATTTATGGAGCGCTTACTATGTGCAGAGCACTGTGCTAAGCCCCTGGAATGTACAATTCGGCAACAGATAGAGACCATCCCTGCCCAAGAACACCCGCCCGTCCCCCCTCAAAGCTTCCCGGGAACGTCTGACCTCCGTCCGGTCCTGCCCATCTCTCGGTCCGTCCTGATCCCGACTTTCCTCCCCTCCCCGTTGCCCCGAGTTCGGTCCGGTCCCGATCCCCGGCCCGGTTCGGTCCGTCCTGATCAGTCCCAACTCGCCCAATCCAATCCCCTGCCGCCCGGCCCGGTCGAGGAAGGGGCGTCGAGGAGGCTGAGCGGCTCCCGCCCGCCTTTCTCCTTGCCTCCGTCTCCCCCACTCCCTGGGTGTCTCTGTCTCCCTCTTCCTTTGTATCTCAGTCTCTGTGTGTGCGTGCGACTGTCTCTCCTCCCTCTCTTTGTCTCCCCCCCCGCCCCGTGATTCTCTCTGAGTCTTTCTCCGTCTCTCGCCGTCTCTGACCGGCTCTTCTTTGCTTCTGGGTTTGAGCTTTGAAGCCTCCGAGCCAGCCCTGGGTCTCTCTGAGTTACCGGAGCAGCCGCCGAGCCCAATCGAGTGGAGCGTTGGCTCTCTGAGCCCGGAGCCCCGCTAGCCCAGCCCCGGGGCCGGGGGAGGGGCCGTGCCCATTCGCTGCTCAGCCTGAACCAGATAATTGCCCCTTCTCCAGAAACGGAAAACCTCGACAGCCTCCTGAGGGGCACGGGGGGCGGGTGAGGGGGAAGAGAGAGAGGAAAAAAAGAGATTTCCCCCGAGGACCTGCTTTGTACAGAGTGCTCTAGCGGGCACCTATTGTGTGCACGGGGCTGTGCTGGGTAACTATTTCTTGCATGGTATTTTTCTTTTGCAGGAGCCTCGGGGTCAGTCAGAAGAAGTACTAGAGGCAGTCCTTGCCGTCGAGGAGCTTTCCCTTCAGGGGCAGACCCGCAGACCCTGGGTGGACTCGGCCCGCCGGTGTCCGAGCGGGAGGACGGATCAAAAAGACCCTCGAGAGAGACGGTGACGAAACCGACCGCAGGCGGTAAAGAGAGAAACGTACAAAGGTGCAAGGGGTCTCCGCCCCCATCCCCCACCCCCTCCACCAGCCCCCGGCCCCCGCCCCCAGCCCCCGCAGAGTCTGCGCCGGGACGCGAGCGGCCGCCCCCTCCCCCAGGGAGAGGCAATCCGTCCGTGTCCCCCCAGGCCCCCCGCTGCCTCCGTCAATATTTGCTCATCGAGATTCCTCAAACACAGAGAAAATCCTCTCAATCCCCCGCGCCCAAGGTCGTTGCAGCAGCCTGAAGGCAGTCGACCTCAGAGGGTCAAAGCGGCCGCCGCTCCCCTGCCGCGTGTCCGTCAGCCCCCTCCCCCCTCCCTCAGACCCCGATCCTGCCCCCTTCCCCCCGTCCTTCCCCCCTGCCCTCTCCTCTCTGTCGGTGGGAATCTCTGGACCCGGGCCCATCCTCCCCAGATCTCCAATTAATGAAATTCCGTGAAAGGAACGCGGGGGTGGGGAGGGGGGCGATGGCGGGGGCGGGGAGGGGCGGACCGGACTATCGGTGTGTTTGCTTCCTCAGACGCAGCTGCAGGGTTGGGAAAGCGCCGATGCTGCAGGGGGAGGAGGTGAGAGGCGGGGCGGGGGGCGTCCCCCGGGGGGTCGGCCTCGGGCCTTGGGAGGTCGCGGCCAAACGGACGTACGAAGGGAAGTTCCTGGCCCAGGGCGCGGGGGGCGGAGCGGGTCGGGGAGGGGGCCGGGGGGCTGCGAGGGCGGCTCTCCCCACGCTCTGCCTTCCCCAACGACCCCGGGCCCCTCCCTCAGTCGGTCAGTCCCGAGCTCCTCCGCTGCCCCCTCGGCCCGGCCACCCTTCGTTTATTCAATCGTATTTGTTGAGCGCCTACTGTGCAGAGCACCAAGAGCATCGGCCCTGCCCGACCCCCGCCCGGTTCCTCCCAACTCCTCCAGGCCCTCGCCCGAACCCCCGCCCAGCCCACGCCACCCTCAGCCCAAATTTGCCCCGCCCCGCTTCGGGGCGAACGGTTCCCCTGAACCTCTTGGGCTGCTAAACTAATCAAGGCCGGTCACTGTGAGCCCCCCGGGTAGAGAGCACCGTCCCGGGCCCACGCGGTTGTCGGAGCTCGGCCTCGGGCCTCCGCAGTGTGTCGAGGTCTGCCTTGGGCATCCACTTTCAGCGGAGCGCTGTGCCGGGTTCCTGGTTTATTCAGAGCAGAGCGATGGCCTGAGCCCCGGCCTCGGGCTCCTGCAGCCTCTCTGCACTGCTGGGCGGAGAAGGGACCACTGTGGAGCCTGGACTCCCTGGACAGGTGTGAGTGGGTCTCCCCTCGCCCCCTCCCCCAACCCTCCCCCCGGCAGATCCGAAGAGCCTGACTCTTGGCCGGGGCCAGAAGGGAGTTAGTGACTGTCCAATCTGGGGCTTGGGGAAAGGGGTGGGAAAAGGATGTGGGGGCGGGCTAGGGGGGATGGTCGGGGGCCTGTCTGACCCGGCCAAAGGAGACCACTCCCCAGTCATCCCAGAGGTGGGATGATGGTCCTGATCCCCCGCGCGACCCTCACCCGCTGTGTGACCCCTCCACCACCGACCCCCGGGAGCTGGCCTAACCTCTCAGCGCCTCAGTTTCCTCATCTGCCAAATGGGTAGAATCAGCCCGCTCCGCCCCCTCTGCCTAATTTGGCTTTTGGGGAAGAGCGAGGCCGGTTCGCGGTGCCTGGTCCGTGCGAGGGCCGAGCCGGTGGTGTTTGGTCGGGAGCCGGGCCGGGGCGGCCTCGCCCTGCTTCCCAGGGATTAAGGGAGGGGCGGCGGAGGCTGGCGGGGGGTGGGGGGCCTGGCCAGGACCCCCCCGCCGCCGCCTCCTGCCGCTTCACACTCCCGGCAGAAGCCGAGGATAAAGAGGAGGCCTGGGAATTGGCTGCCGGCTCGGGGCCGGCGCGGAATGCTAAGGGGGAGGATGGAGGCGGGGAGGGGGAAAGATGGAGCTGGGAAGATGGAGGGGGGGAGGGAGGAACGAGTGGGGAGGAGAGAGGGGGAAGGATGAGGCTTGGAGGGAGGATTGGGGGAGGAGGATGGAAGCCAGGAGGGAGGACCGGGGGAGGATGGGGGAGGATGGAGGCTGGGAGGGAGGACGGGGCAGGAGGTGGCCCGAGACGGGAAGCAGCCACCTGCAACTCCCAGGTCTCTCCCTCCAGTCCGATCCGGACCTATTCCAGGAAAGGGGATGGGTTGGGGGGCAGTGGTCCTGACTCGAACCCGCCCCCTCCCCAAGGACAGCTGTGGATTGAAAGGGCCGAAGTGGGTGGGCTCAGAGCCGCCGGGAATACAGACCAGAAAGCCCAGGTCTGCACTGGACCCAGCCAATTCCGGCCTCCCCTGGACACAGGCGCCAGCTCTGGTCAGTGGAGGTCAGGACGGGCAGAGCCAGAAGGGCCGCTGGCTGGGATACCCAGACTGCTCAAGAGAAGGGAGCAGGGATAACCGGGACGTTCATGGGGAGGAGTCGGGGTGGCTGGTACGTTCTGGGGAGGAACTGGGATAGATGGGACATTCAGGGGGAGGGAGCCCAGAGGTAGGGGTGGAGCCGGAGGGCTCAGCCCCCGCCCAGGGGATCCAGGGGGGCCAGGGGAAACAGGGCCCCAGTCAGGTAGCTGGTCATGGCAGGAGGGTAAGATAACTATGGTGACGCCCCCATGGCCGCCCCAGGGCTGGGATGGCTGCCAGCCAGTGTGCCTATGGGAAAGTGGATGGGAGTTGGGAAAAGGGGTCTGACTGGACCCCAGTGTCCCCCCACCTCGATCCAGGCCGTGGCCACACACCTAGCCAGGTGGGACTCTGGACCAGTTGTCCTGCTCTGTCGTCCTTGACCACTCTGGTTGTCCTGTTCTGCCCCCCGACCATCCTGGTTGTCCTGTTCTGCCCCCCTAACTATCCTGGTTGTCCTACTCTGCCCCCCGACCATCCTGACCATCCCCCCGACCCCCATTAGAGAAGGAGCGTGGCTCAGTGGAAAGAGCCCGGGTTTGGGAGTCAGAGGTCATGGGTTCTAATCTTGGGTCCAACACTTGTCAGCTGTGTGACTTGGGGCAAGTCACTTAACTTCTCTGGGCCTCAGTTACCTCATCTGTAAAATGGGGATTAAGACTGTGAGCCCCATGTGGGACAACCTGATTACCTTGTACCCCCGCCCCCAGCGCTTGGAACAGTGCTTGGCACATAGTAAGCGCTTAACAAATGCCATTATTATCGTTATCCTGGTTGTCCTGATCTATCCCTGCTCTGCTAACCATCCCAGTTGTCCTGCTCTATCCCCACTCTGCCTCCCTGATCATTCTGGTTATGCCAATCTGTCCGTACTCCATCCTGGTTGTCCTACTCTCTGTTCTTAGCCTCCAAGAACAGCCCCTCCATTCCTAATGCAGACCAACCTGCTGCAACCCTCCTCTATTTGCCCCAGCTGATCCCACTCCCATAACCTGACCTTCTCTAACCCCTTCCCCCACTTCTCCTCCTAGAGAGAGCAGAATTCCCCATTTTGGTGGGCAAAAGCTTCAGCTCTTTAATTGTGGTATTTGTTAAGCAAATAAGATGTGCCAAGCAGTGTCCTGAGCACTGGGGTAAATACAAGATAAACATCGTTAGGGGGCTTGGGCATTTGCAAAGGAGGAGTTTCCAGCCTTGGTGAGCAGTCAGCTGGAAAGAGTCTGGGGGCTCTTGGCCAGGGTGGAGGGGTTATAGGGTGGGGCAGGGGTGACCGGCGGTGGGGTGCTGCTAACAATAGCACTGCAAGAGGGGAGTTGGAGAGTAGATCCAAAACGCCCGAAAACTGTAATCCGAATTGGATTAATTATGTTTGGGAAGTGGGAAGCTGTTTACACTAGATCAAGAGCTAAGTGGCTTTAACGGGGTCTCAGGGTTTAGTGATTTTTATTTACCCAAGGGGATAAAAACATGACCCTCGCGGCTGACTGTGGGCCAGAGGGACAGGGAGGGGGTGGGGGTGGCCCCGGGCCAGGAAAAGCCTTCTGAAGTCAATTCCTTCGTACACTACCCTGAGGCAGCTGGGGCTTGGGCTGGGAACCACTTCATCCTTGGAAGAGATGGATCACTGTGTTGAATAATGTTTATGGTGTTTAGTAAGTGCTCGCTATGTGCTAAGCTTTACGGTAGAGATGAACTAACTAGATGGGACACTGTCCCAGTCCCCCCGTGGTGCTCCCTGTCTAAGAAGGGCGGAGACCTGGGAACTGATCCTCGTTTTACAGATGGGGATGCAGAGACCCAGAGAGGGTAAGCAACTTGCCCAAGGTTGCACAGCAGACTGGGAGAGAACCCAAATCTCCTGACTCGCAGCCCCTTGGTCTCTCCATCAGGACCATCTGCAGGCCCCCACCCCACCACTGCCTCCCAGTCCTCCTGGCTTGGGGTCTCTCCCAGAGGAGGGTTGTGCCGGGGATGGAGGCACAGTTGCAGGGGCATTAGGAGTGGGGAAGGGAGGGTGATGACAGCTGGGGCCCGTGGGTTTCCCGGGGGTGGAGGAGGCCGGGTGGATTTGGGGCCTGGGTGGGTTCTGCGGTCCCCGGAGAGTGGAGGGAGGGGCTCGGGATCAAAGCCGACAGATTGGGAAGCTGACCTTTCCCTGGGAGCGTGGAGGGGGCCACCCAGCCATCTCAGAAGCGCTGAGCCGGTGAAAAGAAAAGGGCGCGGGATTGTGGCGGGGGGGGGGGGGCGAGGAGGAAGGGGCAGACGGGGGGGCGGTGCAGAGGGGGAGGCCAGGGGGCCTGGAAGCTTGGAGCTCCTGCTCATTGTCCAGTCAGTCATATGGGAAAACTTGGAGACCAGAAAAGCCTGCAAAGCCTTCACCACCCACAGGAGACCGGGGACACACACACAACACATTTACACATATACATATTTTCTCACAGTCCCACTCAGCCAAATATACACATTCACAGCACATGCCCTCCAGGGGCCAGGGGTGGGGGCGGGGCAAGGGGATTCAGGGGGTACAGCCTGTGAAGGAGGAACATTTGGGGAGGATGATTGGGTAACTGATAGAGTTGGGGTGGCTGTGTCCAGTTCACATGGCAACGAGCAGCCACCCTATCTCTGCCCCACCCCATACCCTCCGATCCAGCCTCCCCCCCCCCATCTCTCTCTCCCCTCTCCCCCCCATCCCCCCCCCTCCCCCCCCCCGGGATCTGGACTGGGAAAGGACAGGATTCAATCCAGTGCATCCTTCCTGTTGGGAGATAGTGCCGGGCTGGGAGACAGGAGACCTGGAGTCCAGTCATTCATTCATTAATTCATTCAATCATATTTATTGAGCACTTACTGTGTGCAGAGCATTGTACTAAGCACTTGAAAAGTACAATTCAGCAACAGATAGAGACAATCCCTACCCAACAACGGGCTCACAGGTCTAGGCTCAGCTCAGCCTCCGGCCTGCTGTGTGACCTCAACCAAGGCCCTACCCTTCTCTGGTCCTCGGTGTCACCCCAGAGAGGTAGTTGTGAGAGGCAAATGCCATGGGTGGGGCAGAGCCTTCTTGAGACCTGAAAGCTGGAGCCGGACTGGATGGGAGCGACCCGAGGGACTTGGGGGGCTCCGCTGGCCTCCCTGGAGGTCCCGGCACCCCATCTGTCCCAGCGCTCCCGCCTGCCGAGTCAGCACTTTCTGAAGCTTAAAATAGTCATCCCCGACCGGCTCCCCAGGGCTGCCTTCTGCAGCAGATTTCAGAGAGCTGTCAGTTCCCACCCCCACCCAGGATTCTCTGGACCTGGAGACAGGCTGGAGACCATCAGAGGGACGGACCATCCGACACCCTGAACTCTCCCTAGTGACCCAGCACAGACCACCCCATGCCCTTCACCTTCCCCTCTCCACCCCCGACTCTTCTTCAGTGACCCATCATGGACCATCCCACACCCAACTCTCCCCTCCTCATCTGCGACTCTTCTCAATGACCCGCCACAGACCATCCCAACCCCCCGACTCTCCCCTCCCCATCTCCGACTCACCTCAGTGACCCAGCACAGACCATCCCACACCACTGTCTTTCCTGTCTCCTTTCCAGCCAAGGTATCAAGGCAGGGGGGTGGGACTGGTCTTGGAGCCAAAAGACTGATGCCAGTCACTTCGGGGGAAAGACTGACACGTACCCTAATTCCCCAGCAGTACTTGAAGAACAGGCCCCCCTGTGGGAGACAGGAGACTAAATGGTCGAATATTGAGGATTAATAGTCTCTATCCTGCATTTTTCTGTTTATTCATTTTTATTGATTTTTATCCCCCGGGGCTATTACGGCTATCGACCCTTCTGCCGCCTTGGCCCAGTCCCCGCCCCTTCCGTCCATCCTGGGCGGTGGTGGAGAGGTTTCATTTAGTGAAATGACCAGGAGTCCATTGACCTTCAAGGAGAGGAGAATCTCATCCTTGGCTCCTGAAAGGAAACCGGGGAAGCCCTGGCTACCCGGGATGACCGGTGCCCAGACCCCAGCTCCTGGCCTAGCCCCTCCAGGCCCAAGGCAGAAACAACAGTGGCGGAGTCCTTGGGCAGAGGGGCAGCAGGTACGGGGTCTCTGGGGACTGAGTCATCTGTTAGGTTGGGTTACCAGCCCTGGGACTGGAGAAAATCATTGCATCAAACACCAGGCCGTTCTTGTCCTTCTCAAACTTACCCTCATCTGCTTTAACTCTGGTCTCTCCTCCACCCAGTAGCGAGACTTCTCCGTCCTTTTTGACTCCCATGTCCATTGCCTTGGCCAGTTGTTTCAGATGTTTAACCCCCTCCTCAAAGTCCCTGTCCTCCCCGCCTCCCTCATTTCTTGCCCCAGTGACCTGGCCTCCTATTTTACTGATAAAATTGGAATCATCAGGCCTGCTCTCCCTAAAGTCTCCCTTGCTAGTTTTTTTGTTGTTGGTTTTTTTGGTGTCGGGGGGGGAGGTGGGGTTGATATTTAAGTGCTTTCTAGCTGCCAAGCACTGTACTAAGCACTGGGTAGATTCAAGCAAATCAATTTGGTCACAGTCCCTGCCCCACATGGGGCTCCCGGTCTTAATCCTCATTTTACAGATGAGGTTACTGAGGCACAGAGAAGTTAAGTGATTTGCCCAAGGTCACACAGCAGATAAGTGGCAGAGCTGGGATTAGAATCCAGGTTCCTTCTGACTCCCTGGCCCGGGCTCTATCAATTAGGCCATGCTGTTTTGCTGCTTCTCTCCAGTCCTTTCTTCCTCCTGCCCCCTCTTAGACTCTCCCACCTACCATTTCTCTCCACACTCCTCGAACAAGTGTCTCCCCCTGGTCCTCCTCTAATTCTCTCCTTGACCCTCTGCAATCTGGCTTCGTGCTACTAAAATCATGTTTCCTCCAAGAGACCACCCTTGTCTTAGCTCTCATTTCTCCTACTCCCTCCCCTCTCTGGGTGTGTTTTAAGGTATCTTTAAGTACTTGGCTTGTCTTATGCTGTCGAGTCATCTCCGACCCAGAGCGACGCCATGGACACATCTCTCCTAGAGCGCCTCACCTCCATCTGCAGTCGTTCTCTTTCCACAAGGAGCTTCCAGATTTGAGGGGAGACAGACATGAAAAGAGCAAGCACTTAATCAGTGGTATGTACTAAGCACTTACTCTGGGCAGAGCAGTGTTCTAATGCGTGGGAGAGGACAGTACAGTAAGGAGCTAAAAACGAGCGATTCAGAGAAGCCCGGTCCTTGGGGTCGGAGCTGTGGTTTGTTTATTTTATATTTGTTAAGCTCTTACTCTATGTCAAGCTCTGTTCTAAAGTCTGACCGTCTTCAGTGACTCACTCAAGTCCAGAGTTCTGAGATGAGGAGAAGAATACCTGGGAGCCACTGGGAAACAATGTCTTCCTTTCCTTGCTCCAGTCAGTCACTCAATCAGTGGTATTTATTCAGCGCTTATCATGTGCAGAGCGTTGTAGGAGGCACTTGAGTTGGCACACTGACTCACCCACATGGGAAGCGGAATGGCCTGGTGGGTAGAGCACAGGCCTGAGACTCAGAAGGACCTGGGTTCTAATACCTGCGCCACTACTTGCCTGCTGTGTGATCTTGGGCAAGTCACTTCACTTCTCCATGCCTCAGTTATCTCATCTGTAAAATAGGGATTAATACTAATAATAATAGTATTTATTAAGCACTTAGTCCATGACAAGCACTGTTCTAAGCGCTGGGGTTGACATAACAATCAGGTTGTCCCATGTGGGGCTCACAGACTTAATCCCCATTTTACAGGCGAGGTAACTGAGGCACAGAGAAGTGCAGTGACTCACCCAAGGTCACAGCAGACAAGTGGTGGAGCTGGAATTAGAGGCCATGTGCTCAGACTTCCAAGCCGGGCTCTTGCCACCAGGCCAGGAGCCCCATGTGGGACAGGGACCGTGTCCAACGCGACTGGCTTGTACCCACCCCTGCATTTAGAAGAGTGCCTGGCACCACATAGTGCTTAACAAATATCAAGATTATTATTATGTACATACACAGAGCCGGGTTTCTCATTAGCAAGGGGGGCGGGTGTGTGTGTGTGTGTGTGTGTGTGTGTGTGTGTGTGTTTTCTCTTGTCTTGCTTGCTGGTCTCACGGGGTCCTCACAGATAACCGTGTTGAATAAGGGCCAGGCTGGGGAAATCGTGGGCCCATTTCCCCCAAAGTGGGGGGCGGGGCGGCTGCTCAATGCGACATCTGAGCCGTTCACTCGCCGTTTGGCAGTGCAGCCTGGCGGGGAGCAGCCGGGGGAGAGACCTGCGACGGGGACACCGCCACCCTTCTCACGCCACACTGCCTTCCTTTCCTCCTCTAGTCGAAGCTATTGGGTGAGCACTTACTATGTGGAGAGCACTGTACTAAGCCCCCGGGAGAGTACAATACAGTAATAATAATCTTGGCATTGGTTAAGCGCTTACTATGTGCAAAGCATTGTTCTAAGCTCTGGGGAGGATACAGGGTGATCAGGTTGTCCCACGTGGGGCTCACAGTCTTCATCCCCATTTTCCAGATGAGGTAACTGAGGCACAGAGAAGTGAAGTGAATTGCCCAAAGTCACACAGCTGACAAGCGGCGGAGCTGGGATTTGAACCTGTGATCCCTGTCTCCCCAGCCCGGGCTCTTTCCACAGAGCCAGAACAGGGTTGGCAGGCACGTTCCCAGCAGAGAAGCGGTGTGGCCTAGTGGATAGACCACAGGTCCACAAGTCAGAAACAGCAGGGTTTGAATATTGGCTCTGCCACTTGTCCGCTGGGTGAACTTGGGGAAGTCGCTTCAACTTCTCTGCCTCAGTGACCTCATCTACAAAATGGGGATTAAGACTGGGAGCCCCAGATGGGACAGGGACTGTGTCCAACCAAATTTCTTGTATCCACCCCAGAATTTTCTACAGTGCCTGGCACATAGTAAGCACTTAACAAATACCATTAAAAAAAATTAAGCATGGCGGAGCCATCGGCGGGGGCGGGAGGGGGACCCATCGGAGGAGGGGGCTCCAATCCCAGAGCCACCACCTTCTAGACTGTGAGCTGGTTGTGGGCAGGGATTGTATTGTATTTTCCCAAGCACTTAGCACAGTGCCCTGCACACAGTTAGCGCTTAACAAATATGATTTAACGAATGAACTTCCTGGTCCTCCATAGGGCCGGGACTCCTGGGTACAGATGTGGATTCCTGACTTAAGCAGGAAAGGGTGGAGGCACAGTGCTGCCTTCGTGTGATGGTCTAAGAGAGGAAGTAATGGGGACGAGCGGCCTGCGGAAGGACACACAACTCTTAGAGAGTGTGAGGGGAAACCGAGTAACAGAGGCTTGGGGTGGGGGAGTGAATGAGCTGGCAGGTCTGTGAGGGTGGAAGGAGGGGGGGCCCAGAAGAGTCATGGATCCTTATGGGAGGGCTGGATGGGCAAGAGGGGAGGATGGGAAAGGTGGGCAGGCAGGGAGTGGGCAGAACCCCGATTCTTGTCCATGAAGGAAAAGGCCAGTGAGGTTCCCAGGTGGCAGATTGATGTTCCCATGTACCTAGTACACCCATAGCCGGATGCAAGTCGGTCCTCTTTGGCGTCTTTGATAGTATAGCCATGCCCACTGGGCTATAACCCTTGGAATGAGGGAGGCAGCCTGGCCTGCGTGGTAGAGCGCCGGGCCAGGAGCCAGCAGATGCAGGTTCGAGTTCTGGCTCGGCCCTGGCTTGCTCCCGAGTTCATTCAGTCGTGTTTATTGAGTGCTTACTACATGCAGAGTACTGTACTAAGAGCTTGGAATATACAATTCGGCAACAGGTAGAGACAATCCCTGCCCAACAACGGGCTCACCTGAAGTGAGTCTCTGGGCCTCAATTTCCTCCTTTGCAAATGAATGACTGTTATCACTCTCTCCGTCTTAGATGGTGAGCACTGTGTTGGGCAGGGACTGTGTCCATGCTGCTTATGTCATGCCTCCTGCAGTGTTCAGCACAGTGCTGGATACCTAGGAAGTGCTTAATAAACGTCATTCCTCTTCCACTGAGAAGCAGCGTGGCTCAGTGGAAAGAGCACGGGCTTTGGAGTCAGAGGTCATGGGTTCGAATCCCATCTCTGCCACTTGTCAGCTGTGTGACTGTGGGCAAGTCACTTAACTTCTCTCTGCCTCAGTTACCTCATCTGTAAAATGGGGATTAAAACTGTGAGCCCCACGTGGGACAATCTGATTCCCCGGTGTCTACCCCAGCGCTCAGAACAGTGCTTTGCACATAGTAAGCGCTTAACAAATACCAACATTATTATTATTGTCCTTCCTGGGGGATCGCTGCCCCTCCCCACTGTCCTGCTTCGGAGAGCTCCACGAGGGGACAGAGGCCCAGCCCCTCATCTGAGATGGGAGGGGCGTCTCACAAGCCCTGAGAAAGCTGGAAACCCCCAGCGGGGGCCCCTGTACTCAGCCAGGGTGGACAGGTGACGCTCGGATCAGAATTTGTGGTGGTCACTGGATGGGAGCAGGCTCAGACCACGAGGGCCGGGGGAGGACCAGGCAACCCCATGGGCCTCTGCTCCTCTTTGGATATATGGGATTTCAGTCTGCATGGCATGGTGGGCAAAGGCCGGGATGGGAAATTGGGCCATCTGGGTACTTGTCCTGACTGCCACAGGCCTGCAGGATGACCTCGGGCAGGTAGCTTCACCCCTCTGGGCCTTGGGCTCTTCTGTTGTGGATATTTTCAGGTTTTCAAAGGGAAGCAATGTGACCTAGTGGAAAGACCATAGCTTGGCTTGGGAGTCAGAGGACTTGAGTTCTTATCTCATCTCTGCAGCTTGCTGCTGTGTGACCTTGGGCAAGTCACTTAACTCCTCTGGGCTCCAGTTTCCTCATCTATGAAATGGGGATTCAATACCTGTTCATTCAATTGTACTTATTGAGCGCTTATTTTGTACAAAGCACTGTACTAAGCACTTGGAATGTACAATTCGTCAACAGAGACAATCCCTGCCCAACAATCCCATGGGCTCACAGTCTAAAGGGGTGATTCAGACAGCAAAATAAAACAAGTAGACAGGCATCAATACCATCAAAATAGATAAATAGAATCATAGATATATACACATCATTAATAGAGTAATGATATATACAAATGTACACAAGTGCTGTGGGGAGGGGAAGGGGTAGAGCAGAGGGAGGGATTAGGGGCAGTGGGGAGGGGAGGAGGGGCAGAGGGAAAGGGAGGACTCAGTCTGGGATAGTATTTGCTAAGCACTTATTATGTGCCAAGCTCCGTTCTAAACCCCAGGGTAGATACAAGGTCGTCAGGTTGTCCCACGTGGGGCTCCCAATTCTTAATCCCCATTTTCCAGATGAGGTCACTGAGGCCCAGAGAACTGAAGCAACTTGCCCAAGGTCACACAGCAGACAAGTGACGGAGGAGGCATTAGAACCCACGACCTCCTGCCTCCCAAGCCTGGACTCTTATCACTAGGCCTCACTGCTTACCTGTTCTTTCTCCTACTTAGACTGTAAGCCCCAAGTGGAGCAAGGATTCTGTTCAACCCGATTATCTAGCACTTATCATAGTGCTTAGTACACAGTAAGTGTTTAACAAATTGCACCACCATTACGATTACTATGAAATCCCAGCTGAGCCAAAGGTTGCTGGTCTGGTCCCAGGGCCACGGATAAGCGAACCAGACTGAGGATTCCACTGTGCCCTAGGCGATTGCGGGACGGACTACCGCGGTTTACAGCTGACGGGTTACTTTGCCACTTGCTGAAGTGACCAGTGTGGATGGCCCTGTCACATGAGGAGGTCATGCGTGCTGTTGCGTAGAGCGGCCCGAGCCCGGGGTCCCCCACCCCTCCTCCCTCCAGAGCCATAGTTTTCCCCTCCCCCGGTCCCCTTAATCCTTTCAAATTTGAAAGATCACCACTCTCCCCACCTTCAGAGCCCTCCAAAAGCACATTTCCAAGAGGCCTTCCCTGACTAAGCCCTCATTTCCCCATCTCACCTTCCCTTCTGTGTCACCCTTGCACTTGGATCTGTCCCCTTCAGGCACTTGATATTCACCCCACCCTCAGCCCCACAGCACTTATGTACAAATCCCTAATTTATTTTAATGTTTGCCTCCCTCTCTTGACTGTGAGCTCCTTGTGGGCAGGGATTGTACCTAACAACCCTGCTGTATTGTACTGACAATGCTTAGAAAAATGCTCTGGATGCAATAAGCGCTCAATATCCCATTTTTGGTCTGATAGATTCAATCATTCAATTGTTTTTATTGAACATTTACTGTGTGCAGAGCACTGAACTGAGCATCTGGGAGAGTACATTATAACAGAGTTGATAGACACGTTCCTTGCCCACAATAAGCTTACACTCTAGATGGGGAGACAGAGGAGCTTGGACAGACCCTTGGACAAGCCTATGTGTTGGTTCACTGGGGCAGAGAGAGAAGAGAGTTAGGGGTTAGGATGGTCCCTGCTGGGTGACTGGGGGAGAGTCGGGGTGTGGACTGGTCCATGCGGGTCACTGGGGGAGAGTCCAGGGCGTAGATCAATCCATGCTGTGTTACTGAGGGTGAGACGGGGTGTACGCTGGTTCATGCTGAGAAACTGGGGAAGATTTCGGGTATGGACTGGTCCGTACTGGGTCACTGGGGGTAGTCGGGGTTTGGACTGGTTCATGTTAGGCGGAGTATAAGCGGTATGGACTGGTCCATGCTGGGTCACTGGGAGGGAGTCAGGTTGTGGACTGGTCTGCTGGATCACTGTAGAAGAGTCAGAGTGTGGGCTAATCTGTTCTGGGTCATTGGCGGAGAAGGCACGGACTGGTCCATGCTGGGTCACTGGAGGAGAGTGGACTGATCCGCTCCTGGCCAAGTGTCCAGGAGGACAGGTAACTCGCGGTTCGTCCACAGGTCCTATTGCCCCAGTTGGAGGCAGCTTCCTGGGGTGAACGGTGGATGGGCCGTGGGGCTGACCTAAGGCCCTGAATCTCCACGAACCTCTGACCTCCTCCCTGCTCTGAGCCAGCCGGCCGGGAATGTTGTTATTGACTGGTCCCCCCCCCCCCCCCCCACCGACAGATGAGGTCCTGGACTAGGGCCCTGAAGCCCCTCAGGAATTCAGCCCCAGCCCTGGAAGGTGGGGGGTGGGGGCTGCAGAGCTCGTCTGTTTAGGGCTTGGCGTATAACCAGTGACTAGGGCCAGGGCCGAGGCAGCCGAGCAGACTGTTGAGCTCATTATTGAGTGCATTTCTGAGGGCCCCATGGAAGGCACTACAGAGGGCACTGCAGAGGGAACTGCGATCAATCACGGGCATCTATTGAGTATTTACAGTGTGCAGAGCATTGTTCAAAGTGCTTGTGAGAGTACCACATAGCAGAGTTGGTAGATATGATCCCTGCCTGCAAAAAGGAGGGCACTGAAGAGGGCCGTGGAAGTGGCATGGCTTAGGGGATAGAGCATAGGCCTGGGAGTCAGAAGGATCTGGGTTTTAATCACGGCTCTGCCACATGTCTGCTCTGTGACCTCGGGCAAGTCAATTTCCTTCTCTGGGCCTCAGTTCCCTCATCTGGAAAATGGGGGTTAAAACTGTGAGCCCTATTTGGGACAGTGTCTGTGTCCAACCCAATTACCTTGTATCTACCCTAGCCCTTAGTACAATGCCTGGCATATAGTAAATGCTTAACAAATGCCACCATTGTTATTGATATCATTATTATTATTATTGTTAGGGCATCATGGGGGGCACTGCCTTAGTTCAGTGAGGGAATCCTGTTCTCTGATCCAGCCGGGTGGCAGAGGTCAAGGACCCTATGCTCTGGGATACAGGGGAGTGGAGACCAGAGGCAGGGAGGTAGCAGATGGCAGGGGCTTTGAGGCCCAGCCCAGGGCTAGGTAAGGCGGCGGGACAGGGCAAGGGCAGTCTGATGTGACCTTGCATCTACCCCAGTACCTAGAACAGTGCTTGGCACATAGCGCTTAACAAATACCAACATTGTTATGTGGCAGGACCCTGGTGGGGGCAGAGTGAAGGAGCTGGGCAGAAGGTCACAGTGCCAGGGCCACCTGGATGGAGATTTATGGAGCTGGTGAGGCGAAGCGAGGCTCTGGGGCCAGGGGTGTACTCTGTGTGCATGTGTTTGCTGTTTGTGTGCGCTTGTTATGTGCTCTGTGTGTGTGTGTGTATGCTGTGCTTGCTGTGAGTGCATGCTCTGTGTACATGTGTGTCCTTACTGTGCATGCTGTATGTGTGTGCTGCTGTGCTTGTGCTTGCTCTGTGGGTGGGGGGGGCATGTATATATGAAAGTTTGTGTGTGTGCCTGCGTCTGAGCATGTACATAGGAATGTACCTGGGGTAGGTACAAGATAATCAGGTTGTCCCACATGGGGCTTACAGTCTTAATCCCCATTTTGTAGATGAGATAACTGAGGCACAGAAAAGTCAAGTGGCCTGTCCCAGGTCACACAGCAGACAAGTCGGGGAGCCGGGTTTAGAACCCACGTCCTCTGACTCCCAAGCCGGGGCTTTTCCCACTAAGCTACGCTGCTTCTCTGCTGCTTCATGTTGCAGCGCTTCTGCTTTTTGAGAGTAGAGAGGCAGAGCTCAAGGAGCAGGGAAAGGAGCTGCCCCGGCCCCCACCTCCTGCCCCCTGTCCCCCGCTTTGACAAACATGTTTAATATCGCCCCAGAATTAAAGTCGTCTGTCATAGGGCAGCTGGGCTTTGGCAGCAGCGAACTGGGAGGGGCTGGGGTCAGGGAGGGGTCACCGCTGCCCTGGCCACCCTCGACACATCCCCCGGCGACCCCCCCCCCAGCCCACTGCCCCCCCAACCGCTGGGACCCTTCCCTCCACCAACAGGTTGGAGGAGGGTCTTGGGGCCATCGGGTGGCAATGTGCCCCGAGGGGGCAGTTTTCCTTCCCTGCGGCTGGGGCTGACCACTGGAAATGCTTGCTGAGAGCCTGTAGTGTGCAGAGGGCTGTCCTGGTCGCCTGCAGTGTGCAGAGGGCTGTCCTGGTCACCTACAGTGTGCAGAGAGCTGTGCTAGGTGCCTGCTAATAATGATGATGATGATGATAGTACTTGTTAAGTGCTTACTGTGTGGCAAGCACTGTTCTAAGCGCTGGGGGAGATACAAAGTGATAAGGTTGTCCCACGTGGGGTTCAGAGTCTTCATCCCCATTTTACAGAGAAGTGAACTGAGGCCCAGAGAAATTGTGACTTGCCCCCGGTCACAAGTGGCAGAGCCGGGATTAGAACTCACGACCTCTGAATCCCAAGCCCGGGCTCTTTCCAGTAAGCCATGCTACTTCTCTGCTATGAGCAGAGCCTTAGGCTAGGCACTTGTCAGCACAGTGCTGTGCTGGACGCCTGCAGGGTAGTCAGTGCTGTGCACCTATCGTGAACAGAGCGCCGGGCTGGCGCTTGCAGTGTGTAGATTGTGGTGCTGGGCGCCTACTGTGAACAGAGAATTGTGTTGGGTGATAATTGTGGTTTTTAATAATGATGATGGTATTTGTTAAGCACTTACTATGTGGCAGGCACTGTTCTAAGCGCTGGGGTAGATACAAGCTAATAGGGTTGGACACAGTCCCTGACCCACATAGGGCTCACAGACTTATCCCTATTTTACAGATGAGGGAACTGAAGTATAGAGAAGTTAAGTGGCTTTTCCAAGGTCACAAAGCAGACAAGTGGCAGAGCTGAGATTAAAACCCATGACCTTCTGACTCCCAGACCCGTGCTCTCTCCACTACACCATGCTGCTTCTATCTGTTAAACGCATGCTATGTGTCGAGCAGTGTGCTACAAGATAATCAGGTCGGACACAGTCCCTGACCTACACAGTGCTCACAGCCTAATCCCTATTTTGCAGATGAAACTGAGGCCCAAGAAGTGAAGTGACTTGCTGAGTGTTCTGCAGCAGGCAGGTGGTGGAGCCAGCTTTAGAGCCCAGGTCCCCTGGCTCCCCACCCCTGACTCTCTCTTAGGGAACCCAGGACGGACCATCCCACACCCCTGACTCTCTCCTGCCCGTCTCTCAATCTCCTCTCCATCCCCGATTCTTCTTCCACAGTGGTTGAGTGGAGGCGGCTGAGAGAATAATTGAAGCGATCTTATAGCTCCCAAATTGCACAGTGAACGGCAGCAGGGTTGGGCAGGGGGAATATGACCTAGTGACAGAGCGAGGACAGGCTCATCCTGTCCCCAATCCCAGGCCTTCGGGTGTGTCCCTCGTCATTCACAGACCCCGCTCCGAGCCCCTCCACGACCCTGGGTGGGCACAGTCCTTGGTAATTGCCCCAGAACGAATCCGGCCCCAAGAGAAATTTCCCACTAGAAGGATCCTCTCCAAAATGCCCCTCGTCCCAACAGCCTCTGACTGAAGACTCTTTGTTGCCGTCAAATTTCAGGAAAAATGGTGAGGAGGCCTTAATAACCAGGAGCATCCCGTGCTGTTTAAGCTGCATATTAATGAGCTCCCTGTCGCCTCATTATACCAAAAGGAAATATATATTTTGTAAATTATTAACATTTGTAAATGTTTATGAAGGCTCTGAAACAAAGTGACACACAGACCCCCTGATTCAGGGAGAAAATATGGAAATGATAATCCTGATAAATGTGAATCCGCATAAGGCTTCATTAGGAAGATTTACTCCGGATCCTTAAATATTTTAGATTAATTTGGGGGGATGCATAGGAAACCCAAGATTTATACCCAAAACAATACAGCGTGCCATGGCCAAAAGGAATTAGAGTCCATTTATTCACCGTCCTAGTCAAAGTCTCGATTTCATCTATTGTGGGGGAAAATTAAAAACCTTTCCACAATTTATTACAAATTATGCATTCTCCGTACATGGAGATAAATAATTGATGCCATTACAAAAGCTTAATCTAGAAAATATTTATTAGAAACAAAGACGACACATCACCCATTCCATTGAGGGCGGTGGGGCGCCCCTGGGGAAACGGATGCTCCATTCCACAGCCAACCGTGGCCGCTGGTCGGTCCCTTCTGCCCGATTGGTCGGCATTGGCGCCCAGCCCCATCCGCGGTTGGCATCGGGTCAGACGGTGGGGAGGCCTGTGACGGGCAGGAGCCCCGGGCCCCGGTCAGGGCGGGGCTGGTCTCAGGCCCATCCACAAGACAGATGCCCCACCCACGTGGAGGGTTTTAAGTCAATCAATCGATGGTACTTATTGAGCTCTCACTGTGTGCAGAGGACTGGACTACAGCGAGGTCACGGGCTCGACGCCCTGGCAGGAAACCACGGCCCTCTCGGGGGGGAGGTGAGGTGGCGTCATCCCCCGCCTACTCCCCGCACAATGAAAATGAGGTCCTTGGGTTCCAAATTTGAGCAGGGCCGAATCCCAGGGCCGAGTTGGAGGCGCTGCATTGCAAAGGCCTATCCCGTCGAAGATCTCACCTGTCTATCCCGGAGAGACCGAAGCCAACAGGACGGTAAGGGATGACCCAATTTACAGATGGGGAAACCAAGGCCCAGAGAGTTGAGTGCCTTGCCGGAGTTCGCACGTCAGACGGGGATCGGGTGAGACCAGAACGGGGTTGTCCTGACTTACAGCCCCGTCGGCATGAAGGGGACTGAGGGAGCGGAGGCAGGGGCAAAGGGGTGGAGGAGAACCGCTGTCCTGCCTTCTTTCACTTTTGCCTAGTTCTGAGGAAGGGGAGAGGGAGGGGTGAGGCAGAGGAAGAGGAGATGGGGGAGTCGGAGAGAAAGGAGAGGTAGGAAAGAAAGCAGAGGGAGGAGGAGGAGGAGCAAGAAAGGGAGGAGAAGGAGGAGCCGTAGGAAAGGAGGAAGGGGAGGAGAAGAGGGAGGAGAAGAAGAAGTAGGCGGGGGAGGAGGAGGCAGGGAAGAGAAGGGAGAGGTGTGGGGGGAGGCGCGGGAGAAGGGGGAGGTAGGGGAGGAGGAAGAAGAGTGAGGAGGTGGAAGTGTGCCCTGCCATTCTGACGGGTGGAGTGTGTCGTGATTGACCCCTCTCCCGGGCCTCATGCGCCGGCCGGGCTGCCTGCCTAACGGTCACTCCGGCGGGCCAGGGCGGGGCGGGGCCCATCCCAGAGGGGGCAGCTTATCGTTCCCAGGTCACACTTGAGCACACGGGGGTTAAGAGACTTGCCCGAGGCCACACAGCAAGCAGTGCCCCAAGGGGCGCTCCACCCTCCCAGGCTGATTCACTCAGACCCCCTCTGGAGTCTGAGCCCCTTGTTCGGAGTTCGAGATCCCTGTCTGGCGATTTGCTCTAACTCGGCTCTGGAATTCGGATTTAGAAGCTGAATTTGGCAATTTTGTCACACATCCCATGCCCTCAAGGAGCTTATGAGCTATGGAGTCAGGAAGATGGGCAGACAGACGCAGGTTTCCGTTTTTCGCTAAGGAGGTTTGGGAAGGAGATCCGGGATCGTGTCCGATGCAGAGGCCCCGGTTTCGGCTGAGGACTGGCGTTGGTTCCTCGGGGACCCTGGTGTTTCTGGACTCGGTCAGCCAGCACCGCGGACGGCCGCTTCGGGGACCCTGCTCTGGAAACCGGAGAACGGGAAGAGGGGCCCAAAACCAAGCTCAGGCCTGACTCCGATCCGGGCTCCGGCCTCGGCTTTGACCATTCTCCCAGTTATTCTTCTCCAGGAAATTCCAGGGGACCACCAAACGCTACATTTTATCTTCAGGATACTGTCTGCTGTGTGATCTCGGGCGTATCAATTAACCTCTCTGGGCCTCAGCTTCCCCATCTGTAAAACGGGGATAAGAAGACCTCTTTTCCCAGCCTTTTATGGCTCTGAACTTGGTCTCGGCCCTGGCCCAGAAACTGAACCCGGCTGACTCTGACCTTGGTCCTGGCGCTAAACCTGGACCCGGCCCTGACTCTGGCCTTGGCCCTGAACCCGGCCATGGGCCCAGCCCCGGCTCTGGCCCCAGTTCGCTCGGGCACTCACCCGGTCCCTTGCTCTCTTGGCCCACAGCCACTGGCTTGTGGAGCCAAGCTAACCCTCCGGCGCCTGGGCCAGTGTCCCGGCCAGCCTGGGGTTCTGGGAAGCACGGACACTTACTCTGGGACTCATCTTTTCTGACAGGTATAAAGCAGTTTGTTTCAAATCCAGGTTCTGCCCAGCTGCCAGAGCCCTGGTTAAACGGGCAGTGAGGACCCCCTCCTTTGCCTCACTGACAGGAGCTGCAGCTGCCAGAGGAGAAAGGCATTTCACTCACTCACTCACTCACTCACTCACTCACTCACTCACTCACTCACCCACTCACTCACTCACTCACTCTTTCTCAAGCTCTCTTTCTCCTCTTTCCCTCTCCCTCTGTCTCTCCCTCTTCTTTCCTCATCAGTCTCTTCTTTCTTCTCTCTCTCTATCTTGTGCATCAGCCATTGTTTGTCTGAATTGTATTTTCTAAGTATCCAGAGAGTCCCATTTCCTCCCAACCCTTTCATGCTCCCCTCTCTGCACCCACACCCCAGGACCCCCTCTGGTTCCCAGCCAGTCACTCTGCTCTCTAAGCCTCCTTCTCCCATTCCCCCCAAGCTGTCCTTTGCTCAGCAGCTCCTCTCACCTGTCTCTGCTGTCTCAGAGCCTTTTTGGTGGCCTCACTCCTATCTGGGTGGGACCCTGCCCATCCTCCAATCTGCCTTCTCCATAGTCTCCTCAGCCCACCTCCTCCAGGATCACCGCTTGGCTTCCTGATTACGTATACCTGCTCTCCCCCATCACACTCACATTGTGATCCATCCCGGGGCAGGGAGAGGGGAAGAGTCCCTACCCCCGAGGGGCTGCCAGCCTGACGGGGGAGACAAGACACCTCTCCAGAACATACGCTTACACACCCACCCAGCCTGCATCCTCCACTGGTTTCACTCTCACCTCTTTGTCTGACTGCTGGCCCCAGCCTGGACATGGTCTCCCACTCTGCTCAGTCCTCGTTCTGGTCTCTGGGTTTTCTCTATCCATTCCACATTCTCCTGGCCTACTCTGTTGGCTCCATGCTCTACCAGCCTTCTGTCAGCTCCACGTTCTCCCGGCTCAGTCTGTCTGCTCCATGGTCTCCCAGGCTCCTCTATGGGCTCCCATATTCTCCTTGCCTTCTCTGCCAGCTCCACACTCTTCCAGCCTGCTCTGCTCACTCGGCAGTCTCCTGGCCTTCTGTGTTGGCTACACATTCTCTTGGCCTCCTTCTCTGTCAGCTCCATGTTCTCCCAGCCTGCTCCATCCTCACCACACTCTCCTGATCTGTTCTGTTCACTCCAGTCTCGTGAGCTACCCTGTCTACTCTACAGTCTCCTGAGCTGCCCCGTCTACTTTACAGTCTCCTGATCTAGTCTGTCTGCTCTGCAGCCTCCCAGCTGCCTCTGTTGGCTCCACATTCTTCCGGCCTGTTCTATCCCCGCCACAGTCTCCCAGGTTGCTGCGTCCACTCCGCGGACTCCCGGCCCACTCTGTTTGCTTCTTGGTCTCCCGGACTTCTCTGTGGGCTCCATGTTCTCCCAGTTTGCTCTGTCTCCACCGCAGTCTTCCAGCCCATTCTGTCCACTTTGTGGTCTCCTGCTCTGCTCTGTTAGCTCTACATTCTCCTGGCCTGCCCTATCCGCTCCACAGCCTCTCAGACTGGTCTGTCTGCTCCACCATCCCTCGGCCTGCTCTATCTCTGTCGTGGTCTCCTGGCCTGGTCTGCCTTTCCGGCAGTCTTTGGCCTTCTCTGTTGGCTCGTGTTCTTCCAGCCTGCTCTGTCCCCACCATGGTCTCCCAGCCTGCTCTGTCCTCACTATGGTCTTCTGGCCCACTCTGACCACTCCATGATCTCCCGGCCTTGTCTGTCAGCTCTACATTCTCTCAGCCTGCTCTGTCCTCACCATGGTTTCCCGGCCTGCTCTGACCGCTCTGCGGTCACCCGGCCTTCTCTGTCAGCTCCCTGTTTTCCTGGCTTGCTCTGCCCCCATCACGGTCTCCTGGCCCGCTCTGCCCCCATCACGGTCTCCTGACCCTCTCTGCCCTCTTTCCAGACTCCTGGCCATCTCTGTCAGCTCCACATTCTCCCAGCCTGCTCTGTCTCTGCCATGGTCTCCCGACCTGCTATATCGGTTCCACCGCTTGCTCTGTCCCCACCGAGGTCTCCCAGCCTGCCCTGACCACTCCGCGATCCCCTGGCCTGCTCTCTTGGCTCCACCTCCTCCCAGCCTGTTCTGTCCCCATACAGTCAGTCTCCTGGGCCGGTCCGTCCTCGCCAGTCTCCCAGCCTGCTATATCCACTCTGCCGTCTCCCGAACTTCTCCGTCAGCCCCACATCCTCCCAGCTCGTTCTCTCTCCACCTCTGTCTCCCACGGCCCGTTCTGCCTTCGCCGTGGTCCCTCAGCCTGCTCCGTCCCGATCACGGTTTCCCGGCTCCCAGCCATCAGAGGGGGGCGTCCACAGCGCCCAAGACTTCTGGGCCTCTACCCCTCTCTCCCACCACCTGCTGACCTCCCCCCACTTAGGCATTTTTCTGCCTCCAACCCACTAGTGCTGCCGCCCTCTGAAACACCACCACACTCGAGCACATGACCCACACAGCACCGTGTGAGTGCTCACAATCCATAAGCTCGTTGTGAGGAGGGAATGTGTCTGATTATTGTTGTATTGTACTCCCCCAAGCACTTAGTATAGAGCTCTGCACATAGTAAACTCAATAAGTACCACTGACCGACTCTAAGGAGGAGAGTGAAGATAGACTGAATGGTTCCCACTCCTTCCTGCCTTTCCCCGCTGACCCCCTCTTTCACCCATTGCCCTTCATTTCAGGAGCAATTGGGCCGGGCGGTACCCACCTCCCCCCAGCGTTTACCCCCCACTGAGTGCCCCTTCCCGCCCGGGAGTGGGGGTGGCACGCTCCTTGGGCGAGGTGTCCATTATTGCCTAATGGTTCAAATCTATTTGTCCGGGGCCTTTTGTGCTCGGTCCGTGTCCTTGGCGTTGCTGCGCCTTCATTAATCTGATTCCTGTCCTCGTTTATTAGGCGGTTTATTTTCCGTCGGCTCCGGCCAGGTTCCCTAGTGACGGCCCGTCGGGGTCCTGCTCCCCGCCCCCGCGCCCCCCCCCGGTTTAACCCCTTCGTCCCCCCGCCACGGTCTCGGCCCCCTCCGTGCTTCCGCTCTGGATTGTTCTCTTCCCACCAGCCTTTGCGCTGCCCTTTGTGAAGATAAATTGGCTCCTGGAGGATGTCTCGGGGCCCTGGGGACCGACTCTACTCCGCTTGGGTTTTAATTAGGCGGCCCCTAGACAGCCTCCCCGGCCTCCCTCTCTCACCCCCGGCCCCCTTCCTTCCCCCCCGGGGGTCTCTCCGGGGCGTGCCCCCCTCCCCCACAACCTAGGAGTGCTGATTCACCAGTTTCTCCCAATGCAGCCGGCCTGCGGGAACGCAGCGTTCAGCGCAAAGAGCGGAGGAGAGAATCGGATCGCGGCCTGCGAGGCGGGGGACCTAGGTTCTAATCTGCCCTCGACCTGCTGGGTGACCTTGGGCAAGTCACGTCACGTCTCCGTGCCTCCGTTTCCCCGGCGGTACCACGGGGCTGGCCTACCTGCTTTCCCTCCCCTTTAGACTGGGAGCGCCGCGTGGGACAGGAATCGCGTCCCGAGATGATCTCGTGGCCACCCCAGCGCTTGGTACAGAGTAAGCGCCAAACAAACAGCACTATGATTATTGTCTGCCATTCTGATTGTTTTTAGAGTAGTGGCAGAGTTCTGGGACAGGCACGCCTGTCCTCACCACGGGGAGAGAGCGTGGACCCCCGCCATCACTTTCCCCGGTCCTCGATTTCCCGGCCCCTCCATCCCCTGGTCCCTCAGACGACCAGCGCCCCTCCCCTCGGCTCCCCAGGCCCCTGGCTCGTCTCCCTCCACCCCGGTGTGCCTCCCCGCCCCCGCCCTCCTCTTCCCCAGCGCCCCTCCCACGCCCCCGTGGCTTCCCACGCTCCCGCCCCCCCCAACCCCGTCTCCCCTGGCCTCTATCTACCCTCCAGATCCCGCTACCCTCCCTCCTCTCTCCGCTTACCTTTCCTTAGACCCCCGACAACCTTCCCCAACCCCTCTTTGGAGGGGGATTGGGTCACTTTCCTTTTAGTCCCGTCAGTGCGCCACCCCCCCCCCCCGTCTGCCCCGCCGTGGTTGGCAAGATGGGCACCCTCGCCCCTTCCCACTCTCTCCTCCCCAAACCACCCCCTCCCCTCCCCATTCCCTCCTCCCCACTCCCTCCCACCCATTCCTCCCCGACATCTTACCGGGGACTCCTGGGGGCAGGCCCGACTTCTTTCCTCAGGCCTGCAGCTGTACCCGTCCCCTCTCCCCCAGCTCCTCCGCCTCCCCTCTCCCCCACCCTTCTCCTTCCTTCCCCGCCCCCCGCCCCCCGCCCCCCTCCCCTTTGCTCCGGCTGCTCACTGTGGGTTTGGGCTGGTTCCCAGCCTCCAGACGGTGACTTTTTCCCAAACTTTGCGGCGGCGGCGGGATCAGGCCCAGCTCCTCCATATGGTCCGTTCCGAAGGGGCGGGGGGCGGAGGGCTGCCGACGGCTGCCGAGGGCGAGGAGGGGGCTCTCACCTGTGGGATTCCTCGAGCGGGGACGGGGCCCACTCACACAGGCTCTGCCCTCGGCCCCTGCAGCCGGCGGGAGGCTCCAGGGGTGGGGCTCGGGGATGAGGGACAGAGTTGGGAGGACCCCCACTTTAGAGCTTCACCCCAAAGCCGAAGGGTGGGCTTCGGCTGGGCTAGTGCCAGACACGGCTGCCGGGTTACGCCTGTACAGGCCGCGGGGACTCTGGCGTTGGGATGGGAAGCGAGGAAGAGGAGGAGAGCAAGGACGAGGGGGAGGAGGAGGAGGAAGAAAACTAGGACGTGGTCTTGCTTGGCTTTCCAGCAGCTGATGTGACCCCACAGAGGCCGGCCGGAAGGTTGTCAGGGCCGCCGCCGACCCCCTGGCCGGACGGGGCGCCTGGGTGCTGCAGGACCTGAAGGTCGGCATGGAGGAAAGGGTTAATGCCAGCCCGGCCCAGCCGACGGGCAGATCCCACGGGAGGCAGTGTGGCCCTGTGAACGGAGCACAGGTCGGGAGTCAACAGGCTCGGGTCTAGGCCGCTTCGGTTAGCGTGACCTCGTGCAGCAACTGGATCTTCCTGGCCCTCGGTTTCCCGCTCTATAAAGGCGCCTCTCAGGGACGCAGTGCGATCGGAGCAACAGAGCCGTATGATGAGAAGCAGCATGGCCCAGTGGCTCGAGCACAGGCTTGGGTGTTGGAGAATGTGGGTTCTAATCCCGGCTCTGCCACGTGTCTGCAATGTGACCTTGGGCAAGCCACCTTACTCCTCTGTGCTCGTTACCTCATCTGTAAAATGGGGGTTAAGAATTTGAGCCCCATGTGAGACGGGGACTGTATCCAACCCGATTCCCTTGTATCTACCCCAGTGCTTAGAACAGTGCTCGGCACATCCTAAGCACTTGACAAATACCATAATTATCATTATTATTGAGGCCCTGTGGGGTGATCAAGGGGTTCTAATGTTTTCAGTTAGTATGGTGGGAGCGACCCGGATTCCCAAAGACCCCCAGGGGTCACGTGGAGGCGTATCAGACGAGGGGCCTAAGTCCTGCTCATCTGAGATGGAGAGGCCACCGCCACCCCCTCCCCTCTACCCCGCCTCCCACCAGAGGCCCACGGAGTAGAAAAAAGAAATCTTTATTTTATATTTTTTTCCCATACTTTTACACAAGGAAAATAAAATGCATATCTATCTCTACTGCAATCCTCGTAGAAGAGACGGCAGCATTCTTCAACAAATGCCCCTGTAAACATGGAGAGCCGGGCATGGGGAGCGGTGGGCACCGAGCCAGGGTGGGGGCCGGTGACCCGGACCGGGCGGAGGGGACCTCCCGGCGCCCTCCCCGGAGCCTTTCCTGGAAGGCGGGGACGGTTGTTAGGTGACCTATTTTTTGGCGGGGGGGAGGAGTAGGACTGGCAAATCCCACTCCACGCTCCACCCACGGTGTCCTGGTTGGGGGGCGGGTGAACGGGGGTGGAGGGTTGTGTGGGGGACGGGCAGGGACGGAGGGATCTACTTCATCGGCCCCCTGGGACATCACTCCGATCCAGGTATCTGCCCTGGCGGCGGCGGGACGGGGCGCTCCCGGGTCTGGAGACGTGGCCCGTCGGAGGGCGCGGTCAAGGGGCACGTCCCGGGGACGTGCCCGTTCTGAGGACGTGGGCCGGAGGTGGTGACCCGTCGGAGGGCACGGCTCGGGGGACGTGGCCTGGCCTGGGGGCTTGTCCCTAGAGATATGGCCGTTCCGAGGGCTTGGACCGGGGGACGTGGCCCGTCCGAGGGCGTGGCCCGCTCTGGGGGCGTGACCCCGGGGAGGTGGCCTTTCCCAGGGCGGGGCCCGGGGTCGCGCCCGGAATGGGGGCGGGGAGGGAGCCTGTCCTCGGGGCAGGCCCGTCCCCGGGGCCGGGGGGCAGGGGGGTCAGCAGCCGGCCAGCAGGCTCCAGCCGAGCGGCAGGATGAGGAGGCGGAGGCCGGGCCCCAGGCGGGCGGCGGAGCCGTTGCCGGGCTGCGGGAGGCGGCAGTGCGGCTTGGTGCGGTTCCTCCGGGAGCAGGCCGGGCGCCTCCGGGGCGGCGCGGGGGCCGAGGCGGGGGCCGTGCGCGGGGGCTCCGGCCGGCCGGGCGGCGTGCCGAAGGGCGAGTCGTTGATCTGCTTGTGCGTGGCGTTGCGGGGCGGCGGGGGCTTGGCCATGTTCTCCTTCTCCTTGGCGGGCCGCGGGGAGGGTCCCGGCCTCGGGCCGAGGGGCGCCGCCGGCCCGGAGGCCTCGTAGAGGAAGGACTTTTCGGTCTCGGGCTGGGGCCGGCAGCACTTGAGCAGCGGGTCGAGGCCGCCGCCGAGCCCCGCGTCGCCCCCGCCTCCCCCTCCGCCGGGGTCGGCGCAGCCGTCCAGCTCGGCCTCGGCCAGACTCTTGAGGTCCCTGCCGGCCAGGTGCGCGGGCCGCCGGCACTCCACCTCCGAGGAGGAGCCGCCGAAGCGGCGCAGCCAGGCCCAGAGCGAGCGGGCCCGGCAGTCGCACACCCAGGGGTTGGCATTGAGGCGCAGGTACTGCAGCGACTGCAGCGGGGCCAGCGCCTCGCCCGCCAGCTCGCTCAGGCTGTTGTTGAACAGGTAGAGGGTCAGCAGGCGGCCCAGGCCGCGGAAGGCCCGGCGGTGCACCTGGGCGATGCGGTTCTCGTGCAGCAGCAGGCGGTCCAGGCCCCGCAGCCCGCGGAAGGCGTGCTCGGGCAGGCTCTGCAGCCGGTTGCCGTGCAGGAAGAGGTAGGCCAGGCCGGCCAGGTCCAGGAAGGCGTCCTCGGGCAGGCGCCGCAGCGCGTTGTCCTGCAGGTAGAGGTAGCGCAGCGAGCCCAGGCCGCGCAACAGGCCCGGCGCCAGCTCCAGCAGCCCGCACCGGTCGGCGCGCAGCGTGCGCAGGCGGCCCAGCCCGCGGAAGGCGGCCGGGTCCAGCGTGCGCAGCTGGCGGTTGTCGCTGATGTCCAGCTCCTCCAGGCGGGCCAGGCCGGCCAGCGCCCCGGGCTCGATGCGGCTGAGGTTGTTGGAGTGCACCCACAGGATGGTGGCGTTGCGGCAGCAGGCGGCGAAGCTGGCGGCGCCCACGGACGAGATGCGGTTCCGGTGCAGGAAGATGCGCTGGCTGTGGGCGGGGATGTCGGCGGGCACGGCCGTCAGGCCCTGCTGCTGGCAGCTGACCGTCACCATGGGCTCGCGGTAGCACACGCAGGCCGGCGGGCAGGACGAGGCGCGAGGCGGGAGGGCCAGGCCCAGGACCAGGATCAGCAGTCGGCTTCCTGGAGGGGGACGGGGAGAGGGGGAGGAGGGGGCCGGGGGGCCTGCTCGTCGGGTGCCGGCGGGGCTGCCTGGGTCCCACCCCCGCCCCGGCCCGAGCCCCGTGCCGGCCGGTTGCCGTCTCGTCGGACGCCGGCTCCCTCCCCCGCGGCCCGGGAGGGAGGGACGGAGAACGGGTGGTCGCTCCCCTCGGACAGACGGGGCAGACCGAGGCCGGGAGAAGTCACGTGGCTTCCCCGAGGTCGTACGGCTGGCGAGCGGCGGAGCCGGGGTGAGGACCCGGGCCCCCCCGACTCCCGGCCCCGGCCTCGTTCCGCCAGGCCGGGCTGCTCCTCTAAGAGACGTGAAGTGGCCGGTCAGGGTCACGCAGCAGACAAGTGGCGGAGCCAGGATGAGAACCCGGGGCCCCCGCTTCCCAAGTCCCGGCCCTTAACACCAGGTCCTGCTGCTTCTCTAGGTGAAGCTGGGCGCAGGGCACGGGGAGGGGTCGGGGAGAAGATGGACGGGGCTGAGGGGAGCCACTCTTGGGCGGAAGACCACCGTGGGGGCCAGAACACCAGCCGGCTGCCTTCCCCTCCTCCCCGCCCGGGCTCAGCCATGCCCTCCACCCACACCCCAAAGCCCAGGCTTCCCCGGCCTTCCGAGTGTGGAGGGACTTAGAAATGGAGAGGGGAGAGTCAAGGGTGTCGGATGGTCCATGCTGGGGGAGAGTCGGGGGTGTGGGATGGTCTGTGCTGGGTCCCTGGAGGAGAGTCAGGGATGAAGGGGGGAGGGTCAGGGATGGATAGGGGAGAGTCAGAGGCCTTGGATGGCCCGTGCTGGGTCACAGCAGAGAGAGTCCCATCGCTGCCCCCCCGGTTCCAAACAGCTCTTCCCAGGTGGTCCCAGCGGCAGTCGGGGGTCAAGGGTCAGAGCGGTTCCCTTGAGGCCCGGCCCCATGGCAGAGGAGCCCTTCCCAGACACCCTGTCTTGCCTTGGGTGAGCAAGAGAGAAGCCCCCAAGCTTCCTCCCTGACTTTTGGAGCCCGATTCGGGGGAGAAGCACAGAACCGGTGGGTCACAGGCCCCCGATCGGGGTCTTGGCTGTCTCGTCTGGTTGGAGCCCAGAGGGGCGGAGGCTGGAATCTGGCCAGACAGCTGTGGGGGACACAGGCCCCGTCACCCTCACGGCTGGAACCTGGAGGTACACTGGCCCTTCTGGGTAACTTTGCTTGCTCCCAGCGCTTGTTCCCGTTTGGAACCTGGGGCCCGGGCCTGGGTCCGGGCCCGGGTAGTATCCACCCGCCTGTCCCTCCCCATCACGGTTGGGACGAATATGTGTCTGCATGGTCCAGCCCCAGAGCAGTTGGCTGGGCCTGCCCACGGTCATACAGCACGTCAGAGGTGGAGTTGGGATGAGCCCAAGGGTCTCCCCCGCTGGACTCCCTCTCCCCGCAGCGGCAGCCACTTCGTGTACAGAACCTGGATCCCGACCAAATCTCAGTCCGCCCCCAGCCCGGGCTCACTCCTCCTTCCTCATGTTCATGTTCACGCTCCCGCTCACGGCCACAGCCTTTCCCGGAAGAGGCGGAGGCTGCAAGTGCTTGGCTGGCGGGTGGCCTTGACCCAGTCGATAGAGCTGGACTCTTAGTCGGCCCCGCAGGGAGACGAGAGTGTCTGTCTTGCTCCATCAGGAGAAGAGTGTGAGCTGGGGCCGGTGGGAGCAGGGGGCGGTTAGTGTCGCAGGGGAGAGCCGACAGGGTTCTTGTCTCCCGCAACGAAGCCGGTCCCCAGAGAGGACCTCCCTCTCGCCTCGCTAGGGGCGGCTACCCGCCCGCACCGCCCCTCACATCCCCCGGCCCTCCCCTTCCACCTGCGGGTCCTGGGGACGGGTCCGGGATGGGCCAGTGCTACCCCGGTCGTGAGGATCCCCAGGTGGGCAGGGAGGGGGCCGGGACAGTGGAGCGTGAGAGCCGGGACAGTGGAGCTGGGGTAGACGGGGTCTGGGCTGGGGCAGTGAAGTCCTGGCAGGCATGGGTGGGGTTTGAGGCACACCCTGGTTTGCTAAGGTGTGCCTGTGCAGAGCCAGCCGGGGGGTGGGGTGGGCAGCCGAGCCCCCCCGTATCCTGGGGGTAGGCTGGGGAGCGGGGTACCATCTACCCAGCATACAAGTCGGCTGACCCTGTGCTGCGACAGAGCAGGGTCCCTCCTTGTCTCTCTAGGCCTCGTGTACTGCGGCCTGGAAATAATGCAACCACAGCCACCGGTGCCACCCAAGGGAGCCCTGCCACCCGCGCGTTAGCCAGGTCTCAGTAAGTAATTGGGTCTGCCCCTCCCCTCCTGCCTTTCCCTTTCCTGTGTCCCCACTCCCCACCCAGGGAAGAGTGGGTGGTGAATCTGGATGGGAGCCCCCCAGTCTGCACCCCCTGACCAGACTGGGCCTCCCTCTGATTGTCTGGGCTGGGCTCCTTTCTGACTGTCAAGGCTGGGCCTCCCTCCGACTGTCCGGGCTGGGGTTGGGAGAAGTGGAAGGGGAAGGGAGTGCTGCAAGAGATCCCCGGTGAAGGTGGGAACGGTCCAGGACTATCTGAATCCCAAATCCCAGCCTCACGCCTGTGCCCCTGACCCCTGGCCCGGAGCCGGAAACTCACAAAGGATCAGAACACGGACCCAGTCAGCAATGCTGTCTCCATCCACTGCCCAGAGCCAATCCTCCATCACCAGCCTCAGACTCCCTTTTGTTGCCCTGGTGTTCGGCTCTCTCTCCCTAGTCCACTTTCCCGCCCATCAACCGGCTCCCATTAATAATGTTGGTATTTGTTAAGCGCTTACTATGTGCAGAGCACTGTTCTAATCGCTGGGGTAGATAAAGGGTAATCAGGTTGTCCCACGTGAGGCTCACAATTAATCCCCATTTTACAGATGAGGTAACTGAGGCACAGAAAATTGAAGTCACTTGCCCACAGTCACACAGCTGACAAGTGGCAGATCCGGGATTCGAACCCATGACCTCTGACTCCCAAGCCCGGGCTCTTTCCACTGAGCCACGCTGCCATTCACCTGTCTGCTCTCTGCCCACTGGCCAGCTCCCTCTCACCTATCCAGTCTCCCATCTACCAGCCAGCTCCCTCTCACTTGTCCATCTCCCTCAGGCCGGCTCCCACTCACCTGCCCACTCTCGTGGCCGGCTCCCTCTCTCTTGTCTGTTCTCCGCCCGACCGGCCTGTCCCCTCTCATCCATCCGCTCTCCCCACCCCTGGCCAGCTCCCTCTCACCTGTCCACTCTCCCCTCCTCGTCCCCCAACTCCCATCCTCCATTTCTCCCCAGCCAGCTTCCACACTGGAACTCCCACCCCCAAATCTTCCAGACCTCAGCACCCCATTCCTTCAAAATCCTCCCGAACAGCCTGGTCCCACCACCCCCAGCCTGGTCATTTCCTTCTGGACCGAGTCTACCTGCCGACCTGCCTGCCCACCTGCCCGTATCTACTGGTCTACCCGGTTTGGTGCTTTATATCTCCTCCGGGCCCTAGCCAGCAGGGGCAGAATTATCAGCCGAGTTCACTGACAGAGGTCACGCCATTACCTTCTTCTACACGTGTCCCAACTCACCCGCACGGTTCTTTGCAACCAAAAGGTATCCAGTACAGCACCCCACCTGCCAAAGGTGCCCAGTATAGTACCCTGCACACCAGTGGTACCCAATACGGTGCCCAGTGCACCGAGGGCACCCGGAATGGCACCCTGTATGCTGAAGGTGCCCGGAACGATGCCCCGCACACCAAAGGTGCCTGTTACGGTTGCCCTCGCTCTTGACTCTCTCATCTCGAAACACCTCTTCTCACCTTTTCCCCTGCCTAAAACTCCTACCCCTTCAGATCCACCGACTCCAATAATGAAAAATGCATTATTGTGCTCCGTACACTGTAGGTGCCCAGGGCAGAGTTCTGCACACAGGTACCTGGCACAGCACTCAGCACATAGTAGACACCCAACACAGCTCTCTACCCCTAAGAGGTGCCCAACACAGTGCTCTGTCCCCAGGAGGCACCCAGCACAGCCCTCTACACCCCGTAGGCACACAGCAGAGACTCTGCCCTCGATGGGGGCCCAGCACAGTGCTGTCCCCACAGCGGGCGCCCAGCACTGCGCCCTGGCCGGCCCTGTACAGTTTGTAGGAGGGCCACAAACGGGCCGCAGCAGATAGAGGAGGAGCAGATAGAGGAGTCCACTGTGCAGCAATGAGAAGCGGAACGACCGTCCGGGAACACAGAGACTCAGCGAGGCTCGGGACCCCGAGAGGGAGAAACGAAGACAGTGGCGGGCACCGCCATGGGCGGCCCAGACAGGTCCGATGCACAGACACCCTGCAACTGCATCCCAGCTGGAGGGGCGGCTGGTTCAGAGTCCTGCTCGGCCACGGCCACGCCCCCGGCCGGTTCGCCCTCGAGGCCCTGCGCTCCGAGCCACCCGGACGACGGCGGGCACGGGGACCTGGGCCTACCGGCCTCCTGGAGAGCCGGAAGAACCAGGAGAAGGCCCTTAGTAGCGATGATGATGATGATTTTTAATGAAAGGCTCGCCGAGGGCCAGGCACGGTGCTAGGCCCCAGGGGAGATAGAAAATTGTCAGATTTTGGCACCATCCCACTCTCAGAGGAATGGAGAGCGAAGATGTTTTCCCCGTTGTGCGGAGGAAATTGAGGCCCAGAGAGGTTAGGTGACCTGCCCACAGAGACGCAGCAGGTCCGGGGCAGAGCTGGGGCTACAACCCCGGTGTTCAGGCTCCCAGCCCGCGGGCTCTCTGCCGGCTCTGCCGATCGCTCCGTGCTTTGCCAAGCGACGGATCGGCCAGGACTCCCGCCCCTCCCCCCATGGCACGGTGGAGGTGCCTTTAAGAGAAGAATCCCTTCATGAATCATTTATTGAACCGAGGCAGCTGCACTTAGTAGCTGGTTTATATTTCCTCTCAATTGGTTGCATGCAAATTGTTTGCCAACAGAAATGTAAAGCTTGGGATGGAGCAGGGGGAAAAATGCTATTTTCAAGCCCCATTTAGACCACATGAAGCATTAATTTTTAGTTGGCTAGAGCTATTTTTTGCTAAATTAGCTATGGATCTTATCTTTGCTGTGCGAGGTCATAAATTGCTGTAGTGTCAGAGCAAATCTGATCAGGACTGGATTATTTCCATCGCTTGGGCCCAGTTGCTTCCATACCCGGCCGGGCAGAGCATGTTGCTGCCCCAGCCCCGCCTCTCGCCGGCTTCGTCTGTCAGGATTCCCGCAGAGTAGCGTACTGGGCCCTCTCCAGCGCTTAGCACAGTGCTCTGCACATGGTAAGCGCTCAATAAATACCATTAATGATGATGGTAAAGGGACTGGGGCCTGAGGGGCTGGGGGAGGACAGGGTCACACTCTGCCTCCGCCCTATGACCAAATAATCCATCCGCATTATTTCCTGGAGGCCCACGGCATTCAGATCACTTGATGAACGCTTGAGAGCGTCTCACCAGATTGTGTCTTCAGGGCGGGGATCTTGTCTGCTCTTTGTCCCCTCCCAAGTGCTCAGTACAGTGCCCTGTACACAGCACTCATTTACTTAATCAGAGACTGTGTCAACCAACCCTTGTATTCTACAAGTGCTCAGTACAGTGCTCTGCACACTGTACCCAATAAACTCTTTGAGGAGCGTGATTATGTCTGCTAACTACTGTCCTCTCTCAAATGCTCAGTACAGCACTCTGCACAGGAGGAGCTCAATAGATATCGTCGAGTGATGGATTGAATGACTGTTCCCCGGGGGGCAGTTTACCGGCCCCGCGCTCCAAGTCCGCTCTCTGGCCGAGGTAAGGGGAGATACAGGTCTGGATGTGCCAACACGGGCCCGTCCAAGCCGCTGACCATCGAACCCTGCGTGGGCAGTGCCGTGGGCCCCGGCAATTCAGGCCATAGGGTCCCCTGCCCCAGCACCCCTGACCAGACCTGTCCCTCTGCATTCCAGATCAGACCAAACCCGCCCCCAGACCAGACCCACTCTTAACCCCCTGTCCCCAGTTGATAACCTCACCTCCTCAGCCTTCTCCCCTCCCTGCTGCCTCCTCCTCTTCTTCTCCCCCTTTCTCTTCCTTTTCTACCTCCTTTTTCCTTTCCCTCTTTCTCTTCCCTCCACCTCCTCTTCCTCCTCTATTCCTTCCTTTTCTTCCTCCACCCCCTCTTTCCCTCCCCTTTTCCCTTCCCTCCTCCACCTTCTCTTTCTTTCTCCCTCCCTCTCCCTCCTCCTCTCCCTGCTCCTTTTCTCTCCCTTGCCCTCCTTCCTCTTCCTCCTCCTTTTCCCCCTTATCACCCTCACACAGGGTCACGGCATACACGATATCCGATGAGGAGGAGGAGGAATCACTGCAAGTATTTTTTTTTCCCCTTTTGGAGGCCGACTCTTTGCAATTAATTAGTTCTGTCTCCTCTAAGCAGCCGCTGACACTTCCCGGGAAGCTGTGAAAGCCGCGGTCTATTTTCGAGGTGCCGCCTTGGAGACGGTTGATTTGGGTGTTTTCTTTTCCGTGCCTCTCCTCGCCGGGGAGGGGGATGCCGGGGGCCGGCTACTCTGCTGGGGCCTGGGTGGGGAGGATTCTTGAGAGGAGGAAGGGGAGCCTGGGGAGGGGGTGAAGGGAAGAGAGGATGGGACACAGCAGGGAACTGACCTCTGGCATCGAGGTTCTTACATCCCCGAGCGGCCGGGGTGGGAGCCGGGCAATCACAGTGGTAGGATTGAGGCTGTTTACTGAGGGACCAGGTCAATCAAACAGTGGAATTTATTGAGTGCTTACCACATGCAGAGCACTGTACTAAACACTTGGGAGAGTATGATACAACGGAGTTGGCTGCCACGCTCCTTGCCCACCACGAGCTGAAAGTGCAACTGGCAGAAGAGAGGTGTTCCCTGCCCGTGAGGATTTTCTGCTTCCACAGGTGATTTTGGAAGGTTCCTGACTCTTCCCCCACCCGACCCATATTCAACCCGACTCAGCCCATATCTTTGACTCTCCGACTCTGGCCCTGAGCCTCCCCCGTGACCCAGCGTGGACTATCTCACACCCCTGACTCTCCCCCAGTGACCCAGCACGGACTATCCCACCCCGGACTCTTCCCTAGTGATTGAGCACGGACCAACCAACACTTGACTCTCCCCCAGTGACCTAGCACAGACCATTCAACACCTCTGACTCCCCTCTCCACCCCTGATCTTCTCCTAGTGACCCAGCACCAACCATCCCACATCCGTAACTGTCCCCTTTCTGTCCCTAACTCTTCCCTAGTGATCTAGCATGGACCATCCTCTCCATCCCTGACTCTCCTCCAGTGAGCCAACACAGATGACCCCACACCCTGACTCTCCCCAGTGGCGCAGCACGCTCCCCATCCCTCAGCTTGGACTCTCCCCTCTCCCCCCACCCCCAGTCTCCCCCAGTGCTCCAGCACGGACCATCCTCGGCCCTGACTCCGCCTTGCCACTCAACAGGATCAGGGTGGCTGGATTGGGTGGTCCCTGGGCCTGACCCAGGGAGGGTCATCGCTGAAGTCCGATGGTCCTTGCTGGCAGCTTTCCCAGTCATTTTCCGGGGAGAAGAGGAGGGAAGGGCAGTGTTTGAAGGCCCAGCGGGGATGGAGGCCTTGCAGCCCCAGAAAATCCCTTTGTATTCAATCCCCATTGGAATGTCACCCATCGTGCAGCGCTACTCGGTAACCCCAGAACACCGAACTTGCTCTCCCCACTGCCCCCTCCCTTCTCCTCTGCCCCACCGGCAGGGGTGCTGCCCCTCTCCTCTCAGCCCTGCCCCACGTCTCCATGGTGACAGGACTGACCGCTGTATCGCTCCCTCTCCAGCCTTCCGGCTCTGGATTATTCTTTTTCTTTCCCATTCGATCTGGTGAAGCCTCTGACTCTCCTAATTGAATTCCAAGCAGGTGCTCCTCGGGACTGTTGGGAAAATCCCCATGTGCGAACACGTCTTGTTCCTAGAGTAGTCCTCCGGGCAGGGTCACCAGGGTCACCAGGGTCAGGGCCACCCCTGCCTGTCTCCCCCAGGCTCTGGGGCCCTCAGGTAGCAGACGGGGGTGGTCCCCACCACCCGCCGTCCCCCAGGATTCTGGGTAGGGCCCTAGGGAAGCGGCCGTCCGGCAGGCAGCAGTGTACCCTTCTGAAAGGGGACGAAGGGACAGGCGTGGTGGACTGCCGTGCCCCTCAAACCTCCCGAGCGCCAAAACCTCATCCCCTCCCAAGTGATATTTCTGCTTTCTGAGGCCCCAGTGCTAAATCCTGGGTGCCTGCTGGGAATCCCTGCTGTATGCCCAGTGCTGGGCCAGGAGCCCACTAAGTGCAGAGCACTGGACTGGGGGCCTTCAATGTGTAGAAAGTTGTGCTGGATGCTTATTGGGAACAGAGCGCGATATTGGGCGTCTCCTCTGTGTGGAACGCTGGACTGGTTGTCAGTTATGTGCAGAATGCTGGACTGAGCACTTGGGAGAATGCAAGAGAAGAATAGACACAATCCTTACCCTCAAGGAGGTTTCAGTTTAATGGGAAAAATGGACGTTGAAATAAATTAGAGGTAGGGGAAGGGACAGAGTTCAAAGGTCTGCACGTGCTCTTCTGATTTTTCGAGGAGGAAATGAGAACGGAAACTTTTCCCTACAGCTTTGCTGACACCTCAACCCTGGGTGTTGTGGCCTGGTGGAAGGAGTCGGGGGCAGGGAGTCGGGAGCTCAGGGATCCCGCCCTAGCTCCGCCCCCTACTTGCTGTATGATCTCGGGTTGGCAACTACCCTCTCTGGGCCTCTAGAGCTTCCTAGCCTGTAAATTGGCGTTGCCTCTGCCATGGTCGCCCGGGAGCGCTGTGATGGCCGCTCTGCAATGTTGGACGGGTTTGCACTCTTGGTTTTCCGGCCGCTGGCCGCCTGGTCTCTGTCCACTACGGGGGTTTGCCCGGGGGCGTGGAAGGCTGGTACCGGGCGGGGCGGGGCAAGCCGGTTCTTTTCATTCGTTCAGTCGTGTTTACTGAGTGCTTTCTGTGGAATAATAACTGTAGCATTTGTTGGACACTTACTATATGCCAGGCACTGTACTAAGCGCTGGGATGGATACAAGCAAATCAGGTTGGATATAGTCCCTGTTCCACATGGGGCTCACAGTCTTAATCTCCATGTTACAGATGTGAGAACTGAGGCGTAGAGGTGAAGTGATTTGCCCAAGATCACACAGAAGACAAGTGGTGGAGCCAGGATTATAACCCAGGTCCTTCTGACACTCAGGCCCGTGCTCTATCCACTAGGCCACACTGCTTCTCTGCTGTGTGCAGAGACTATACTAAGCGTTTGGGAGAGTATAATATAACAGTAAAAGACACATTCCCTGCCCACAATGTTTGCAACAGAGAGAGAAAGACTCACGCTCAGAGCCATTGTAGGGAGATTGGGAGAATGAGAGAGATGGGAGAAATCAGAGGGATGGAGAGATACCTGAAGAGAGGGAGGTTTGGAGAGACTGAAAGAGACTCAGAGGGAACAGAGACAAAGAGAAACAGGAGGAGGTGGAGAGGGTCTCCAAGAGAGCCCAGTGCCAGGCGTGGATGTACACTGCCCTCCTACCCATAAGACCTTCAATCCTCTCCCCCTCCCCCGGGAAGCCCCTCAGACTTCCATTTTGAACTCACCCCGTCCCCATCCCCCAGTCCTCACTGTTGGTTTCCAACCCTTTTTCTATGGTATTTACTAGGTACTTATGATCCAAACACTGTTCTAGGCGTTGGGGTAGAAACAAGCTAATCAGGTTAGACTCAGTCCCCGTCCCACATGGAGCTCACGGTCTTAATCCTGATTTTACAGATGAGGTAACTGAGGCACAGAGAACTGAAGTGATTTGCCCAAGATAACGCAGCAGGCAAGGGGCAGAGCTGGGATGAGAACCCAGGTCTTTCTGACTCCCAGACCTGGTCTCTAACCACGAGGCCATGCTCTTCTCACCAGCATGGCTCAGTGGAAAGAGCCTGGGCTCCGGAGTCATAGGTCATGGGTTCGACACCCAGCTCTGCCACTTGTCAGCTGTGTGACTGTGGGCAAGTCACTTCTCTGGGCCTCAGTTACCTCATCTGTAAAATGGGGATTAACTGTGAGCCTCACTTGGGACGACCTGATTACCCTGCATCTACCCCAGAGCTTAGAACAGTGCTCTGCACATAGTAAGCTCTTAACAAATACTAACATTATTATTATTATTATCCTGGCTGCCTTAGCTTAGTGACTGGGAGACAAGAGATCTGGGTTCTGGCTGCAACCCTGTTCTTGCTCTGCTGAGTGACATGGGACGAAGGGGCCTACCCTCTCTGGGCCTTTGTTCCCCCCCGCTACCCCTGCTCTACTGGGTGACCAAGAAGGTGGGGAGGGGGCTCCGTGCGCCTACAGCAGCTGGAGGCCCCCTCAGGTCCCCCCGGAGCAGCACCCCCGGGTCCCGGCTGTTTGGGCAAGCCCATTTTTGTCCCAGCGCTTTGGACCCCAGCCTCGTTCACCTTGGGATTTTGAGCAGACCACGCCTGGTCATGCAGCCCAGACACGTATTGGGGCACAAGGTGGCTTTCTCACCCTCAGCCGGGACCCGGAACCAGGGGATGGGAGGAGGGGAGAAAATAATGTTGGCATTTGTTAAGCGTTTACTATGTGCAGAGCACTGTTCTAAGCGCTGGGGTAGATATAGGGTAATCAGGTTGTGCCACGTGAGGCTCACAATTAATCCCCATTTTACAGATGAGGTAACTGAGGCCCAGAGAAGTTAAGTGACTTGCCCTCAGTCACACAGCTGACAAGTGGCAGAGCCGGGAGTCCAACGCATGACCTCTGACTCCGAAGCCCAGGCCCTTTCCACTGAGCCATGTACGGGCCTACTGGGCACCTACTGTGTGCAGAGCTCTATGCTTGGTTCTTGGTGTGGCAGAGCTCTGTATAGGTTGCCTACCTTGTGCAGGCTGTTGTAATAGGTGCCCATTTATATAAAGCACTATGCTGGTTGCTTGGCACCTACCTTGTGCAGAGCACTAGGCAGGGCGGTTACCATGTGCATGGCACTGGACTGGGTTCCTGCTGTATACAGAGCTCTGGTCTGTGTTCCTGCTGTATACAGAGCTATGGACTGAGTACCTGCTTTGAACAGAGCACTCCAGGATGCCCAGTCATGCAGGTCCAACCTTCCCCCTCACCCTCAGGAATGGCTTTGCCTGGCAGGGGAGAGCCCAGAACTCAAGTCAGTACAAGCCAGGTGAGCACACGCATGCACGGACACACATAACCCTCCTTCCCACCCCCCAATCTACGGACCTTTTTAATTCATGGACTTCCAGGAATAGTACTAGCAGCAGCGATAATTGAAAGCCCATTTGGTGCAGGGCAGGACACTGTACTAAGCACTTAGGAGTACAGAGTAACAAAAGTGACTCATTCTGTGCTCCAAATGATTTCCTACTCTAGTGGGGAGACAATCAAATAACTATCTGCAACTGAAAATGGCCAAAACAATGAAAAAGCAGGGAGCAGGGTGGCATAGAAGAAGGCAACACTGAAGATGGGATGTCTTTGGCAATGGAGCTGTGGAGACCAGAGAGTCGCTCTGGCTGTGTGGGGAAAAACACAGTCAATCAATGACACGTGGAGACCCTCCCCATTCCACCTGCCTTTGTTTCTCCTTCTATGAAATGGGCAGGGTGGGGCAGTTTCATCTGCTCCTGTTGGTATGTGTGGAATCTCTCCAGATGGTTGATGGGGGGTGGGGCACCTGAAGGCCCTAGTGGAAAGAAGTTGAGTCTGGAAGTCATAATTTGGTATTAAGTGTTTACTGTGTACCAGACACTGTGCTTAGTGCATGGGTATATTGATGAACTGACCACCTCCCGAGTGCTAGACACTGAACTGAGTGCTTGGCAGAACACTTCCTGCCCTCAAGGACTCTTACTGCTCTTATTATTATGAATACATTATTTTATTATTGCTAATTATAGCTAATACATGCTATGATATTTATTACACACTTAATATGTGCTAAACACTGAGGTAGATACAAGATAATCAGGTTGGACACAGATCCTATCTAACATCAGGCTCCCAGTCTAAGAAAGAGGGAGAGCACATATTTTATCCCCATTTTACAGATGGGAAAACTCAGGCCCAGAGAGGTTAAGTGATTTTCCCAGGGTCATTCAATCAGTGGTATTGATTGAGTGCTTACTGTGTGTGGAGCACTGTACTAAATGCTTGGAAAAGTACAATGCAACAGAATTGATAGACACATTCCCTTCCCACTACACCCAGCAGGCCCAGCAGTTCCAGCCCCCCACCAGGCCTGTAGGCCCTTTTCATTCCACCCTGAACCCTTATTTAGCTTTCCAGGGGTCATCCCGAGGCCTCTGCCAGGACCACAGTCCACCTGGGTTTTCCGGAGCACCTTGGGAGCTGTAGACTGACATGAAGGGCAGGGAACATGACTGCTAATTCTGTTGTGTGGTCCTCTCCCAAGTGCTTAGTACAGTGCTCTGCAAACAGTAAACACTCCATAAATATGATTGATTGATTGATTAATTGAATCCCACAATGGGCAGGAATGTTTTGGGACTCTGCCATGAGGTCACCCAATCCACTGTAGGTACTAAATGCCACCTGGAGACCCTCCCCATTCTGTCTGCCTCTGATTCTCCATCTATGAAATGGGCCAGGTGGGGCAGAGACATCTGCCCCTGTTGCTATGTAAGGAATCTCTCCAGGTGGTTGTTGGTGGGCGGACAGATGGGGGGCGGAGCACCTGAAGGCCCTAGTGGAAAGACGTTGAGTGTGAAAGTCGTAATTTGGTATTTGCTAAGTGTTTACTATGTACCAGACACTGTGCTTAGCACGGGATTAGATTCAGGAAAACCAGGTCAGACACAGGCCCTGTCCTACACTGGCCTCGTAATGTAAATCAATTGAAATATCAATAGTATTTATTGAGTGCTAACTGTAATCCAAGCACTGAACTAGTGCTCTAGGAGAATCCAGTAATCTAAAGACCCAGATTTCCCTCCTAGCTGGGACGCTGGCCTTTGCTGGCCATACCTGGCAGCGGCTAGTCCCTCGGCCTGCTGCGTGGGGTTGGGCCAGGCCCAGGATTGCTCCGGGCCAGGGGCCCGGTGAGGGTAGGGAGGCGGGAGGGGGAAGCACCGGGAGAGCAGCCGGGTCTCGGATGAGGGGACCCAAATGGTAGTGAATGACCTGCCGGGCCATGAGAGAGTGGGGAACAAACTGTTTTAGGGGAGGTGCCCTTCCATCCCCACTCCCTCCCCAAGCACTCCCGGTACAGCAGCCAGAAAGGCCAGGCCAGAGACGCTTGGGGCCTAGAAGTCACTCCCTGAGGGTGCCCTCAGGTCCCCACCCTGTGCTCCCTTCCCTCTCGCAGAGACTGGGCTGGATGATGACCAGCGATGAAGACTCGGGAAGATGACCAGGCCCAACGACCAGGTATGAAGACCAGAGACTGGCTCCACCCAGTCTCAGGTTCCGGGGCTGGAGCCCAAGCCGCTTTAACCAGAGTGGCTGAGGGGAAACCCTTCAAATAGCTACCACCACATCTTCTCTATTCCCCGGCCCCTGCTCCCTCCTCCCCGTTCCCCTCCTCCTCCTCCTCTCCCCATTTCCTGCTTCCCTTCCCCATTCCACTCCTTCTCTCCTCCCCCCCTTTTCCTGCTTCCCTTCTCCCTTCCCTCTGCTCCTCTTCTTCTTCTTCCTACCCCTCCTCCCACTGCCTGCCCCCATCATCCCCCTACTTCTGTCTCCCCCCCCCCCCCCCCACCGGCCGCCCCCATCCCCACTGCCCGTTAGCTGCGAACCGGGCCCAAAGCCAAGCCGCCACAATCAGGCCCAGCGGCGACGGTGCGGGGGACGATGCGGGGGACGGCGCGGGTATTTGGGGAGCAGGACGGAAGGGGCCGGGGCTCCTTTGGGGGACGGCAGGCTGCACGGAGGAGGAGAAGGGGGGGGAGGGTCAGCCCGAGGCCCCTGCCTCCCTCCCTCTGCTCCCGTCCTCTCCTACAGCCCCCCGGCCTGGCGGCGGGCGATAGGCTTTTTATTCCGCGATTGAAGGGGTCTGGAGCTGCAGTGGGAGGGATCGGGGAGAGAGCGGTTACCGGAGACCAAGGTCACGGCCCCCTGCAGCCGGTGCAGCCGGGCGCCGCGCAGGTTAGAGTCGTTGAGAGGGAGGTGAATCCCCCTCCCACCACCATTTAGGCCGTGCAATTAATGGGGGGGGCGGGAATGATTCCCCGGGCAGCCCACCCTCGCACCTCGAGGGGTCACGGGGACATTCCAAAGCTTAGTACGGTGCTCTGCCCATAGTAAGCGCTCAATAAATACTATTGAAAGAATGAACTGGGAGCGGGGGAAGGGAGGGACGGAGGGATGGTCTCCGTGCCGGTAATTCGCAGGGAGGTCCGGGTTGCGGGCTGGGGGGCGTCCGGGCTCCCCGGGGGAGCGAGTCCGAATAATTGGCTTCGGGTTGCGAAACGGGCCGGGGAAGGCGCCCCCTAGAGGTTAAAGGCAAAAGGAGCAGTTGGTGACCCCCTCCCCCCCCGCCACACCGTCTTAATCGATCGCGTGTTCAATAATACTTAAGAACAATTATTAAGAATAATAATAATTATGGTACTTGTTAAGCGGTTACTTTGTGCCCAGCACTATTCTAAGCACTGGAGTAGATACAAGGTAGGCAGGTTGGACACAGTCCCTGTCCCACATAGGGCTCTCAGTCATCCTCTCCATTTCATAGATGAGGTAACTGAGACCCAAAGAAGTGGACTGACTTGTCCAAAGTCACACAAGAGATATATGGTGGAGTCAGAATTAGAACCCATGGCTTTCTGACTCCCAGGCCCTTGCTCTATCCCCTAAACCACTCTGCTTCTCCAACTTAATTTTTCTGACATCTCGGCTTGTGGTGGTTTCTCTGTCCGCTTCCCTGTTAGAGCAGAAGTCCTTGTGGGCAGGGAAAGTGTCTTGGCTTCTGTTGATCTTCCCCAGTGTTCAGTACAGTGCCAGGCTCACAGTAGACAGCACTAAGTACAGTGTCCCGCCAACAGCAGACAGCGCTCAGTACAATCCCCAGACTACAGTGGGTGGGACTCGGTACAGCCTCAGATCTCAGCAGACAGCCCTCGGTACAGCCTCTGGACTCTAGCGGGCAGCCCTCGGTACAGTGCCTAACCCCGTCCAGGCAACGCTCAGTACAGCCTCCTGGCCTCCAGTGGGACAGCCTTCAGCATAGTCCCCTGGCCCTCGACAGGCAGCAGTCAGTACAGGTCCTTGCTGCTATTTCTAATTTAACACCTCCGGTTCCTCCCAGTGATCTTTCACAGTTTGGATTATTTGAGCGTTCCTATTATCACTCTTGCAGAACACCACTGGCCTGATTTGACCAAGAAGAGTAAAAAAAAAAAAGGGGGGGATTTGAAGGCTCAGGGCTCCGGCTAAGAGCTCTCTCTGCCCACATGCTCTTCCCTCCTCCTGGGCCCAGAGCTCCTAAGAAATCCTTTTATGGACTCCTCTTCCCTGGCAAGTTGCCGGAGGCCGGCAGCTCCCGCCTCCCTGCACGCTGGCCTGCGCTGTGCCCGGGACGGGGGCGGCTGCCGGATAAAGCCTCCCTTCGGCCGCTCTCTGGGCACCCCGGGTCTCCGGGCAGCTCTCCCATGGCCGTGGGCCTGCTTCTGAGCAGCCACAACCCCCAGGGAAGTTGCCCACCTCACCTCCCGGCTGGACTGTACTCTCCAGGCCCTCAACCCTCACAACCTCAACAGGGTCTCAATTCACCCCGACCCTCTGGAACTCAGCTCCCTCTGACCCACACATCTCAGCTCTTCCTGACCCCCAGAACTCAGCTGCCCCAGACCACCAAGATTCAGCTCCCCCGACACTCTGGAGCTCAGTTCCCTCTGCCTCCTGGGGCTCAGCTTCTCTTGACCCTCTGGACTGCAGCTCTCTCCTGGGGCTCAGTCCCCCCCACCACCCCCCGGACCTCAGCTTCCCCTGACTTGAGGGCTTTCAAGAGGGAGAGGGATTTGGGAGTAAGCAGAAGGGGGACTGGGAGGAGAGGTTGTCCACCCTGCCCGCCTCCAGTCCTGCACTGGGCAATGGGGCTTCTTTCTCTGTCCAGTCGGATAAAGCAGGGGCAAAATCGTTGTCAGTGCCCAGGTGCTCATCTGCCCACTGCCAGCCTGGGCTCGGTCTCGCTTGTTCACCAGTCAGCAGGTGTCCTCAGGTCCGCTGTCTCCTCTGCCCCATCAGCAGGGAGCAGAGTCCCCCCACAAGGGAGTTAAGAGCCACCCTAAAGCCTGCCACACCTTCCAAGAGGAAGAGAACACGAGCCTCCCCACTGCTAGTCTACCCCGCCACCGTCCAGCTTGGGACTCCAACTCTTGACAGGGACAGCAGAACAAGAGAAAAAAAATGCTGGTCTCCCTCCTTGACCCTCACTGTCAAGGTCAGGGACAGTCTATCCCCCACCCCTGACTCTCCCCTCTCCATCCCTGACTGTCCCCCAGTGACCCAGCACAGACCACCCCACACCCTTGACTCTCCCCTCTCCATCCTGGACTCTCCCCAGTTAGCCTGTATGGACCATCCCCCAACCCTGGCTCTCCCCTCTCCATCCTTGACTCTCCCTCTGTGTCCCAGCACAGACCATCCAAACACCCCTGCCTCTCCCCTCTCCCTTCTCCCCTCTCCATCCTTCTCTGGTATTTTGCCCCCCCGCCACTGTGGAAGGATCCATGGCCTGGACCGGGGAGGGGTTCCACCCTATTCCGGAGAGGGAACGAAGGAAGGAAATTCTTGAAATGGCAGTGTTCCTAACCTCCTCCTGGTAGACTGACAATGATTCCCCCCAGCTTCCCCTCGGCCACCCTCAGCTCTGGGGGATTTGGCTATTTATTTGTTATCGGTTGATTTATCTGCCTAGTTTGTTCTTTAATCTACTCTGTTGATCTTTTACCTCTGAGTTTTCCATCGATTTCTGTCCACTTGTCTCCCCACTGCCCTGGGAGTTCCTCGAGAGCAGAGCCTGGGCTTCCTACTTCGTCTGCATTTTCCCCAGGTGACCAGTAGAGCAGACCCCCAGTACATTGCTCCGCACATAGTAGACACCCAGTACAGTGCACTGCACCCAGCAGGCACCCAGTGCAAGACTCTGCACCCACCCGGCCCCCGTTCAAAGTGCAACACCCTGCCTCTGCCCAGAATAGCACTCTTCACAGAATAGCCTCCAGTACAACATTCTGCATTCAGTGGACACGCCACCCCCTCCATCAAAGCAATCAATCAATCACATTTATTGTGCACAGCACAGAGCACTCGCGAGAGTTCGATATAACAGAGTCTGCAGACACATTCCCTGCTCACAGGGAGCTTAAGGTCTAGACGAAGAGACAGACATGAATGTATATTAGTAATTGATCATATGTAATTTAAAATTTTGTTCAAATATACCTGAGTTCTGCGGGTTTGAGGGTGAGGTGAATAGCAAATGCCTAAAGGTCACAGATTCAAGTGCATAGACAATGCAGAAGAGAGAGGGAGCAGGGGAAAAGAGGGCTTGACTGGGGAAGGCTTTGAATAATAATGATGATAATGATGGTATTTGTTAAGCGCTTACTATGTGCCAAGCACTGCTCAAAGTGCTGGGGCAGATACAAGGTAATCAGATTGTCCCACATGGGGCTGACAGTCTTCATCCCCATTTTGCAGATGAGGTAACTGAGGCTCAGAGAAGTTAAGTGACTTGCCCGAAGTTACACAGCTGATAAGTGAAGGAGCCAAGATTAGAACCCACGACCTCTGACTCCCAAGCCCGTGCCCTTTCCACTAAGGCACGCTGCTTCTCTATAATTATGGTGTGCCAGGTTCTTTACTAAGTGCTGGGGTGGATACAAGGTAATCGGGTTGTCTTACAGTCTTAATCCTCATTTTACAGATGAGGTGACTTGAGTCACAGAGAAGTGAAGCGACCTGTCCAAGGTCACACGGCAGACAAGTGGCAGAGCGGGGATTAGAACCCAAGACCTTCTGACTCCCAGACCCAGTTTGGACCAGTGGGGCTCAGCAGGCAATTCCGTCATTTCCCCGGCATCGGACGTCTTCCCCTTGAAGTGGGCCGGGAACTTGAGCCCGGGGTGGGCTGCATGGCGGACCCCTTGTGTGCTGGATCATCTTCCCTGCTGGTATAGCACTGGGCAGAGGGGGCAGGCACCCCCCCACATATGTCGCTCCAATATTGCCCCGGCTGGTCATGCCCCAGGTCTGGAGGCCCCAGGAAGCCCCGCAGTGGGGTTATATATACTGACCCCCTCCCAAACCACCCCTCGTTCTTCCCACGCCCACCTCCTGGGGGTTCCGGGTCATGTAGGCAGCACCTACAAACCCCTATGGACATCTCCTTATTGCTCTGCTCTTCCCCTACCTCTAACTTACTTCATTGGCTGTCTCCCCCACAAGCCCCTTGGGTCAAAGGGGGCATGCCTACCAACTCTGTTGGACTCTCCCAAGTGCTAGTGTTTTGCTCAGCGTTAGCGCTAATAGATCCTAATAAATCCAGCTTTCGATTGATTTAGTCTCTAGACTGTAAGCTCATTGTGGTCAGGGAACATGTCTGCCAACTCGCCTGTCTACCAGCTCTGTTGGACTCTCAAGTGCTTATTACAGTGCTCTGCACACAGTAAGTGCTCAGTCGACCTCACTGATTGATGAACACAAGCTGATCGCATCAGACACAGCCCCCCGCGCTCTCCTCTCTCCCACCTCCGACTCCTCACTCCCACTTCTGCCCTGGCCCAGAAAGGCAGACCAGTGGATTTATGAAAATCATCAGAGGCCCCCAGGGGAGAGAGGGGAGTCTTGGAGGTGTGTGACAGTCAGTCAGTCAATCATATTTATTGAGCGTTTACTGTGTGCGGAGCACTGTACCAAACTCTTGGGCGAGTACAATAGAAAACTATTCCAGACACATTCTCTGTCCACAGTTAGCTTACAGTCTAGATGTTACCAGAAGCAGTGTGGCTGAGTGGTAAGAGCATGGGCTTGGGAGTCAGAGGTCGTGAGTTCTAATCCCAGCTCTGCCACTTGTTAGCTGTGTGACTTTGGGCAAGTCACTTAACTTCTCTGTGCCTCAGTTACCTCATCTGTAAAATGGAGATTGACTGTGAGCCCCACAGTCGGGGCAACCTGATTACCTTGTATCCCCCCACCCCGCAGAGCTTAGAGCAGTGCTTGGTGCATGGTAAGGGTTTAACAAATACCATCATTATTATTATTATTTTTACCAAGGGGTTGGCCTGCTCAGGCCACTCTATGAAAGCCAGAAGACTGTTGTTCAATCAGAGTTGGACACCTTCTTCCCTAAAGCTGAAGGCAAACTCCGACCCCCAGGCAGTAGAACAAGCTTCCAGCCCTGCAGCTTCCTGCAAAGACCCCAGAATGGCCCACAGCTCCTCAATTATTCGGTGCTGGGACGCTGTGCTGTGCATGACGTGAATGAAGAGTAAACAATAGTTTAGTGATCCTCAGTGGAACATCATAAGATTTTTTTCCAGAGGCTTTGGAACAGATCCCAATTTGTAACATGAAAGTCTAGGAGGGAAATGTACCCCACAATGCAGCCATAAAAGATCCAGCCATATTTCCAAGGGTCTTAATGCCTCGGTATCTGGAGGGAAGCTTGCTTTACATGCCTTCTTCTGCACCTGTGTATTTGTGCATACACATGTAGGTGTGGGAGGGGAATTGTGCTGTCTCATTCAGTCCAAAAACTCGTCAGCTGGAACTCACCTGGGCTCCTTTGACCAAGCCAAAGGCCACGCCCCCCCCCCCCCCCCCCCCCGACCTTCTCCCTGCCACTGGCTTGGGGTTTTGAGAGGCAGTGGAGACACCGGTCAGCCTGGGCCTCTGTGGGGGCCACTCCCACGTCTGTCGGGTCATTTTTTCTGCCACTTTACCGAAGGAGAATGCAGAGCCTTCTCTGTAACCCCATGACACGGTCGAGGAGTGAAGCTGGAGGGGACCGGGCCCCTGGGAGAGGAAGCCCTAGAAACCCAGACTGGCCCCTGGCCCCCAAAGGGCTACAGGAGGTGGGTCAACACAGTCGGGAGGAGTCAGGATGACCGCGTACCCGGCTTTGCCGGAGCGGTCTCGGATTTCGGACCCAAGTCCCAGTCATCCAGTGCTATTTGCTGAGCGCTTATTGTATGAGGAGCAATGGGCTGAGCCCTCGGCATGAAGCCAGACTCCAAACGGGGCTTCCCCATCCCGCAGTTGCTTGTGGCCTTGTCCTGGCTGGAGCATGCTCAGTCGGTGCTGAGGTGTTCCACAGCATTCTAGAACTCGTAGTCTGGGCCTGGGAGATGGTCCCCTGACCTGGGCAGACCCTGCTCTTGACCCAGTGATGCTCTTGATGATGTCATCCATAGGTGGAGACAGTGATGTGGGGAACAGTGAGATTGCCAGATTAGGAAATAGCATGGTCTACTGGAAAGAGCACAGGCCTGCGACTCAGAGGACCTGGGTTCTAATTCAGATCCACCACTTACCTTCATTCCTTCCTTCATTCATTCAGTTGTATTTATGGAACACTTACTGTGTGTAGAGTACTGTACTAAGCACTTGGGAGATCAGACATGTTCCCTGCCCACAACAAGCTTACAGTCTAGAGGTGGGGAGATAGGCATCCATGCAAGTAAATAAATGACAGATATGTACATAAGTGCTGAGGGGCTGGGAGAGGGGAGGAACAAAGGGAGCAAGTCAGGGCAAGGCAGAAGGGAGTGGGAGAAGAGGAATGGGGTCGCTTAGTCTGGGAAGGCCTCTTGGAGGAGATGTGCCTTCAATAAGGCTTTGAAGCGGGGGAGAATCACTGTCTGTCGGATTTGAGGAGGGAGAGCGTTTCAGGCCAGAGGCTTGACGTGGGCTAGGGGTCGGCGGCGAGATAGGCGAGATCGAGGTGCAGTGAGAAGATTAGCATTAAACGAGCGAAGTGTGCAGGCTGGGCTGCGAAAGGATAGTGAGGTGCCTTGTGAAGGATAAAGGTGGTGGACCGTTTTGAAGACAATGGTGAGGAGTTTGTGTTTGATGAGGAGATGGATGGGCAAGCACTGGGGTCTTTTGAGGAGCGGGCTGATATGTCCTGAACGTTTTTGTAGAAAAATGATCCAGGCAGCCAAGTGAAGTATGGACTGGAGTAGGGAGAGACAGGAGACTAGGAGGTCAGCAAGGAGGCTGATGCAATAATCCTGGAAGGATAGGATGAGCGATTGTATTGTATTAACTTGGTAGCAGTTTGGATGGAACCGTTGTGTGACCTTGGGAAAATAAACATCTCTGCCTCAGTTCCCTCATCCGCAAAATGGGGATTCAATATCTTATTCGCCCTCCTTCTTAGACTGTGAGCTGCTTGTGGGATTTGATTATTCTGTATCCGCCTACGCTCCACCTCCAAGCCCTGCCCATCCCCATCACAGCCACTGCCCCACCTCCACATCCTGCCCACTCCTACCACGGCTGCCCACAACCTGAACTCCATGCCCTGCCTACCTCAACCACGGCTGCCGACACCTAAACACCATGCCCTGCCCACCCCAGCCACAGTCGCCCACACACCACCTCCATGCCCTGCCCACCCCGATTCCAACCACCCGTGGCTCACCTACTCACCCTGCCCACCCCAACCCTGCCTGCCCACGCCCCACCTCGATACCCTGCCCACTCCAGTCACGGCTGCCTACAGCCCACCTCCATGCCCTGCTCACCCCAACCACGGCCACGCACAACCCACCTCCGTGCCCAGCCCACCCCAGCCACACGTGGCCCCACTCCAACCTCACAACCTGCCCACAACAGCCACAGCTGCCCACACTGCACATCATGTCCACCCCAGACACAATTGACCATGTCTCACCTCCACCCTCTGACCACCCCCAGGCCCTGCAGATGGACACATTGTGAGCGGTCTGACAAGGCTAAGTGTCCAGGGGTGGGCTTGGCCTCAGGAAACTCTGCTCCAAGGGTCTCAGCCAAGCCTGCTCTGTCCAAGCATCCCCACCCCCAAATGGGCCTGGACTCCCACCTCCGCAAAATCCAGTGAGGAGGTAGGAATGTTCTCTCCATTGCTTGGATGGGGAAACTGAGGCAGACCTCTGTGGTATTTAAAGCCCTGCCTTGGCTACGCAGTATACGCAGAGTGTGATATTAGCATGGGAGCCCCTTGTTGGCGGGTAATGGATATCTTGTCTGTTGACTACACAAATGCTCAGGGCACTGCATTGAACTCAGGTGCTCAAAAAATGGCAATACTAGTACTGCTGCTGTGCACAGAGGACTGTATTGAGCATTTGGGAGAATATGCTAGAACCTAGGCAGAAAAAGAGACAGGGAGCAGAGTTAGAGAGAGAGAGAGATGAAAGAGAGAGAAAGATCCAGAGAGAAATAGAGAAAGAGGGAGGGAATATAGGAGAAAGCAGGACACACAAAGACACACGCAGAGAGACATGGGGGACGGAGAAAGATAAGAGATTTAGGCAGAGGCAGGGGACATTCAGACACGATGATGTGGACAGAGTCGAGGGCGGAGGGGGGTGTCATCCTTTGCTTAGACCAAACGACTCCATTCCTGGTGGTCTGCTCTGCCCCCAGCCCCAGCCTCGCTCTAATCCCCCAGATTACCTCCCACACCCACACACCTTGGGACCCATGAGGTTAGCCGCTGGCCAGGGCCCAGCTCTGAGATGCTCCGGTCCCGGGGGCGGCTCTCTGCACCGTTCCCGCCCCACACCCTCTCCACACACCCCGGGCTCTTGGGTCCGGGGCCGCCGGGGCCAGCCCCCTCCACTGCCGCAGCCCCGGCTGACAATCCCGGCAGAGAAGAGGCATCAGCACAAAGGTTACATTTGCATCCTCCCTGGTGGACTCAGGCAGAGGCAGGGTTCCCTGCCCCCCCCCCCGCCCCCTCACCATCGGAGGGAGGGGGCAGAGATGGAGAGGAAGGCTCGGCCCCCTACCCCGCTCCCCAGCCCAGGCCACTCAGATTGGGTGTCTGGGAATGTGTTGGGTCCTGGGGACCCCCAGGCCCGGGGAGACTCTCTGCCACTGTCGGGCAGGGGAAGCGGGCTCGGGCCCTTCGTGGCGATCCGGGCAGCCCACAGCCCTATCCGACAGAAAAGTGATCCTGCCGGGCCTCCTCCAAAATACCCCTCGTTCCCCCACCCCCAGACCAACCACCGGCCCAGCGCTCCTTCCCCTTTCACATCCCCCAGGCCACAGCCCTCCCCACCTTCAAAGCATGGGGGAATCCCGCCTTCTCCGGGAGGCCCTCCCCGGATTGACTTCCTCTGCTTCAGGACCAGTCATTGCAGCCTCTGCCTCGGCCCGAGCGGATGATGGGACCCGGAGTCGTCGTTCCTTCGTCCCGGCCTCCTGCTGGTCCGGCCGGAATTCCCCGCCATCCATCCTGCGTGCACCCCCTCCCCACCCCCCCGCCCCCGCCTCACTCCCCCACACCCAAACCCACTCCCCGTCTCTGCGGGAAAGCTGGGCGGGTCAGTTTCGATCTTTCTGTGGCCGGGCATCCGTCTGAAACTCTCCGCCCTCCTGCTTCCGATCCATCTCTGCCGTGATAGCGCAAGCCTCCCTGTCCCTGACCGCCACCGCGGGGGGAGGCCAGGGGTTTCCACAGCGACATCTAATCTTCAGAGGGCCGGCCTCCTGTCCACGGACAGACTCTCTCTCACCCCTCAATCTCTTCTCTCCTTCCCTGACTTTCCTCGGTGACCCGGCACGGACCATCCCACAGCCCCGACTCTCCCCTCGCGGTCTCTGGCCCTCCCCCAGGGACCCAGCACGGGCCATTCCACACCTCTGACTCTCCCCTCTCCATCCCTGACTGTCCCCCATTGACCCAGCACGGACCATCCAAACCACCGACTCTCCTTTCGTGACCCAACGTAAGCCCCTTGTCATCAGACACTGAGCTCTCCGCCCCTTGGGGGTCAGTCCCACTACCTGCCTGCCCAACCCAGGACTGGACAGTGACGACGGGAGTGTCCATCGCTGAGATGACGCTCCCGAGTCACAAGTTCCAGGCCACAAGTTCGGCCCAGGGACTGCGGTCGCGTGTTTAGATGACCGGGCCGGGGGTGAGGGGGGGGAGGCTACACGGTGGTGGAGAGGAGAGCGGAGAGAAAGGTATGACCGAGGAACGGCCCCGTTGGGGAGACCCCGTCGGAGCCGGGCTAAATAACCCTTTCAACCCCTATGCTAATATCTCGGGCCTACGGGTCTGCGGGCCTGCGGGGCTCCCGGGCTTTGGTGCGTCTTAGGTCCGGGGGGAGTCGCGGGGGGCGGGAAGGAGGCCGGCAACCTCCCTCCACCCCCGCCCGGGTCTCACCCTTTTCTGAGTAGGGGGTCGCAACCCGAAACGTCAGAGGTCTCGACCCCGGGACCCCCGGGAGACCCTTAAAGCCCCCTGCCCGGCCTTGCTCCCTCGCCCTTTCATTGCCCGTGGCTCCCAGAGGGCGTGTTATGGCAGGGGCTGCGGGGGCGGGGGGGGGGGTGATCCGTGGTGGACGCGGAGGCGCATCTCATTAACCCTCTGCTCTCCGCCCGGCCCCAACCCCCATCCTCTGCCCAGTGTCCAACACAAGACGGGTCCCCCGCCATCCGCTCAGCTAAGGCGGCTCCTCTCCCTGTCCCTGTCCCTGCCCAGCCCTGCCCTGCCGGGCTCTGTCGTTGCTTCGAGGTCCCCAGTAGAAAGCGGGTGCCCGTGCGTGCTTGGGAGCGTGTGCATTGTGTGCGTGTGTGTGCCCGAGTATCTGTGTGATGGGTGCACGAGCACACAATCCCTGCCTGTGCGTTTGGCTATTTACGGTGGGCAGGGAACACCGCTACCAACTCTGTTGTATGGCCCCCTCCCAACCGGTACACACACAGTGTTCGGCACCCAGTAAGCGCTCAATAATTCCCAGTGATTGATAAGAGGATTGCACGTGTGTCTACGCTTGGACAACTGCATGCGTGTGAGCGTGGGTCGACGTGTGTTCACGTTAGTGAGACTGCGTGTCAGCGTGGAGGCGGGGGTAGGGTGTGAGTGTGTATGTGTGTGTACGGAGAGGGCAGCTGGGCGTGCGGGCGAGAGCTGGAGCGGGAGGGGCTGCGGTGGGGCGGGGTGCGGCGAGGGGGCGGGAGTGTGGTCCTGGGGAGGGAGAGGAGATGCGAGGGGAGCGAGGGTAAAAACTCACGTGTACCTTTGTGTGTGTGTGTGTGTCTGTGTCCGCTTGCCTGGGGTCGGGGGCGAACGGGACCGCCTACTTGGACCCCGGGACCTCCCGGTCCGAACCGAACCTTGCTTGCTGCGGGGAGCCTAGGCGGGAGGCTCGGCCCCGCCCCAGGGGCCCGGCCCAACCGGATCCACGGCCGAGCCAGGCCCTCCTCCTCCTTTTCCTCTTCTTCCTCCTCCTCCTTTTCCTCTTCTTCCTCCTCCTCCTCCCACCCTCTGCCTGGCCCCCAGGGGCACGAAAGGTCCCGGGAGAGGTCAGCGCTGAGGGGGGATATCCCCCCTCTCACTCAAAAAACCCGCCCCGGATTATGAAATATGGGGTCACTCGGGTCCGCTCAAACGCAGATGGGTTTAGAAACACACACATACATACGCACAAGGATACACACACGTGCACACACACACACACAAAACCCACTGATACACAGAGGCCCAGAGATAGACTGATGCGCGCTCACAGAGACACACAAAGAGTCACCTGCAGGACTCCTGCACTCAGACCCCTCCCCCCGCCGGCCACTGCTCGCACAGACTCACACCTTCACAAAAACGCCCTCACACACTCACACGCGTTGGGACGGGCCGTGGAAACTCCCGCCTCTTTCTGCTTCCCCAAATGAGGGGGGGGGAGGGGGAAAGAGGGGGAGGAGAGAGGACGGAGCGGTGCTCGAATGGCCGGGATCCTGCCGGACCGGATGGGATGGGACGGGATGGGATGGGGCTGGATGGGGACATCGGGTGGGATGGGGACCGGGACGGTGCGTGGACGCTGGGAATGCGGCCGCGGGACGACCCCAGCCCCTCCTCCCCCCACCCGTTAACCCCTTCGACGGCGGCGGGGTCAGGGCTGGCCCCCGCCTTTCTTCCCTCGCGGCCCACCGGCCGGCGCCGGACACGTGGCGACCACCCTCCCCGCCCCCTGCCCCAATCCCTGGAGCAGAGCCGGCCAAGCCAGGGACCCCTGGTCTCTGGACCCCCGGGCTCTGGACCCCCGGTCTCTGGACTCCCCCTCTCCCTACTCCCCTTTCTACCCTCACGATAAACGCTCCGCGCGCCCCCCGGGCCCGTCGTTTCCGCGGGGCAGCCCCCTACCCTTTATCCCGGCGGAGCGGTATAACCGATACTGTAGCAAACTTTTCCAAGCTTTGGCGTGATCTTGCCTGGTTTAGGTTTCTCTTCGCCCACTCCCCTCACCCCTCCCGGCGGCTTCCCCGGAGAAACCGCGTGGCTCAGTGGAAAGAGCCCGGGCTGGGGACTCGGAGGTCACGGGTCCTAATCCCGGCTCCGCCACTTGTCAGCTGGGTGACTTTGGGCAAGTCACTTCACATCTCTGGGCCTCAGTTCCCTCATCTGTCAAATGGGGATGAAGACTGTGAGTCCCACGCGGGACAACCTGATCACCTTGGATCTCCCCCCCAAGCGCTTAGAACAGTGCTTTGCACAAAGTAAGCGCTTAACAAATACCATCAGCAGCATCATCATTCCCCGGGGGGGGCGGGGCAGGGGGCAGAAGGCACAATCCCTCCCCCGGGCCCTGGCCTGTAATTCGGTCGCCCCCCACCCCCCCACCCTCTTCCCCCTTATCCCCAGCTCTACTCTGCGGACTGGCCAACGCCCCTCTCCCCTCCGGCCCCGCCCTGCCCGCTCTGCCCGCTCTGCCCGCCTTGCCCGCCCTGCCCGCCTTGCCCGCCTTGCACCTGGCCGCGGCTGTAGCTCTCCCCCACCCCTTTCGGCCCCCCGCCGTGCAGACCCCACCGGTACTGCGGAACGGGCGTCCCGGGGCGAGGGGCGGCCCCGGCTCGGGGTGCCCAGGTGCCCGAGGGGCGCGGGGGGCCGAAGGGGGCATAGGCGGACTCACCTCCCGCAATCGCTCTCTTCATCTTAGGGCGCGGGCGAAGGCCGGGCTCGTGGCGAAAGTCCGGGGCGGATCGGGGCGCCGGGAGCCTCTGGCCCGAGCGCGGCTTCCCGGCTCCAGGTCCGGAGTCCGCATCCAGGCACTGCCGCTCGCTGCCCACCCGCTGCCCACCGCCCGCTGCCCTCTGCCCGCTGCCCGCCGCCCGCCGCCCGCCCGGCCGCCGCTGGCCGCCGCCCCCGGGCCGGGGCTGGGCACGGGCTGGGCACGGGTTGGGCCGGGACGCGCCGCGCCCCTCGCCCCCTCCGCTCCCGCTCCTGGGGGACCCCGCCGCGGCCTTGGGGGAGGGGGAGGGGGAGGGGGCCCGGCGGTCAGTCCGGCCGTCCGTCCGGCTGACCGGGAGGGGGGTGGGGCGGAGGGGCGGGGGCCGGTCCTGGGGGGGGGGGGGGCCGCGCGCAGCGGACGGAGGGGGCGGCGGAGCGCGGTGATGGATCGTGCGGGCTGCGGGAATCGGGCTGGAGAAGGGATGAATGTTTTATGGGGATCATGTGGTTTGACGTGAGAGGAATCCGCCAGGATCCGAGAGCGAGAGAGACACAGAGACACAGAGACAGAGACGGAGACGGAGCGAGGGGGAGAACGCCAGGAGGGGGGCGCTTGGGCAGGGCCGTGGGCAGGGGCGTGGGCAGGGGCGTGGGCAGCTGGATGTGTGGAGGGGGGCATCCTCCAGGGGAACGCCCGGGGTGGGGAGGGGCTTCTCCCACTCTGCGGCCCGGGCTGCCCCCCACCCCCCACCCCGCCGACGCCCCCCCCAAACGTGGGAGGGGGCTGGAGGTGGGTGGGGGGCGGTGGGCGGAGACAACTTGCCCTGGGGAGGAGGGGCGCCGCGAGGGGGAGGGCCGAGGGGCGGGAGGAAGGTCTTCCTTCCCTTCTGCGGTTCGACCCGCCCCCTCCCCAATCCCCCCAAAACTGTGTTCGGGGAGGAGGAGTGGGGAGGAGACATCTCACCGTGGGAGCGGGGAGGGCGGGGGACGAGGGTAGAGAAAGGGGAGTCTCTTTACTGCTGTATTGTACTTTCCAAGCGCTTAGTACACTGCTCTGCACATAGGAAGCGTTCACTAAATAAGATTGAATGAATGAATGAATGAATGAATGAATGAATGAATGAATGAATGAATGAATGAATGAATGAATAGGAAGGCGATGGCCGATCCGGGCTAATTCACACCCCCGTCCTGACCCTGCCCCTTCGCCCCGGCACCCTCTGTCGGGCCCCCCCGGCCGGTCCCCTCACCCCTGCCCCCTCTGTCCGGTCCCCACTGTCCGGCCCCCTCTGTTGTGCTCCCACTGTCCGGCCCCCACTGTCCGGCCCCCTCTGTCCTGCCCCCTCTGTCCGGTCCCTACTGTCCGGCCCTCTCTCTCCGGCCTCCACTGTCCGGCCCCCACTGTCTGACTCCCTCTGTCCGGCCCCCACTGTCCGGCCCCCTCTGTCCGGCCCCCACTGTTGTGCCCCCACTGTCCGACCTCCACTGTCCGCCCCCTCTGTTGTCCTCCCACTGTCCTGCTCCCTCTGTCCTGCCCCCTCTGTCCTCCCCCTCTGTTGTCCTCCCACTGTCCAGCTCCCTCTGCCCTGCCCCCTTTGTCCGGCCCCCTCTGTCCGGCCCCCACTGTCCGGCCCCCACTGTTGTGCCCCAACCTTCCGACCCCCTCTGTCCGGCCCCCACTGTCCGACTCCCACTGTCCGCCCCCTCTGTTGTCCTCCCACTGTCCTACCCTCTCTGCCCGGCCCCCACTGTTGTGCCCCCACCTTCCGACCCCCTCTGTCCGGCCCCCACTGTCCGACCCCCGTCCCCCCGTCCCCCGTCCCCCGTCCCCACTGGAAGCCGGCGGCGGGCGACCCCTATCGGAGCCTGTAGGAAGCCCGAGGCGGCCGGGCCGGGCCCGCGGCTCCCCGCATCCCACCCGCAGGGACCCACGCGGCCCGAGGTCGGAGGACCCTCCGTGGCTCACGCCGAGGGAAGAGGGGAAGGGAGAGGTCCTGGCATGTCCCGCTCAGTGCTCTGCAGATGCTGAGTCCAGTGCTGTACACGAAGCGGGCACTCAGGACAGCGCTCCGCACCCCACGGGCACTCAATAATAATAATAATAATAATAATGTTGGTATTTGTTAAGCGCTTACTATGTGCCGAGCACTGTTCTAAGCGCTGGGGGAGATACGGGGTCATCAGGTTGTCCCACGTGGGGCTCACAGTCTTCATCCCCATTTTACAGAAGAGGTAACTGAGGCACCGAGAAGTGAAGTGACTTGCCCACAGTCACACAGCTGGCAAGTGGCCGAGCCGGGATTCGAACCCATGGCCTCTGACTCCAAAGCCCGTGCTCTTTCCACTGAGCCACGCTGCTTCTCTATAATGTTGGTATTTGTTAAGCGCTTACTATGTGCAGAGCACTGTTCTAAGCGCTGGGGTAGATACAGGGTAATGAGGTGGTCCCACGTGAGGCTCACAGTTAATCCCCATTTTACAGATGAGGTCACTGAGGTACAGAGAAGTTAAGTGACTTGCCCACAGTCACAGAGCTAAGTGGCAGAGCTGGGATTCGAACCCATGACATCCAACTCCCAAGCCCGGGCTCTTTCCACAGAGCCACGCTGCAATACAGCATTCTGCACCCAGCGGGCACTCAGCACAGCACTCTGCACCCAACAGGCACTCAGTAAAGTGTTCTGTACACAACAGACCCCCAGTACAAAACTCTGCACAGAGTGGGCGCCTAGGTCAACAATCTGCACAGAGCAGGCAACCCGCTCTGGATCCTGCCCCTACAGGCCCTACCTAGGATCAGGCAGGGAATGTGCCTACCAACTCTATCATATTGTACTCTCCCTAGCACTTAGTACAGTGCACTGCATACAGTAAGCACTCAATAAATACAATAGATTGATTGATTGATTGATCAGGGTTACTTCAAGTGAAATTTCCCCTCCTGACTCCCCCGCATTGCAAAGTTCCCCATTCTTAATAAGAATGATGATGATGATGATAACGACAGTAATAATAGCAACAACAATAATATCCCCTGGAGTTTGAATACCTCTTTTATTGCTAAATTCTTTTACATCCACTGTGTCATTTTGTCCTCACACATTCCTGCGAGGTGAGGTAAAGGTAGGCATTTTATCCCCATTTTACAGAGGAACCTGAGGCCCAGAGAGACTAAGGGACAGTCGTGAGGTCACTCAACAGGCCAGAAGAACAGCCGTGACTAGCATCCGTGTCTCCCGACTCACAGTCCTGCGCTCTGCCCATGAGGCAACACTACCTCCCTGTCCTTAAGCTCCCAAAGAGCAGAAGAGACAACAGGAACCAGGAAAGGCCACGATCAGGTTACATTGGATGCATGTGCAGTCCATGTGGGGTCCATGTGGGGCTTCTTTGGGGGCAGTGGGAATATCAAGGAAGACCATCAAGGGACTGGTTCACAGGCATCTAGAGGGGCAGGAGGCTCTGGGTTAGCTTTGTCACAGTGATAACGGACTGTCCTGAGCACTGCCCACTGAGGTTCAGGGGTGTCCTGAGCACTATCCACTGAAACTGGGGGTATACTGCGTGCTGCTCGTGGACGGCCAGAGGCATACTGAGTACTGTCCGCTGAGGACTCGGGTCTGTACTAAGTTATGACTGCTGAGGGCCGGGGACTTTATTGAGCAAACATGAGAGGGGTGTGTGTGTGCGTGCACACACGTGTGTGGGGGGGGGAGGGCCTGGCACACGAGTGTGTACAAGTCACTAGAAGAGAAAATGAGCGGGACTGTGTGTGAGCTGGGGGAGTCTGAGAGTGGGTGAGGGCATATTAATATGGAAACTTGAATTTTTTAAAATTATTCAGCCCCAAATAAATCTGCTTTTGCTACATCTGTTCAGAGAACAAGTTTTAAGCGGGTTTGGACCGAATGCCAAACTGAATATCTGTGTCTGTCTGCCTTCCTGTATGTCTGCCTTTCTACCTATCTGCATGTCTACCTGCTTGTCGATCTGCTAGTCTGCCTATCTGTCTGCCTGTCAGTCTATCTAGCTTATCTGTCCGTCTGCCATTCTGTCTGTGAAGTTTTCTGCCAGTGTCGGTGTCCCTTAGTGGTTTCTGGCTGCTCAGCAGCTCTCAGGGTGTCAGGCTCAGGGTCTTCTCTCTGGACTAGGACTTGGGTTGGGGGGTCTCCGGAACCAGTTCATCTGGTTCCGCCGCGGGTCTTGCCCATTTCAGTCCTAGAGCAGGCAGCCATCTGGTGGTTGGTGATGGTGGTGATGGTGATGATGAGGAGGAGGAGAAGGAGGAGGAGGAGAAGGAGGAGGAGGAGAAGGAGGAAGAGGAGGGGGACAGGGATGGAGAGGGTGAAGGTGCTGGCTGCAGTGAGGTCCCATTGCCCCACCTTTCCCTCGCTGTCCACCCTTCCTCCCCAGCTGTCCCCGAGCCCTCCCCTGTGACCCCTGACCTCTGTAAGCCCGTCAAACGGCAGGGACTGTCTCCATCTGTTGCCGACTTGTTCATTCCAAGCGCTTAGTACAGTGCTCTGCACAGAGTAAGCGCTCAATAAATACTATTGAATAAATGAATGAACGTGGCCTGGCCAGAGGACAGCCCCGGCCGGGTGGCCCCAGCCTGGCTTCCCACTGGACTGTATCAATCAGGCGGGCTCCTGGTTGCTCCTGGGCACACAGCCTCGCTCCTCTGCTTGTGAGCCGGGGGCCATCTCAGGCTGGCCACCCTGAGGCCAGTGACCTTGCCATCTGGGCTTCCGCTGGACAGTTCTCCAGGCGCATAGTTATGGAGCTTAAAGCACAGTACGCTGTGCTGAGCACTGGGGTAGTCAGAGGCAGCACGGCCTAGGGGACAACACCTGGGGCTGGGAGTCAGGAGTCCCTGCTTTGATTCTTGAACCTGCCCCTGATTGATTCATTCAATCCTATTTATTGAGCCCTTACTTTGTGCAGAGTACTATACTAAGCAGATCAGCAGAGCACGGATCTGCTATGTGTCCTTGGGCAAGCTATTTAACTTCTCTTCAGTTAACTCGTCTGTAAAATGGGGATTAAGACTGCGAGCCTCATGTAGGACAACCTGATTACCTTGTATCTACCCCAGGGCTTAGAAGAGCGCTTGGAACTTAGTAAGCACTTAAATACCATTGTTATTATTACTGTCCGCATTTTACAGGTAAGGAATCTGAGGCCCAGAGAGGTGAAGCGACTTGTTCAAGGTCACCCGGCAGAATGGGGGCAGGGTTGGGGCTAGAACCCTGGGGCTTCTGTCACCCACCCCATCCCGGTGAAAAGGCCCCACCCCCCGGCCCCGACTCCACCCCCGCCTTCCCCGCCCCCAGACAGACTCAAGAAGAAGTGTTCGAGGAGGCAGGTCAGGGGAGGGGGACCTGGGAGTGAGAGACCCTGGGTGGAGGGACGGACGGGAGAGAAGGGGCTTGGCAGAGGAAGGCTAAAGCCGTTCTATTTCCCTGAGCCACTTCCATTAGGCCACAAGCCCCCTGAGGACAGGAAACGTGATTCTTCCTTCTCGTGTTCTCCCAAGTGCTTAGCACAGCGCTCGGCACCGGTTCGGCGGTCGAAGGATCCCACGGATTGGGTGGGTTGGTTGTAAGCTCCTTGAGGGTAGGGGACGTGGGTTTTGGTTCTGCCGCACGCTCAGTGTTAATACGTTTATTACTATTGTCGTGTAGAGAGGGCTGGGCTGGGCGGCCGCTATGTGAGGGAGGCGGGGATTAGGGGGTGGGATTGGGGGCGGGGGGCGGCCCTCCGGCTCCTCCCGGCAGCCCCCGCGGCGGGGGAGACTTGGCTGCAGCGGCTTGACCACACTGGACCTAGGCCAAAGGTCGGCCCTTGCGGTCCCCGCCCCTCTTGGGAGGCCAGTGGAGCCCGGGCCGCTCCCGCCGGGCAGGAGGAACAGAACCAGAGCCAGAGCCGCAAGACAATCCGCTCCGACAGCCGCCACCTCCGCGCCCCCTGCCCTCTGCCTCGACCTCCCTTCCTTCTCTCCTGCGGCCACCACCTCTTCCTCCTTGGCCACCCCGGCCACGATCTCCCCTTCCCCGCCCCCTTCCACCTCCCGCCACGACCTCCCCTCCTTTTCCGCGGCCCCCCTCTCTCTGACCCAATTTCCTCCTTCTGTCCTCCAGCTGAGCAAAGCCAATTAGGGCTAATTGGGTCCCTTCTCCCGCTGCTGCTCCGCCGCCGCCGCCGACCCTCGCCGCCTCCAAATACCATGGAAGCCCGGGGGACCCCTCAGCCCTGCGCCCCCGCCCACCCAACCTTCCCGACCCCCTCCCTCTTCCCTTCCCCATCCTTCTCCCTCCACCTGCATTCCCCCCCCAGCTCTTTTCTTCCCCTCTCCTCCTTCCCTTTCTCCTTCCCTTTCCCCTCCTCCTTTTTCCCTTCCCTCCCTCTTCTCCATCTCCTCTCTCCTTCCCCATCCCCCACCGGGCCCTCGTCTTCCATGCTTGCTGAACCTGGCAGCACCTGCCCCGGTGATCAGCCGACTTCTGCCTGAGGTTTCTTGGGACATGGCCAATTTGAGGTGCGTGTCTACCTGGGCTAGGCTGGCAGACGATTGGGCCAGCCCTACCCCTCTGCCCCCAAACAGCCCATCATTCAGTGGTACTTATTGAGCGCTTACTGTGTGCCGGGCACTGGACTAACCACTTGGGAGAGTACAATAACTAATAGAGTTGGTAGCTATGATTTCTGCCCACAAGGACCTTCCAGTCTACAAGGGGGAACGCAGATCTGAGTGCATAAGTGATGCAATAGGGAGGGCAGATGGAGGACGGGCAGACCACCAGCGGTTCATACCCCCTGCACCAGAGTCACCCATTTGTCATCGTCCCCCAACCCCCAGAACTGCCCACCTAGTCACTCTGTCCCCTTCCCCACCGTGTCGTATCACCCCCGTCACTCCACCCCCACTCCGGCCCCCAGCCGCACAGCACCCAGCCTTGAAGTGGAAGCTACAGGCGGAGGAAGAGAGGGGATGGAGGACAGTAGCAGAAACAGTATGTACTGAGCGCCAAGGGCCCTGGGAGCCTAAGCTCGACCGGCTGGGTCCTGTGCCTGGGGTGAGGGCTGTGCTGAGTGTCACCTGCCAGGGGCTGAGGGCTGTGCTGAGTGCCTCCCACGGGGTCTGGGTGTTAGGACCGTGCGCGGAGTCAGGGGCTGTACCCGGGTCTATGAGCTGAGTTGAAAGACACCTGAGGAGGGCTGGGGGTTGAGTACTGTCTGCCAGAGGTTGTGTAGTGTTTTGAACGATGGCTGCCAGGGGCTGCGTGAAGCGCCAGGGGCTGGGCTGACAACTGTACCACATGCTGGGGGGCCAGTCCAGGCCCTGGTCCGACTGCTGCCCACTGGGGACCGGGCAGTGTTCTGAGCATTGTCCTCCCAGGACCGGGCGCTGTACTGAGCATTGAGGAAAGCGCAGCAGATGCTGAAACAGTTTCTTGGTTGACGAGGAGATTCTGCCAGAAAAGGGAGACAGAAATACTCTCAAGTAGAGAAGTGAAAAGAAGTGACTGAGTGAATGTGCAGTGGAATACACATTGTGTCCCCGTGGGCTAAGCACGGTTGTGAAGGAAACCCCAGGACAACAGGTGGCTCTCCCACTGTTAGGATTCAGGCTGTTGGGAATGACAGTCCCAGGAGGAGGGAAGGGGAGGGCTTTGAAGATGTGGAGAGATCAATCAATAGTATTCATTCATTCAGTGGTATGTATTGAGCGCTTACTGTGTGCAGAACCCTGTACTAAGCCCTTTGGAAAGTACAATACAATAATAAATAGACACATTGCCTGCCCACCGTGAGTTTACATTCTCGAGTTGGGGAGACAGACATCAATATAAAATAAATGACAGGTATGTACATAAGTGCTGTGGGGCTGGGAGGGGGAAGAACAAAAAGAAGCAAGTCAGGGCAAGGCAGAAGGGAGTGGGAGAAGAGGAAAGGAGGGGTGTAGTCTGGGAAGGCCTCTTGGAGGAGTCGTGCCTTCTGTGAGGCTTTGAAGGTGGGGAGAGTAATTATCTGTTGGATTTGAGGAGGGAGAGCATTCCAGGCCAGAGGCAGGGCGAGGGCTAGTCGTCAGTGGGGAGAAGGTTAGCATAAAAGGAGCCAAGTGTGCAGGCTGAGGTGTAGAAGGAGAGTAGCGAGGTGAGGTAGGATGAAGCAGCGTGGCTCAGTGGAAAGATCATGGGCTTAGGAGTCAAAGGTCATGGGTTCTAATCCCAGCTCCGCCACCTGTCAGCTGTGTGACTTTGGCCAGTCACTTCACTTCTCCGTGCCTCGTTCCCTCATCTGGAAAATGGGGATTAAGACTATGAGCCTCACATGGGACAACCTGATTACCCTGTATCTACTCCAGCGCTTAGAACAGTGCTCGACACATTGTAAGCGCTGAACAAATATTATTATTATTATTATTAAAGCCACTCGTGAGTAGTATTTGTTTGACTTAGAGATGGATGGACATCCACTGGAGTTTTTTGAGGAGCAGGGTGTCATGTCCTGAACATTTTTGTAGAAAAATGATCCGGGCAGCCAAGTATGGGACTGGACTGGAGAGAGACGGGAAGCTGGGTGGTCAGCAAGGAGGCTGGTGCGGTAATCCAGAAGGGATGGGAAGAGTGATTGTACTAACACGGTAGCAGTTTGGTTGGGGAGGAAAGGGTGGATTTTAGCTATGTTGTCAAGGTGGGACCGACGGGATTTAGGAATGGATTGAATATGTGGGTTAAATGAGTGCTTATTTATTTTTATTTATGTATGTATGTGTTGAATGTTTACTATGTGCAAAGCACCGTACTAAGTGCTTGGGAGAATACAGTACAACAGAGTTTGACCCATTCCCTGCCCGTAAACAGCTTAAAGTCTAGTAGGGGAGACAGTAATATGAATATGTGGTCCACCATTCTGGGGAGGGACAGTGGGAGGTGGGGAGGGGGGGAGGTTTAGAGGGAGGCTGGGAGGGAGGGACTCAGTGAGGAAGCTCCAGGCAAGGTGTGACTGAGAACAGCGAGGCCCAGTTGTTGTTAGAAGGTGAGTTTAAGAAGAGGGAACGGAGCTGAGAACGAGCGGATGAGGAGAGCAGGTAAGTTGGGCCCAGAATACCACAGTCTGCTCACGTCCAGGTCGATGTGGGCAGCTCTGATTGCTTCAGACCACATAGCTGGAGCAGGGCCAGAGTGGGTGAGTGGGGTGGGGGGAGAACCGGGATGGTCCAGGGGTGAGTACAGTGTCAGAGCAGGGTAACTGGCGTTGTCAGGAGGATGGAGCAGGGTCAGAGAGGGGGAACTGGGATGATCAAGAGGATGGAACGGGGTAATCGGGCTGGTCAGGGGGATGGAGCTGGGTAACCAGGGTGGTCGGGGGGCAGGGGCAGCTTGCAGCCGAAGACAGCGTGGGAGGGCGGGCGATGAGCCTCCCACGAGCTGTAGCTGAGCCCGGGCTTTGCGCGGCTGCGAGATTGACGTGGGGCCACGGTCCTTTCTCTATCGATGAACCGCTTAGACCGGCTCCCGTTGATGGGGCTGCCAATGGTTTCTGCATCTGGACCCATCGGATCCCAATAAAGCAGGTTTATGGGTCGAGGATGGACTCATCCATCATTGGTCGCCGTGGGAACCGTTCCATCATCCTGACAGTGCCAGAGGCTCCCTTGGGGCTGCCTCTCCTCCTGACAACCTCATCCCCGGGGAGCCCCCACCCCCTCAGCCCTGAGCTGTGCAAGCCTCCCCGCACCCCCAGTACCACACATGGAAGGAACTCAGCACAAGCTCTGTACCTGGTAGGTGCCTGGCACAGCACTCTGCACACAGTCATAGCCTAGCAGTGCATGATGTACATGACAGATGTCCAGCCCAGCGCTCTGCACACGATAGGCAGCCAGCACAGCACTCTGCATGGGATAGGCATCCGACCCAGCACTCTGCACGCCATAGGCACCCAGTCCAGCGCTCTGCACCTGAGAGACGCCCAACCCAGTGCTCTGCATACAATAGACATCGAGTGCAGTGCTCTGCATACGATATATGTCCAGCCCAGCGTTCTCCAGGCAATAGCCATCCAGCCCAGCATTCTGCTCACGGTAAGCGTCCAGCCCTGCATTCTGCATGTGATAGCCTAGCGCTCCGCACATGATAGACGTCCAGCCCAGCACTCTGCCTTTGGTGGTTGCCCAGCATGCAGAGACCTGTCCGATCCACATGGTCAGCCTGGACCACACTTCGTGACCCTCGGGACATCCCGAGGGGTAGGGTGGGGGTTGCCCCCAGGACACAGACACACTTAAGCCCCAATCCCGAAAGAAAAGCCCTGGGTCTCCACCATCCTCCCGCACATCACTGAGCCATTCCCCACCCTCACCTCTCCCTTCCCCCCCTCCCTCCCTCTGTCCGTCCCTTTGTCCGGGCTGCAGGACGCCGGCTCCGGCCCTTGGCCCGGAGCCCCGGGGAGCTGGCAGGCCCGGGCGAAGCCGCCGCAGGGCGGGGAGTCAGATTGGCTGTGGCCCCAGCCCGTCAGTCGGTCAGCCAGCCGGCCGGCCCGGGGCCAGCACCTCGGGGCCAGGGCTCGGCTCCGCAACCCTGCTGTTACGTCCGCCTGGTGCCCACCGCCGGGGCACTGGGCAGCGCCTTCCGGGGCCATGGTCCTTTCTCCTTCAGAGACTGAACCTTGAGCCAGCTCTGCCCCGCCCCCCCCCCCCCTTTTGCAGGAGAGTCAGGGAGAGCACTCCCCCAGGGCAGAGGGTGGGCCAGGCGGCCGGGTGGCCTGGTAAGGAGAGACGGCGGTTCTAGTCCAGAGTATGTCTGACCTGATTATCTTGTATCTGCCCTAGTACTTAGTACAGGGCACGACACATAACAAAGGCTTAACAAATACCACAAGTATTATTATTACATAGATAATAATAAGAGTGGTTGTTAAGTGCTTACTATGTGCCAAGCACTGTTCTAAGCACTGGGGTAGATAGGAGTTAATCAGGTTGGACCCAGTCGCTGTCCCACATGGGGCTCACAATCTTATCCCCTTTTTACAGATGAGGTAACTGAGGCACAGTGAAGTGGTGACTTGCTCAAGGTCACAGAGCAGACGTGGTGGAGCGGAATTAGAACCCAGGTCCTTCTGACTCCCAGGCCCATGCTCTATCCACTAAGCCATGCTACTACTATATTACGAGTAATTGTAATATTATTATTATTATTATAAATCCTGGCTCCGCCACCGGTCCATTGTTTGACCTCGGCCAAATAACTTGTCCTCTCTGGGCCTCAGTGTCCTCCTCTGTTAAATGGAGCTAAGATCCTTCCCGGCTCCCTCTCAGACTGTGAGTTCAGTGGGGGACGCGGCAGCTTCCCATGTGATTATCCCATATCCACCCTAGCGTTTAGCAGAGGGCATAGCACACACCACGGCTGTCTCCGGCCCCCTGGGCCTCTACCAGCCGAGGAGACTGGGGAGCTCAGGAGTCTGAGGGATCAGGGTCCTGACCCCTCTGCTAGGGCTGGAGAAACCCAGGAGACCCCGACTTCCTGCCCTAGCATCACCAAATCCCCACCCACCTAAAGAATCGCCACTCCTTCGGCCCTCAGAGCCATCAATCAGTCTTATGGACTCAGCTCTTACTCTGTGCAGAACGCTGTACTCAGTGTTTGGGAGACAACAATAGAGTCAGGAGACAGGATCCCTGCCCTCAAGGAGCTAACGGTCTCTAGGTGCAAAGCACTGTACCGAGCGCTCCGAGGGTGCAGTAGAGCTAGTAGACTCGATCCCTGCCCTTAATAAGCTTAATAATAACAATGTTGGTATTTAAGCGCTTAGTATGTGCGGAGCACTGTTCTAAGCACTGGGATAGATACAGGATCATCAGGTTGTCCCATGTGAGACTCTCAGATAATCCCCATTTTACAGATGAGGGAACTGAGGCACAGAGAAGTGAAGTGACTTGCCCACAGTCACACAGCTAACAAGCGGCAGAGCCAGGATTCGAGCCCATGACCTCTGACTCCCAAGCCCGGGCTCTTTCCCCTGAGCCACGCTGCTTCTCTAGTAGCTTAAGAGTCTACTGTGTGCAGAGCACTGTGCTGAAAATTTGGGAGAGGACAGTAGAGAGAGTAGCTATTGCTACTGACTCGCTCGGCACCATTTTCAGAGGTAACCCCACTCCAGGATCATGGCTCGTGACGGATCCTCGCTCTTAAAGCCACCCACCGGCCCCCCATGCCCAGGGGGTGCCAGCCCAGCATCATCTGGTGGACCCACACCTTTGCAGAAAAGACTGGTTGTCCCTTTCAGTTCCAAAGAAAACCACACTCCCAAATGTTTCCCAGATGCCTCCCTTGAGTATCCAGCCCCTCGAAGAGCCCTGTATGAAAATTCCTCGTCTGCTGATGTAGGCAGCCCTGGTTTCTCCCCTTTTGTTGGCAGTAGGCGGGAGGCCTTTTCTTGAGACCTTTTCGTTTTGATGTTTGTATGTGAGAGCCTTCTCCTTGAGCAGTTCCAGAGATGATCAGTGCCGGTGTCTTGCCGAGATGATTCGGCAGCTGGCACGCCGTGTACCCAGTGACCCTCTCGACCACTGGCAACAGCAGAAGTGGTTCCTGCCTGCAAGGGGATTTCAGTCTACTGTGTGCTGGGTCCTGGACTAAGCGCTTGGGGGAGGCCGATAGAGTTGCCATACATGATCCCTGCCCTCAAAGCCATGTAGCCTGGGAGATGGACACTAACATAAATCCCAGGAAGGGGAAAAAGCAGAATTTAAAGATGTGTACATAATTGCTCCTGTGGTGGAAAGGTCAGAGGTAGAAAGTACCCAAGGGGTCAGGCGATGTGGGAGAGCTCAAGTGGCCTTGAGAAGCAGCGTGGCCCACTGGTTGGAGCACGGGCCTGGAAATCTGAAGGATCTGGGTTCTAATCCTGGGTCTGTCATCTGTCTGCCTTGGGAAAGTAACTTGACTTCTCTCTGCCTAAATTACCTCATTTGTAAAATGGAATTAAGACTGTGAGCCACATGAGACAGGGTCTGTTTCCAACCTGATGGGCTTGTAACCACCCCAGTGCTTAGTACAGTGCCTGGCACATAGTAAACACTTTGCAAATACCCTTAAAAAAAGTGGCAGACTATAAGATCGTTATGGGCAGGGAATGTGTCTACTAAATCTGTTGTATTCTCCCAACCCCTTCGTACATTGCTCTGCACATTGTAAATGCTCAGTAAATACAATTGGTTGATTGATTCATTGATTGGAGAGATGAGAGAGTAATCAGGGAAGGCTTTCCAAAGGATTTATGATTTTAATAGATCTTTGAAGATGAGGAGAGGGGTGATCTGGCGAATATGAAGGGGGAAAGGGGTCCAGGTCAAAGGGAGGACGTGGGCGAGGGGTGGGTGGGACAGACGAGATGGAGGTCCAGAGAGTAAATTGGAATTAGAGGAGCCGAGTTGGCAGGTTGGGCCATGATAGATGAGTGAGAAGGTAGGAGGGGATGATTGGATTGAATGCCATAAAGCTTATGGTGAGGAGTTTCTCTTTGGTGTGGAGGTAGAAGGGCAAGCATCTCTCCAGACTGTCAGCATGTTGTGGGCAGGGAGCATATCTATCCACTCTGTGGTATCATACTCTTTCCCAAGCACTTAGTACAGTGCTCTAAGAGCTTGAAAAATACTACTGATGGATCCCTGACTGTCCCCCAGGACTCTGCTCAGTGCTCTGCACACAGCAGGTGCCCAGTACAGTGCTATGCCCGCAGCAGGCGGCTGACCCGGCACGGTGCACACGGCCGGCACCCGGTACGGCACTCTGCAAATGGCAGATGCCCGGCACAGTAGGCACCCGGCACAGTTCCGTGCGCACAGCTGGCACGGATTCCGTTCTGGCAGGTTGCTCTGCGGGACTCTCCGGGCCGGGCCAGGCCGGCGCTTTGGACGAGGACACGGTGTGAAGCTTTCAGCTCTGGCCCTGAGGAAAGCCCATCCCCAGCTGCGTCCAGGAGCGGTGATTTATCGGTTCTCCTACCTACTGCCTGTCCATCCATCCATCTGAACTGCTGTCTTCATCTCTCACATCTCCCCCCGTTGAGGGCCCACCTTCTCTCCCCCGCAGTCCCATCCCTCTGCCCTCAGCCTGTCCCTCATCCAGCCTCCAGCATTTTTCCATTTCCCTGTCTCATTACCTCTCCCTGTCTGTCTCTGTCTTTCTGTCCCTTCATGTCTCCCTCTCTGTGTCCATCCGTGTCGTCTCTTGGTCAGTGTCTCGTCCCTTTCTCCCTCACGTCTGCCCCGCAACCTTGCTCAGATGAAATTGGATTTTTCTGCTCAGCTCGGGAATCACTGTGAACCCTGCAGGCCCCGAGATCTCCCTGCAGATGAGACAGAAGATGCGAATGGCCCTGGGCTGTTTGGTGAGTGGAGACCCACAGACTTCTTGATGGGCAGGTGAGGCAGATTCTTTCATTCATTCATTCATTCATTCATTCAATCATTCAATCATTCATTCATTCAGTCATATTTATTGAACACTTGTTTTGTGCAGAGCACTGTACCAGGTGCTTGGGAGAGTACAATACAGTAATAATCACATTCCCTGCCCACAGCGGGCTTACAGTCTACGGGGTGGTGGGGGGGGGGAGACAGACATCAATACAAGTAAATAAAATGACACATATATACATAAATGCTGTGGGGCTGGGAGGGGAGAAGAACAAAGGGAGCAAGTTAGCGAGACACAGAAGGGAGTGGGAGATGAGGAAAAGTAAGTCTTTTTCTGGGAAGGCCTCTTGGAGGAGATGTGCCTTCTATAAGGCTTTGAACGGGGGGAGAGTCATTGTTGGATTTGTTTTGGGTGGGGGGAGTTGCAGGACATAATGATGGTATTTGTTAAGCGCTTACTATGTGCCAAGCACTGTTCTAAGCTCTGTCATGAGCTAGGGGTCGATGAGACAGGTGAGATCGAGGCCCAGTGAGAAGGTTAGCATTAGAGGAGCGAAGTGTGCGGGCTGAGTTGTACAAGAAGAGAAGTGAGGTGAGGTAGGAGGGGGCAAGGTGGTGGACTGCTGGAATGAATCACGGGCCCAGCCTGGGGGGACGGTCCCTTGGGGGGATGGGCCCCGGTGCCCAGCTGCCCTCAGCATGCCTGTTGGGCCTTTAGGGGTCCGGGCCACATGCCCTGGGGGACAAGGACCCCCTTTCAAACCCGGCCACCCTTCCCTCTTCACCTCTGTCCCGGCACCCACTTAGCTCTTTGATCTTCGCCAACCCTCACAGCAGTCACACATATCTCCTTATACTCTGCCCCTTCACCTGTGTTTACCCTCACTGGACTGGAGGCATTTCAGTCAGAGGCCTCAGGGCCAGACACTGAATCACAGGTCAGCCAGTCAATCATATTCTGCTTGACACATAGTAAGTGCTTAACAAATGCCATCATCATCATCATTTATTGAGTACTTACTATGTGCAGAACACTATATTCATCTCTTGGGAGAATACAGAATAACAGTAAGCAGACACATTTCCTGCCCTTAATGAGCTAACAGTCTACAGGGGAGTATAAACTGTGGAGGGGGAAGATAGAGGAGACTTCCCCAACTAATCCTCCCCAACCTCTCAGCTGCCTTCAACACTATCAACCACCCCCTTCTCCTGGAGGCGTTATCCATCCTCGGCTTCACTGGCACCGTCATCTCTTTGTTCTCCTATCTCTCTGGACGCTCATACCCAAACTCTTTCGCAGGCTTCTCCTCCACCTCCCACCCCCTAACTGTGAGTGTCCCTCAAGATTCACTTCTGGGCCCCTTCCATTCTCTATCTACTCCCACTTGGAGAACTCATTCACTCCCATGGCTTCCACTACCACCTCTTTGTGGATGATTCCCAAATCTACATCTCCAGCCCTGATCTATCGCTCCCTCGCTGAAGTCTCACATTTCCTCCTGCCTTCAAGCCATCTCTGTTTGGAAGTCCTGCCTTCACTTCAAACTAAACATGTCCGAAACTGTACTCCTTATCAGCCCACCCAAACCCTACCCTTCCACTGCCTTTCTCGACACTGTAGACAACACCACCATCCCTCCTGTCTCACAAGCCCATAACCTTGGCGTTCTCGTCGACTCCTCTCTCATCCAACCCACATATCATTCAGCCCACAGTCTATCACTAAATTCTGTCAGTTCAACCTCAAAGCATTGCTAAAATCCACCCTTTCCTCTCCATCCAGACTCATACCCTATTCATCCAAGCACTAACAGTGCTTGACACATAGTAAGTGCTTGGAAAATACCATCATCATTATTGTTATTATCCACCTTGATTACCTTATCAGCCTCCTCATCGACCTCCCTGCCTCATGTCTCTCCCCATTCCAGTCCATACTTCCCTTGCTGCCCGGATCATTTTTCTACAAAAACTTTCAGTCCGTGTTTTCCCACTCCTCAAGAACCTCCAGTGACTGCCCATCCACCTCCTCATCAAACAGAATTACCATCGGCTTTAAACACTTAATCATCTTGCCTCCTCCTCCCTCACCTTGCCACTCTCCTATTACAACCCAGACTGCGCACTTTGTTCCTCTAATGCCAACTTGCTCACTGTGCCTTGATCTCTCTCGCCGCCGACCTCTCGCTCAGGTCTTGTCTAGGGCCTGGAACGCCATCCCTCTTCATATCCTACAGACAATTACTCTTCCCCACCTCCAAAGCCTTCCTTGATGGCACATCTCCTCCAAGAGGCCTTCCCCTACTAAGCCAGCCTTTCCTTTTCTCCCACTCCCTTCTGCGTCGCCCTAATTTGCTCCCTCTATTCGCCTCACTCTCGGCACCGTAACACTTGTGTACATCTCCATAATTCATTTATTTATATTACCTGTCTCCCCGCTAGCCTGTGAACTCATTATGGGCAGGGAATGTGTCTCTTATAGTGTTATTTTGTATTTTCCCAAGTGCTTAGTACAGTGCTCGGCACACAAAAGAGCTCAATAGATACAACTGATTGAAGCTCCCATTTCCCCTACTCCCGCTCCCTTCTGTGTCAACTGTACGCTTGTATCTGTACCCTTTAAGCAAACTGATATCCACTCCACCATCAATCCCACTGCACTTATATACATATCCCTCATTATTAAGCCATATTAAAATCACATTTCCTCCAAAAGACCTTCCCCGACTAAGCCTTCATTTCTTCTTCTCCCACACCTTTCTCTGTTGCCCTTGTACCTGGATATGTCCCCTTGATTCACCCCACCCTTGGCCCCACGGCACTTAGGTACAGATCTGCAGTTTATTTTAATGCCTATCTTCCCCTTTAGACTGTAAGCTCCTTGTGGACAGGGAACATGTCTACCACTTCTGTTGTATTGTACTCTCCCAAGTGCCTAGTATAGTGTTGTGCACAGAGGAAGAGCTTAGGAATTACCGTTGATTGACTAAGTTCCTTGAGCGCAGGGATCCTATCTGCTAACTCTGTGATTACTCTACCAGGTGCTTTGCACAGAGCTTTGCTTGCCGGGCTCAGTAACCAATCGATCAATCAATGATATCTTGAGTGCTTACAGCATGAGGAGCACTGTGCCGAGTACCTACTGGGTGCGGAACACTGGGCCGAGCCCTTGGGCAAAGCCCAGAAGAGGCTGAGAAGCAGCGTGGCATAATGGATAGAGCCCGGGCCTGGGAGTCAGAAAGACCTGACTTCTAAACCCAGCTCCTCCACTTATCTGCTCTGTGACCTTGGACAAGTCACTTGGCTTCTCTGTGCCTCAGTTACCTCGTCCGTAAAATGGGCATGAAGACCGCGAGTCCCCTGCAGGACGGAGACTGTGGCCAACCTAATGATCTGGTATCTCCCTTGGTGCCGAGGACGGTGCCGGGCACACGGTAAGCACTTAACAGATAGCATTTTCAAAATAATGCCAAAGGCCCGGTCCCTGCAGTTGAGGAGCTTGCTTTCAGGGGAGGAGCTTTTAGGGGAAGCAGCGTGGCTCGGTGGAAAGAGCCTGGGCTTCGCAGTGAGAGGTGATGGGTTTGACTCCTGGCTTCACCACTTGTCAGCTGTGTGACTATGGGCAAGTTACCTCATCAGTAAAATGGGGATTAACTGTGAGCCTCACGGGGGACCACCTGATTACCCTGTATCTCCCCCAGCGCTTAGAAGAGTGCTCTGCACATAGTAAGCGCTTAACAAATACCAACATTATTATTATTTCAGGAGGGCAGGGTGGGTTGGGAATGGGGGCCAGTCCCTGCAGGCCCGGAGTAGGGACCTAAATAGCCGAGGAGACGCTGTATGGGGGCTGCCGGGGAGTGTTTGACAAACTCATTTTCCAAACGTTGGCAGATGTGGCTTTTCTCTCCTCCTTGGCCCGGCAGGAGGCCAGGAGGGGTTCCAGAGCCCAGGCCGTGGGAACCGAGGGAAAAGTTGGGTGGCGAGGAGGCCCCACTGCGCCTGCGCCGCCTTCCTCCTCTCCCCCCCCCCCGCCCCTGCCCGGGGGCTGCGGAACAGGCCGCAGGGCCCGGCCCCCGGCTCCGCCGCCCAATAACCAGGGAGGATCGCTCTAACTGACAGCTCCGCCGGCCAATAGCCAGGCGGGATGCTCCGGCCAGCCCAGCGCCCCCTGCCGGCGGCCAGGAAGAGTGCTCTGGGTAGGTGGCTCTGGGCTTAGGCGGCGAGAGGGGCGTTTCCTCCCTGCCTGACGGCTCTGACGGCCAATGGGCGTCGAGGATTTTCCCTCCCCCCCCCGGGCCTCCCGACGCTGCTGTTGGTGGCTATTGACTTAATAATAATAATGTCGGTATTTGTTAAGCGCTTACTATGTGCAGAGCACTGTTCTAAGCGCTGGGGTAGATACAGGGTAATCAGGTGGTCCCATGTGAGGCTCACAGTTAATCCCCATTTTACAGATGAGGTAACTGAGGCACAGAGAAGTTAAGTGACTTGCCCACAGTCACACAGCTGACAAGTGGCAGAGCCCGGGAGTCGAACCCACGACCTCTGACTCCAAAGCCTAGGCTCTTTCCACTGAGCCACGCTGCTTCCTGCCCTTGGCTGTCCTTAGCCCTCAGTCCCGCGCCCCGACCCCTCACCCAGGGACACCAGACCCATCGCCACCCCCTCAGCCAGAACTTGGGATCTCCCGTCCCATCGCCCTCACAGCCAGAACCTGGGGCCACAGGCCATATCTGTCCCACAGCCAGGCCTGGGTGACACCGGTCCCGTCGCCCCCACAGTCAAACCTTGGGGACACCGGCCCCATCGATCCCACAGTCGGGATTGGAGGACACCCATCCCATCGCCCCCACAGCCGGGACCGGCTATTCTGGCCCCATCACCTCCACCATCAAACCCCGGGGACACCGGGCCCATCACCCTCACAGCCAGGACCGGCTACTCTGGCCCCGTCACCCCCACCATCAAACCCTGGGGACACCGGCCCCGTCGCCCCTGCAGCCGGGAGCCGGGTACTCTGGCCCCGTCACCCTCACAGTCAAACCCCGGGGACACGGGCCCCATCGTCCCCACAGCCGGGACCCAGCGCCTCCAGGCGGCCCCATGTGCCTCCCCGGCTGTGAGCTGGCGCTCTTGCGGTGGGTCGAGCTCTGCGCTTGTGCAGGCAGGGTAGGAGGGATTGTTTTGGCCCCGGAGGTCTGTTCTTTTGACTTTGAGTCTACGGGACTAAACGATTTTATGAAAATTAATCATCATTGACTACAACGGCTTGGTTAATTAGAGTGAAGCCTGCGATTAGGTGAAGGCACCATCTCAGTGGCTTTGTGAGCAGCCCCTCTCGGGGGCAGGCGGCTGCAGGGGTAGCCGTAGTGGTATTACGTATTTGCAAGGCCGGCGGACACTCCCTCCATCGATAAGCTGATCAGTGACATTTATTTAGCGCTTAATGTGGCGCGGTACAATTGAGGCAGACGTGATCCCTTCCTACAAGGAGCTTACAATGTAGTGGGGGAGAAAGACATTAAAACAAATTATAGATAGGGGAAACGGCATAGTATATGTACACGAGTGCTGTGAAGCTGGGGTGAATATCAGGTACTTAATGGCAACAGATTCAAGTGCATAGGTGATGCAGGAAGGAGAATGAGGAGAGGAAAGGAAGACTTAGTTGGGGAAGACTTCCTGGAGGAGATGTGATTTTTAGGAGTATTTTGAAGAAGGGTAGTATGATGGTCTATCGGATATCAATCAGTTGTACTTATTGAGTGCTTACTGTGTGCAGGACACTGTATTAAGCGCTTGGGAGAGTACAATATAAAAATAAACAGAAACATTCCCTGCCTATAACGGGCTTGCAGTCTAGAGGAGGAGACTGATATTAATATAAATATAGATATATGCATAAATGCTGTGGGGCAGGAGTGGTGAATAAAGGGAACAAGGCAGGGCAATGCAGAAGAGAGTGGGAAAAGAGGAAGTGAGGGCTTAGTCAGGGAAGGCCTCCTGGAGAAGATGTACCTTCAATAAGGCTTTGAAAGTGGAGAGAGTAATTTTCTGTTAGATATGAGAGAGTACTGTGTTATTCTGCGCACGGTAAGCGCTCAATAAATACGATTGAATGAGGGCGCTCCAGGCCAGAAGCAGGACGTGGGCGAGATGGCGGGGAGATAGATGAGATCGAGGTACAGTGAGTAGGGAGTTCCAGGCCAGAAGGAGGATGTGGGCGAGAGGTCATCAGCTCGTTAGGTGAGATTGAGGGACTGTGAATAGTTTGACATTGGAAGAATGAAGCATGTATGCTGGTTTGTAGTAGAAAATCAACCAGGTGAGGTAGGAGGAGGAGAGCTGCTTGAGTGCCTTAAAGCCGACGGTAAGGAGTTCTGTCTGTTGCAGAGGTGGACGGGCAACCACTAGAGGATTGTGAGGAGAGGGATGTCGACTGAGTGGTTTTGTAGAAAAATGCTCCAGGCAGCAAAGTGAAGTATGGATTGGAGTGGGGAGAGAGGAGGCAGGGAGGTCAGTGAGGAGGCAGATGCAGTAGTTGAGGCGAGATGCGGGAAGTGCTTGGATCAGCGTGGTGGCTGTTTGGATGAAATTCCCATACATTGTGGAAGTGTGGAGCATGGGAGCTTCCTTTCACAGATCTGGTCCCCATTCCCGCCCTCCACCCTTGTCCTCAGGGGGGAGGTGAGATTGGGCCACTCAAGGGAACTCCTCAAGGACCTGGCCCCTGAGGAGCAATGTCAGGGCCGCTTCCCCGGGCGCGGTGGAAACCAGGGTCTCGGTCCGTGGGAGACAAGGTCAGAGCCACCCCTCTCGGTGTTGTGGAACCTTCCAGAGACCTCGTCCTTGGGGGCCAAGGTCAAAACAACACCCCTGGGTGTGTTTGGAACTTGCAGGGACCATGTCTGTGGGGACGAGTTGAGGGCCATCTCCCTGAGTGCAAAGGAACCTACCCAGTACGTGGAACCTTCTATTCATTCATTCAATAGTATTTATTGAGCGCTTACTATGTACAGAGCACTGTACTAAGCCCTTGGAATGTACACTTGGGCAACAGATAGAGACAATCCCTGCCCATTGACGGGCTTACAGTCTAGTTGGGGGAGACAGATGGACAAAAACAAGACAAGTTAATAGCAGTAAATAGAATCAAGGGGATGTACACCTCATTAACAAAATAAATAGGGTAATAAAAATATATAGTGATGGAGCCTTCTAGTAATGGGTCTCCAGAGAGTGAGGTCTGCCCCACCCCCCCCCACGCTGTTTGAAGGAACCTACCAGGGATGGGATCCTCAGAGGGTGAGGACTGGTTAACCCTGTTGGGGCGATGGAACTTTCCAGGGATGGGGGTCTCTCCAGGGGCAGAGGTCTGGGACCCCCTTCCATGTGATGGAACCTTCTAGGGACAGGATCTCCAGGGGGTGAGGTCTGGGTTGCCCCAGCACGAGCGAGCGCTGGAACCTTTCAAGGACTGGTCGGGCACTTGCGTCGGACTCAGAGCAATGAATGCTTCCTAGAAATCGATTTTGCTGTAATGGTTTCGTGGAACTGGCGAGATTTCAGATTCATTCATTCAGTCCTATTTATTGAGCGCTTACTGTGTGCAGAGCACCGTACGAAGCACTTGGGAGAGTACAATATAGCAGTCAACGGACGCAACCCTGCCCACACTTAGAGATGGATTTTGAAAGCAGCTCTGTCATCTCGCCTATCTGCTGGAGGGCCGGGGGACACACGGGCCGGTGCCGTGAGTTATGAGGTGGGGGACGGAGGTCTGGGTCACGTGGGGCGATGGAATGGCCACATGGATGGAGGAAGGCCTTCCGGAAGTAGTGAATTTTCTGGGATGGCTTTGGAAGTATAAGGATCTGTGGCCCCGGGGGAGAGCAGGGGACGGAGGTGAGGGGCTTGCGGCAGCTGGAGAATGAGCTCAAGAGGGTGAGCCGGGTGGGCCGGGCACAGACGTCTGTTAGGACGGAGCTCCCGGAGAGCCTGGGAGCGGTTTTGTCTCCGGCTGCAAGCCGTCACTAGTCCGGTGCTCTGCACGCAGCACTCAATAAATACGAATGATTGATTGAATGATTCATATCCAGCAGACAATTACTCTCCCCACCTTCAAACCCTTATTAGAGGCACATCTCCAAGAGGTCTTCCCCGATTAAGCTCTCGTTTCCTCTTCTCCCACTCGCTTCTGTATCACCCTGATTTGCTTCCTTTATTCATCCCTCCCTCAGCACTACAAAACCTATGTACACATCTGTAATTTATTTATATTAATGTCTGTCTCCCCCTCTAGACCGTAAGACTGTTGTTGGACAGGGAAGGTGCCTACCAACTCTGTAGTACCGTAATATTGAACGGTTGATTGTTCTGTCAGATATGGAGGGGGGAGGGCGTTATAGGCCAGAGGCAGGAGGTGGGCCTGGGGTCTGCAGTGAGGTAGATGAGCTGGAGGGACTGTGAGGAGATTGGCATTAGAGGAACCAAGTGTGTGGGCCGGCTTGTAGTAGGAGATGAGGGAGGTACCGTCGGAGGGGGCGAGCTGTTTGAGCAGCTGGCATATAGTAAGCGCTTAACTATTACTATAATTATTATTATTATGAACCCTGGTCTGCCCAGTACTCTGCACACAGCAGGCTCCCAGCACAGCGCTCTGCACACGGCAGGTACCCGGCACAGCTCCCTGCACCCAGCAGGCACCTGGTACTGCGCTGTGCGCACAGCAAGCCCCCTGCACAGTGTTCTGTGCACAGCAGGCTCCCAGTACAGTGCTGTGTACGCAGCGGGTGCCAGGCACAATGCTCTGCACACAGCAGGTGCCAGGCACGATGCTGTGCACACGGCAAGTGGCCGGCACAATGCTCTGCACACGGCAGGCGCCCGGCATAGCGCCTTGTACACAACAGGCACCCGGCACAGTTCCCTGCACCCGGCAGGCGCCTGGTACTGCGCTCTGCACACAGCAATCCCCCTGTACAGTGTTCTGTGCACAGCAGGGTCCCAGCACAGTGCTCTGCGCACAGCGGGTGCCCGGCACAAAGCCCTACACACAGCAGGCTCCCGGCACAGCGCCCTGTATACAGCAGGAGCCCGGTAGAGCGCTCTGCACACTGCAGTAATGGGCTCCAGGGCAGCTGACAGTTCCCTGCAGGATTCAGGGTCTCAGTGCCGGGAGCCTCCAGACTCTTCTCCCCCACCCCCTTCCCTCGGCCCCCTCCCCAGGAAGATGCACTTATGCCAGGCGGGGGCGGAGGGTTGGGGGGCTGAGGAGGCGGGGGTCCCGGAGCAATTACGCATGTTTACGACGCCCCTTCCCCGGCTTCCGCAGAGCGCCGCCCGCAACAAATGAAGGGTATAAATCCCGGAGACATTTAGTGCCGCCGTCACCCGCGGGCGGCTCACCCGGGAGCAGGTGTGTGCGTGTGCGTGTGTGTATATGTGCACGCGTGTGCTTGCAGAGAGATTTAGGGCGGTGGCGGGCCAGTTTGTTGCCCGGGAACCTCATCGGTGGCAGGGTCAGTGTGTAAAGGGGGTTGCCTCCATGGAGACCCTCCCCAACCTCTTCCGAGATGAGCCCACTCCCACCCCATGAGGTTCTCAGGGCCGGCCGGGGTCGCGACCCCAGGGGTTTCCCTCCTTGGTCATGGCAGGTGGGGGGCGGAGGCTGCAGGCTCCTTTCCACCCCTGGCGGGCCTGAGCAGAGGGAGGAAAGGGTGGGTCAATCCGGGAGGTCCTGGGCCAGGTCGGGGGCAGGGGTTCTGCCAGCCATGCGTGCCCCCCACCCCAAACTGGGAACCCTGGGAACCCCAGACGGCAGGCCAGCCGCCTCACCGGGCCGGCGAGCCATTCAGAGTGGCCCGACCGGCAAGTGTCCGGGCGACGGCTCCCCTCTGGATCACCAAGATCAGCGGTATTGACCCCAGCGTCCTAGGCCTCAGCCTCCCCCGTCCATCTATCTCTCACTTTGTCCACCTTGTCTCTGCTTCTCTGTGTTTCTCTCTGCTTGCCTTCCTCTGTTGTCTCTCTCTATTGTCATCACCATCACCAACAGGGTAAAATAATACTGATGATATTTGTTAAGCGCTTACTATCTGCTAAGTACTGGGGTAGTTACAAGGTAAACCGGTTGCCCCACGTGGGGCTCACAGTCTTAACCCCCATTTTACAGATGAGGGAACTGAGGCCCAGAGAAGTTAAGTGGCTTGCCCAAGGTCACACAGCACACGAGTGGCAGAGCCGGGAATAGAACCCATGACCTCTCACTTCCAAGCCCGAGCTCTTTCCACTGAGCCATGCTGCTTCTCTATGCTGAGGTACTCCTGGGAGCAGAGTACTGTTCCGTGGGCAAAGCCCCGTTCGGTGAGCAGAATAGTGTCCTGGGTGCCCAGCACTGTACTGTGAGTAGAGCATGTACTGAGGACAGAGAACTACTGTGAGCAGAGCCCCGAACGGAGGGTAGGTCGAGCACCGTACTTTGGGCAGAGCCCTGTACTCTGGGCCCCTGGCGGACAAGCAGGAGAGCACTTAGTACAGTGCTCTGCACAGAGTAAGCGCTCAGGAAATACTTCTGAATGAAGTAAAAGAGGCGGGTGGTGCCGTGAGGATTTGGCCCTCTCCTCTGGACAACAGACAGATATGAATGGATCAGTCTGCAGCAGTGGAAAGAGCCAGAGAGGGGGGTAAACAAGAGCTACCACTGACAAAACCAACCGACAACAAATCCATGATGGGGAAGGGCTCTGCCCGTTTCTCCGGCCCTGCCCTTCCCCCAGCCTAGCTCCATATTCCGGGCCACCCTCCTGCACGCACACTCCCTCGCACCCAGGCAGACTCTTCACACACACACACATGCACGCACGCACAGACGCGCGCACCGAGAAACAATGACACCCACGGAGACGCTCGTGGGCACGCTCGCACAGATGCCTTACACACACACATCTGGACATGTGCCCACCACTGTTGAGGCCCCCACATGGTGCTCTCTTTCCCTGACTCCGGCGCCCACCCCCCTCCCCACGTCATCTTGCCAAACTGGCAGATGGGACGGGGACCGGGGAGAGAGTCGAAGGGCCGCTCTCCACGCAGAAGGTTCCCATGGCCTCTCCACCCCGATCCTCAGCTCCCCCGGCCCCTCAGACACGCCAACCCCAGCGCGGAGAGCCCTCGGGGTGGTCAGCCCTCGCCCTGCAGCCGAGGTGACCTTGGGGCCCGTCCCCGTCATCCCTTGCCACACGCATCGCGCTGTGGGTCGATGGCTCTGATTAATGAACTGCTAACGGCTACGGCCCGTCCCGTGGGCCCTGGGGGGACTGTCGCCTCCCTCTGTCCCTCCATCCATCTTGGGGGATGATGCCGCCACCTCCCCCTGCAGCCCCCTCCCCCAGCCGGCCCCTGGGGGAACACGATGCCCTGCCATCCCGTCCGACCCTCATCTGAGCCTCGCCCCTCACCCCGGACCGTGTCCTTGCACGGAGGCTCGTTATGGAGGGTGGGGGGAGAGGACTGGGGGACACCGAGCACCCAATGAACCCCCGTGCACTCTGAGCACCCTGTGCACCCCCTTGGACTCCGAGCACCCGGCGGCCCCCCACCCCCCGTGCACTCCGAGCACCCACCATGGTCGGCCCACAGACACCAGCCCGGGACCCTGACCCCAGCTGTGCCCCAGAACACCGAGAGGAAATGTGTGCTCACCGCCCTCCTGGCCACCCTTCCTGGAAGACACCAGCCTACACCTTGACTCTCCCCTCTCCATCCCTGCCTCTCCTCCAGTCACCCAGCATGGACCATCCCCGACCCCGGACCCTCCCCTGCCCATCTCGGCCTCTCCCTCGGGTGACCCAGCACGGATGGTCCTCCATAGATCTAACCAACCCCCTCTGGATCTGTTGGTGTTCCCCAGCCACGAGACTCCCTGTGGGGTGGAACTTTGAGTTCTCCCAACACTGGGAGACATCCTGCTTCCCACCGTTGGTCCGACTCCGCCCAGCTCCGGCCCCTCGCTCTGATGGATGCCGGCAAGTCTGTGCCCTACCTGCGTTATACTTATTTCTCGGAGAGTGTTCTGCGAGCAGCTGGAGCCTAGGAATGCCCACCGTACTCAGTAGTGATATAAATCAATCAATTCGTCCATCAGTGGGATTTATTGAGTGCTTACCGTGTTCTAAACCGTTCTAAACGCTTCTTGTCTTAGGCTGTCAAGTCACCTCCGATCCATAGTGGCTCCCTGGACACATCTCCCAGAATGCCCCACCTCCATTTGCAATCGTTCTGGTAGGGGACCCGTAGAGTTTTCTTGGTTAAAATACAGAAATGGTTTTCCATTGCCTTCTTCCACGCAGTTAACGTGACTCTCGGCCCTCAACTCCTCCTTGCCGCTACTGTCCAGCACAGGTGAGTTTTGACCTGCATCAGATTGCCTTCCGCTCACTAGCCACTGCCCAAGCTAGGAATGGAATGGGTAGGCCTCTCTTGACTCTCCCTCCTGTAGCTAAGCCGGGTAGAGTTCTGGAAGCTCTAACTGCGATCCCGAGAAGGGTCTAAACGCCTGGGAGAGTACAATACAACAGAATTGGTATCAAGGAGTGTACAGTCTAGTAGCGGTGGTCGTAGCAGCAGCAGCAGGAAGAGGAGGAGGAGGAGGAACGATATTCATGGAGGGTGGATCATGGTGGCAGGAGTTTGGCCAGAGAGGAAGGGGCCGATCTTGGGAGAAGTACATTGGAAGAAGCCCAGGTTTTAACCACTGGTTGGGCATTAGAGGTGGGAGACCCTAAGGAGAGGAAGGCGAGACCAGGATTGAATGTGTGGGATGAAGCCGCTTGGTGAGTTTTGTCCGAAAGAACGGAAAGGGTGGCAACGGGTGAGGGTTCAGGAGGGAAGATGAAGAGGTCAGTTTGAGGCATGAGCTGGAGTTTAGAGAAGCAGTGTGGCTCGGTGGAAAGAGCATGGGCTGGTGAGTCAGAGGTCGTGGGTTCTAATCCCTCCTCCACCACTTGTTTGTTATGTGACTTTGAGCAAGTCACTTAACTTCTCTGTGCCTCAGTGACCTCATCTGTAAAATGGGGATTAAGACTAAGCCCCACGTGGGACAACCTGATTACCTTGTATCTCCCCCAGCACTTAGAAGAGTGTTTGGCACATAGTAAGCACTTAACAAATACCGTCATTACTATTATTATTATTTAGCTGGAGGTGCTGGCAGGACAGTCAAGAAGCAGCGTGGCCTGATGGGAAAAGCTTGGGCCTGGGAGTCCGAGGACCTGGGTCCTAATCCTGATCTGCCACTTGCCTGCTGTGTTACCTTAGATAAATCACTTCACTTTTCCCAGCCTCAATTTCCTCATCTGTCAAGTGGGAATTAAGATTGTGAGCCCCATGAGGGGCAGGGACTGTGTCCTACCTGATTTTCTTTGTATCCATGTCATTGCTATTTTTTTATGGTATTTGTTAAGCACTTAATACGTGCCAGGCGTTGTATTAAGTGTTGGGTCAGAAACAATGTAATCGTACTGAGCGCTGGGGTAGGTATAAAATAATCAGGTTAGACATGGTTTGGCCCAAACTCAGTCCTTAATACGCATCACCATTATTATCAGTCAGGCAGTGGTAATTATAAGTGGTATAGCTTGCTGGGTGCAGAACACTCTGCTAAGTACTTGGAAGAGCACGATATACCGGAGATGGTAGACATATTTCCTGCCCACAAAGGAGCTTCCAGTCTAGAGGAGGAGGTTACAGTCAAGAGGGTGATGGGAGATGTTCAGGAGGCAGGAGGAGATGTGGGATTGCGAGAGTGGGGCTGGGAAGCTGGATTTCAAAGTTGCAGGTACAGAGGTGGATGAAGCTTAGGAGGGTGGGGGTACAACCGACAAGGCCGCCGCTGCTCAGGGGCGGGAGGCCGAGAAGGAGGAGGAGGAGGCAGGAAACGAAATCGAGAGGGATCGGTCGGAGAGGCCGGAGGAGAAACGGTTCAGTGCTGTACCAGCAAAACCGAGGCCTGACGACGGGATTTGGAGGGGGAGAGGGTGGCCAGGGGAGGCCAAGGCAGTGGAGGCTGAGGTGGGTCAGGGCGCGAGGCAGTGGAGGCTGAGCTGGGTGAGGGGAGCGAGGCAGTGGAATGTGTCTGCTTATTGTTATAGTGTACTCTACCAAGCGCAGTGCTCTGTACACAGTAAGCACTCGATAGCACATATTAAGTGCTTAACAAATACCATAAAAAAAAAAAAAGCAATGACATGGATACAAAGAAAATCAGGTAGGACGCAGTCCTTGCCCCTCATGGGGCTCACGATCTTAATCCCCACTTCACAGAGAAGCAGCGTAGCTCAGTGGAAAGAGCCCGGGCTTGGGAGTCAGAGGTCATGGGTTCGAGTCCCGTCTCTGACACTTGTCAGTTGTGTGACTGTGGGCAAGTCACTTCTCTGGGCCTCAGTTACCTCATCTGTAAAGTGGGGATGAAGACTGAACCTCACGTGGGACAGCCTGATTACCCTGTATTTACCCCAGCGCTTAGAACAGTGCTCTGCACATAGTAAGCGCTGAAATACCAACATCATTATAAATACGAATGAGTGAGTGGAGGCCGAGGCTGAGATGGGTGAGGTAACGGAGGCCAAGGGGGGGCAAGGCAGCAGAGGACGAGGAGGGCAAGGGGGAAGGGCAGAGAGGGGGCCCTTGGGACGTAGGTTTGAGGAGGCCGCTGGTGACCTTAGAGTGGAGGGGTGGCCGGCCAGGCTGGTGAGGTTGGAGGAGAGCATGCTTCGAGTCGAGGTCCAGACGACCGTGAGTGTATCCGGCTTTGGGATCGGGGTGGGACCGAGAGCAGGGAGATGGGAGCTGGTTGAGACTTCCGTAGGACGGGGGAGACTTGGGTGGGATGGAAAGCGAAGGGGAAGAACAGCCATCAGAGGCTGAGAGTTTGAAAATGGCAGTCAGGCGGCGGGGTAGGGAAACAGTACAGGGGCGATGACTGTAGGAGGGGGGCAGATTCAGAGGCACAGGCTGAGGGTAAGCCTCTCTGGAGAAATGGCTGGAGACCTGAAAAAAAACCCAGAAAGGAGAAGGAGACACAGGCACTCTGGAAGGTCACTGTTGGTGCTTTTAGTTTGACCAACGGAGGAGTTAGCCAGGTGGTCAGAGGTGAGGGAGCCTCTACGTAGTGCTCTGAATAGAGCTGATGTTAGAGTAGGGTTGCAACCTGTTCTGTTGTCAGTTGGTCAGCCCCTCATCCGGTATAATAATGTTGGCATTTGTTAAGCGCTTACTATGTGCCGGGCACTGTTCTAAGCACTGGGTTAGACACAGGGGAATCGCGTTGTCCCACGTGGGGCTCACAGTCTTAATCCCCATTTTACAGATGAGGTAACTGAGGTACCGAGAAGTGAAGTGACTTGCCCACAGTCACACAGCTGACAAGTGGCAGGGGCACTCACTGCCTTTAAGTTTGTACCACTGTGCTGAGCACCCGCTGTTTGCAAGACTCTGTAAAGGGAACCTGCAGTGTGCAGAGCTCTGTGCTGGGCATCTACTATAGTCACATAGATGTGCTGGGCCCTGCCTGTATTCAGGTAGCTGTGCAGGGCGTCTCTTGTGTGTAGAGAGTTGTGCTGGGCGCCTGCAGTGTGCAGAGTGCTGTTCTAGGAGTCTCTGGCGTACAGAGCACTGTGCTGGGCACCTGCTGTGTGCAGAGTGCTGGACTGGTTACTTGGAGAACAGAGAATAGAAGAAAAATAGCGTTGGTTTTTGTTAAGCGCTTACTATGTGCAGAGCACTGTTCTGAGTGCTGGGGTAGATACAGCATAATCAGGTTGTCCCGTGTGAGGCTCATGGTCTTAATCCCCATTTTACAGATGAGGGAACTGAGGCCCAGAGAAGTTAAATGACTTGCCCACAGTCACACAGCTCACAAGTGGCAGAGCTGGGATTCGAACCCATGACCTCTGACTCTCAAGCCTGGGCGCTTGCCACTGAGCCACGCTGCTTCCCCACGGTCCCTGCCCTTGAGAAACTACAATCCAAAGGAGGAGTACAAAGCCTGTTACTTGTCTAATACTGATAGTGGTGGTAGTATTTATTAAGCACTTACTGTATGCAGAGCACTGTACGGACCACTGGGAGAGAATACACAGAGTAGAAATTAGACACGGTCGACGTCCCTTTGGGGGGGCTCACATGTAGTAATAAACCAACATCTAAATTCATAAAATAATAATAAATAGTGGTATTTGTTGGATATTTACAATGTGGGAACAGCGCTAAGGTAGACACAAGATAATCAGGTCCCACATGGGGCTCGCAGCCTAAGTAGGAGGAAGAACAGGTATTGAATCCCCATTTTGCAGAAAAAGGAACTGAGGCACAAAGAAGTGAAGTGACAGAAGTGAAGTGACTTAGCCAAGGTCACAGCAGGCAAGTGGTGAAGCAGGGAATAATAATAATAATAATAATAATAATGTTGGTATTTGTTAAGCGCTTACTATGTGCCGAGCACTGTTCTAAGCGCTGGGGTAGACACAGGGGAATCAAGTTGTCCCACGTGGGGCTCACAGTCTTAATCTCCATTTTACAGATGAGGGAACTGAGGCACCGAGAAGTTAAGTGATTTGCCCAAAGTCACACAGCTGGCAAGTGGCAGAGCTGGGGTTCGAACCCATGACCTCTGACTCCACAGCCCGTGCTTTTTCCAGTGAGCCACGCTGCTTCCCTAGATATGTAGCAGAGCTCAGGTGCTTCTCATGACTCCTGGGCCTGAACTCTTTCTACTAGGCCACACCGCTTCCCTAGATATGTAGCAGAGCTCAGGTGGTTGGTGGAGGATCTGACGAAGGAGAAGGGGTCGAGTAGGGAAGGTCACCGGAAAGAGGCGGACAGCAGGTGATCCGACCAAGAAGCTCATGGTCAAGTCGGGGAGGCGGACATTAAAATCACTGGCAGATGGGACAAGGGGGAGTGGGTAGGGTCTGGACATAGGTGCTGCGTGGGGAGGGGGGAATCGAAGAGCTTTGAGGGGTTCAGACCCAAGTGCTCAAAGGATGCAGAAGGGAGGTTGAATAGGGAGGTGAGGTGAGAGGCTAGTCAGAGGAGGTTTCCTTGAGACCGTAAACACTCTGTGGGCAGGGAACGTGGCTACCCACCAACTCTGTTGTATTGGATTCCTTCGAGAGCTTAGTATGGAGAAGCAACGTGGCTCAGTGGAAAGAACCCGGGCTTGGGAGTCAGAGGTCATGGGTTCGAATTCCGCCTCTGCCACTTGTCAGCTATGTGACTGTGGGCAAATCACTTCACTTCTCTGTGCTCTGTTACCTCATCTGGAAAATGGGGGTTAACTGTGAGCCTCACGTGGGACAACCTGATTACCTAGTATCTACCCCAGCGCTTAGAACAGGGCTCTGCAATTAGTAAACGCTTAACAAATACCAAAATTTTAATTGTTTTTATTATTACAGAGCTGCGCACGCAGTAACTGCTCAATAAATACCACTGATTCTTGGAGATGTGATTTTGAGTGCAGTAAATGACACCTCCTGCCCTCGGCCCGTGGCCCCGGGGGGCCCAAAAGGTCCCCGGAGGAGCCCCTGCCCCCCTCCCCCTGCCCCCGCCCCCCGCCCGACGCGTTCAGCGCGGTCCCGCACTGCCATCTAGCGGCCGCGCCTGCGGGTTGGCGGCGGTCGATTATCCGAACGAATCGAGCTGGGGGAGGGCTACAAGTCAGGTGTGTTGGAGGCTCCATCCTAAACCTTGAAGAGTATCGAGTGCCCTTACTATCATTATCGATACGATCTGGGGGCCCTGGCAAAGTGACAACCTGATGCCAAAGCTCTGAGGAGAGCCCCACCCCCCCCACCCCACCCCGGACATCCATCCAGACCTGACCCCGGGCCTGGGCCAGGGGGAGGGAGAACAGGCCCCAGGAACTTCATCAGCAACAGCGGGAACAGAATCAATCAATGCTTTTTACTGAGCACTTACTGTGTAAGAAGCACTGTACTAAGCATTATCCCATACTTATCACAGTTCTGCCACTTGTCAGCTGTGTGACTGTGAGCAAGTCACTTAACTTCTCTGGGCCTCAGTTACCTCATCTGTAAAATGGGGCTGAACGGTGAGCCTCACGTGGGACGACCGGATTACCCTGTATCTACCCCAGCGCTTAGAACAGTGCTCTGCACATAGTAAGCGCTTAAATACCAACATTAATATTAAGCACTTGGGAAAGCAAAAAACAATAGAATTGGTAGGTCAATTGATCACTTATATTTATAGTGCACTTACTGTTTGCAGAGCACTGTACTACTACTCATAATAATGTTGGTATTTGTAAAGTGCTTACTATGTGCAGAGCACTGTTCTAAGTGCTGGGGTAGATACAGGGTAATCAGGTTGTCCCACCTGAGGCTCACAGTCTTCATCCCCATTTTGCAGATGAGGGAACTGAGGCCCAGAGAAATTAAGTGACTTGCTCACAGTCACACAGCTGACAAGTGGCAGAGCTGGGATTTGCACCCATGACCTCTGACTCCCAAGCCCGGGCTCTTTCCACTGAGCCACGCTGCTTCTCTGAGCACTTGGGAGGGTACAGTGTTAGAGAGTTGGTAGATATCTTCCTTGCCCACAAGGAACTTAAAGTCGAGAAGGGGAGACAGACATTAATATAAATAAATGAATTATGGCTATGTTCATAATTGCTGTGGGGCCGAGGGAGAGGTTAATAAGGAGTGAAAATACAAATGGAAGGGAATGCAGAGGGGTGTGAGAGAATAGGAATTCATTCTATCATTTTTTTAGAGCGCTTACATTAGTTTCCTCATCTTGAAATGGGGATTGAGAATGTGAGTCCCACGTGGGACAGGGACTGTGTCCAACTCGATTTGCTTGTATCCACTCCAGTGCTTAGTACAATGCCTGGGACATAGTACATGCCCAATAAATATCAGAATTATTATTATTATGTGCAGAGCACTGTACTAAACACTGGGGAGAGTTCAATATAGCAATAAACAGACTTATTCCCTGCCCACAACAAGCTTACAGTCTAGAGGGAGAGACAGACGATATAAATAAATAAATGACAGATATGTATATAAGTGCAGTGGGGTTGGGCGGGGGAATGAGAAGGGAAGGAAGTCAGGGATACGTGCAGAAGGGAGTGGGAGAAGAGGAAATGCGGACTTAGGGAAGGCCTCTTGGCGGAGACGTGCCTTCAATAAGGCTTTGAAAGTGGGGAGAATGATCCTCTGTTGTTTGCCAGAAAGACAGATGAGATCGAAGTACAGTGAATTGGTTGGTGTTAGAAGAGTGAGGTGAGTGTGTTGGGTTGTAGTCGGAGAGCAGTGAGTTAAGATAGAAAGGGGCAAGATGATTGAGTGCTTTAAAGCAGATGATAAGGAGTTTCTAATTGATGCGGAGGTGGACGGGAAATCACTGGAGTCTTTTGAAGAGTGGGGAGATGTGAACTGAATGGATTTGTAGAAAAATGATCTATCTGGGCAGCAGAGTGAAGTAGGGACTGAAGTGGGGAGAGGCAGGAGGCAGTGAGGTCAACAAGGAGGCTGAGGCAATAATAATAGTAATAATTTTAAGTGCTTCCTATGTGCCAAGCACTATACTAAGTGCTCGGGTAGATACAAGATAATCAGGCCCCACTTGGGCCTCACAGTCTAAGGAGGAGGGAGAACAGGTATTGAATCCCCATTTGGCAGATGGGGGAACTGAGTAGATCAGTGACTTGCTCAAGGTCCCACAGCAGACAGTCAGACAAGATTAGAACCTGGGTCCTCTGACTCTTAGGCTTGTGTTTTTTCCACTAGGCCACAATGCTGATGGGATGCAGAGATTTGGAATGGGCAACTGCTGCGTGCAGAGAGGTGGAGCGGGCACTGCCAGCTGATCGGCTCAGGATGGAGAGGAGGGGAAGAAGGAAGGGGGGGTGGAGGAGGAGATGGAGGAGGAGATGATGGAGAAGGATTTTGACTGTTGAGGGTTCTGGTGGAGGAGGTGGTCTGGGGCCGGCAGCTCCCCTCCCCAAAGATGCTGGAGGACCCGGAAGAGCCATTCCCTAACTGCCCCCTCGTCGAGCTCCCTGGTCTGGTGCCCCCAGACAGAGGGTCCCCACTCTTCCCCAGAGGCACCAAGAGGAGGCGAGGACTCCAGGATAGAGGCACCAGGAGCTGCCCCCATCCTCCAACACCCCGGCATCACCCAACTCAGAAAACTCCCTGAGGGAGCAGATGCCACCACAGACTATGTTCTGTGGGCTACCTGCTGGCATCCGGCCTTAGCCACAAGAGGGGCCAGACACTTCCTTCCTGACTCGCTCAGGAGGCCACCAGCAGGGGAGCTGAGCAGAGTGAAGTGAGCCTTTGCACTCTGGTTTCTGAACACCACTCCATCTCTCCATATCTCTTCATTCAGTCGTGTTGATTGAGCATTTACTCTATGTAGAGCACTGTACTAAGCGCTTGGTAGAGTACAAAACAAAAATAAGCAGACACATTCCCTGCCCCCAACAAGTTTATAGTCTAGAGGAGAAGAGACAGACAATATAAATGAATTACAGACATGTAAATAAGTGCTGTGGAACTTGCAGGGGGGAATAACAAAGGTAGCGAGTCAGGGTGACGCAGAAGGGAATGAGAGAAGAGGAAAGGGAGACTTAATAAGGAAGGCCTCCTGGAGGAGATGTGCCTTCAATAAGCTTTGAAGGGAGGGAGAGTAGTTCTCTGTCAGAGTGTGAGGAGGGAGGGTGTTCCAAACTAGAGGCAGGATGTGGGCTGGGGGTCAAAGGCAAGATGGAGGCACAGGGAAGTTGGCATTAGAGGAGCTAAATGTGCAGGTTGGGTTGGAGTGGGACAGTAGTTTTATTTCCCCATCTTTCTTCATCTCTTCCCCATCTTTCTTCATCTTTTCCCCCTCTTTCTTCATCTCTCCCATCTCTGCGTTCACCTCCCCATCCTTCTTCCCGTGTCTATCTTTTTCATTCAATCATCCATTCAGTCATATTTATTGAGCACTTATGGTGTGCAAAGCACTGTACTAAGCACTTGGGAAGTACAGTCAGCAACAGATAGAGAGAATCCCCACCCAGCAACGGGCTTACAGCCTAGAAGGGGGAGACAGACAACAAAACAAGTAGACAGGCATTGTCAACCATCAAAATAGATAAATAGAACCATAGATAAATGCACATCATTAATAAAATAGAGCAATCAATAGGTACAAATATATACAAGTGTTGGGGAGAGGGTAAGGGGGTAGCACAGAGGGAGGGAGTAGGGGCGATGGGAAGAGGAGGAGGGGCAGAGGGAAAGAAAGGGCTCAATATGAGAAGAGTCCTGGAGGAGGTGAGTTCTCAGTAGGGCTTTGAAGAGGGAAAGCGAGTTAGTTTGGCACATGTGAGGAGAGAGGACATTCCAGGTCAGAGGTAGGACGTGGGCCAGGGGTCGAAGGTGGGACAGGCGGGAATGAGGCACAGTGAGGAGGCTAACGGCAGAGGAGCGGAGTGTGGGCTGGGCTGTAGGAGAAGGGAGGTGAGGTAAGAGGGGGCAAGGTGATGGAGAGCTTTGAAGCCAATAGTGAGGAATTTTTGCTTCATGCGAAGGTTGATAGGCAACCACTGGAGATTTTTGAGGAGGGGAGTGACATGCCCAGAACGTTTCTGCAGAAAGATAGTCTGGGCAGCGGAGTGAAGTATAGACTGGAGCAGGGAGAGACAGGAGGATGGGAGATCAGAAAGGAGGCTGATACAGTAGTCCGGTCGGGATATTATGAGAGATTGTACCAGCAAGGTAGCAGTTTGGACGGAGAGAAGAGGGCAGATCTTGGCAATGTTGTGAAGGTGAGACCGGCAGGTTTTGTTGACAGATTGGATGTGTGGGATGAATGAGAGAGCAGAGTCAAGGATGACACCGAGGTGGCGGGCCTGTGAGACGGGAAGGATGGCAGTGCCGTTTTACAGTGATGGGAAAGTCAGGGGAAGACAGGGTTTGGGAGGGAAGATAAGGAGCTCAGTCTTGGACATGTTGAGTTTTAAGTGGCGGGTGGACATCCGGGTGGAGATGTCCTGAAGGCAGGAGGAGGTACGAGCCTGGAGGGAGGGAGAGAGTACGGAGGAAGAGATGTAGATTTGGGTGTCATCTGCGTAGAGATGATAGTTGAAGCCGTGGGAGCGAATGAGTTCACCAAGGGCCATCTCTCCTTTCAAGACTCCCCATCTCCGTCATCTCTCTCTCTTCCTTCATCTCTCCTCATCTTTATCCACATCACCTCTGTCTCTCCATTTCCCCTTCTTCTCTCCCTCAGTGGCCTTCCCCTTCTCTCTCGCTCTCTCTCTCCCCCTCCTCCGCCCTCCCCCCCAAACCCGCCCCTCCCCCTGGCTCTTTGGAGGAGGGGTTACCGGGCAGCTCGGACTGTTGGAGAGAGAGAAGCAGGGTCGGGGGCCTTGTGTTGGGAGCAGGAGGGTGAAATAGACCAGCCTGGGCTGGCATTAAGGCAGTCGGGGGTGGGGAAGGAGGGGTTCTGGGCAGCTTCTTCCCAGCCCCCACACTCTACCCCCCATCCTCAGCCCTTCCCTTCCCATCATGACTCCAGCTTGGCTTTTGCGGGTGGGAGAGAGCCACCTTGGGGGGTGGAAGAGGGGTAGTGGGGTAGGCCAGGTCTGGCCGGGAAAGGAGACTTAGGCAGGAAAGCCCCAGCTCCGCTCCCCGAAGGCCAGCTGTGAGTGGCAGGAGTGGCAGAAGTGGGGATTTTCCAAGGCAAGAGGTTGAGGGGAGGGAGGAGGCCGGGATCAGGGGAAAAGGGACAGAAATCAGGCAGAGGCAAGAGGTGGGGGTGGGGAGCGGCAACATCGCTGATATGCCCCCACCCACTCCCGACCACAGGAAACCTGGAGGTGCCGCGGCCGCCTAAATGCCATCCAACCCCCAGAAGAGGAAATTCAAGGGGAGGGCCCAGCTCCCGAAGGGCCTGAGGTGTTAATAATTGTGGTCTTTGTCGAGTGTTTTCTTTGTGCCAAACATTAACAACTGTGGTGTTTGTTAAGGGCTTATTATGTGATGAGCATTAATAATTGTGGTATTACATGGTGCTTCATGTGATGCTTAAATGTGCTTAAAATCACAGTGTGCCAAGCACTGTACTTAAGCAGTGGAATAGATAGAAGATCATCGGATCCCATAAGGGGCTCACACTGTAAGTAGGAGGGAGACCATATATTGAATTGCCATTTTACAGATGAAGGATCTGAGACCCAGAGAAGCAAAGTGGCGTGCCCAAGAACACAAAAGGCGAGTGGCAGAGGCAAGATTAGAACCCAGGTCCTCTAATTCCCAACCTGGTGCTCCTTCCATTACGCCGTGCCGCTTCTCTAGCATTGTGCCAAGCGCTGGGGCAGAGTCGGGATCATCACCTCAGACACGGTACCCGGCTCGCAGTCGAAAGGGGAGCGGGCACGGGTAATTCATCTCCATTTTACAGATGAGGAAGCAGATGCCCAGAGGAAGGGAAGTGACTTACCCAAGGTAATACTGATGGTATTTGTTAAGTGCTTAATATGTGCCAAGAACTGTTCTAAGTGCTGGAGTAGATACAAGGTGATCAGGTTGTCCCACGTGGGGGCTCACTTTCTTAATCTCCATTTTCCAGCTGAGGTGACTGAGACACAGAGAAGTTAAGTGGTTTGCCCAAGGTCAAACAACAGACAAGTGGTCGAGTGGGGATTAGAACCCACGACCTCCGACTGCCAAGCCCGTGTTCTGTCCACTAAGCCACTGTGCTTCAAGGTGACACCGCAGGCTCATGGCGGAGCCGGGATTAGAACCCAGGGCTCCCGAGCCCCGGTTCCGTGGTCTTCCCGCCAGGGGTGCTGTAGTAATAATAATAATGATAATGTTGGTATTTGTTAAGCGCTTACTATGAGCTTCCCTAATGCTCAGTGGAAAGAGCTGGGGCTTGGGAGTCAGACGTCATGGGTTCAAATCCCGCCTCTGCCCCTTGTCAGCTGTGCGACTGTGGGCAAGTCTCTTCACTTCTCTGGGCCTCAGTTCCCCCATCTGTCAAATGGGGATTAACTTGATTCTATTTATTGTAATTGTTCTTGTCTGTCCGTCTCCCCGGATTAGACTGTAAGCCTGTCAAAGGGCAGGGACTGTCTCCATCTGTCACTATCTGTCACCGATTTGTACATTCCAAGCGCTTAGTCCAGTGCTCCGCACATAGTAAGCGCTCAATAAATACTATTGAGAAGCAGCATGGCTTAGTGGAAAGAGCCTGGGCTTGGGAGTCAGAGGTCATGAGTTCGAATCCCCACTCTGCCCCTTGTCAGCTGTGCGACTGTGGGCAAGTCACTTAACTTCTCTGTGCCTCAGTGACCTCATCTGTAAAATGGGGATTAACTGTGACTGATCACGTGGGACAACCTGATGACCCTGTATCTACCCTAGCGTTTAGAACAGTGCTCTGCACAGAGTAAGCGTTTAACAAATAATAATGTTGGTATTTGTTAAGCGCTTACTCTGTACCAAGCACCGTTCTAAGTGCTGGGGAGCATCCAGGGTGATGAGGCTGTCCCCGTGAGGCTCCCAGTCTTCACCCCCGTTTTCCGGAGGAGGTCACTGAGGCCCAGAGAAGTGAAGGGACCGGCCCAAAGTCACCCAGCCGACAGGTGGCGGAGCGGGGATTGGAACCCACGACCTCGGACTCCCCAGGCCGGGCCCTCTCCGCGTCGCCTCGCCGATTGTGGCAACCTGGTCCGGCCGCCCCGATAAACACTGACACGTGGGCGGAGCCCCCGCCCCTGTGACGTCCCAGGGGCGGGGTCCCGGGGGCGGGGCGGGGGGCGCCTATATGTAAGTGCCCGGTGGCGCCCCGCCCCCTCCCGCCGCCACCGCCGCAGGACCGACCGTCTGTCCGTCCGTCCGTCCGTCCGTCCGTCGGTCGCCCCGATGGCCCTGAGACGCGCCGTTCCCGCGCTGCGCGCCGCCTCCGCCCTCGGCCCCCGCCCGGCCCTCCTGTCCACGGCCGCCCCCGCCCCCCGCCAGCAGACGCCCGCGCCGCCCGGCGGGACCCCCGGGGACGCCCCCCGCCTCGACCCCCCGCCGCCCGTGGACTTCCACAACCCGCGCGAGGCCTACCGCAGCCGCACCACCGCCCAGCTGGCCCGGAGCCTGCTCGTCCTGCGACTCTGCGCCCTCGACCGGCTCGTGGACCGCAACGAGCAGGTGCCCACCGGGCCTGAGGGCCACCGGGGTCAGCCGGAGGCCGCGGTGGACCGGGGCGGCGGGGGGGAAGGGTTCGGAGGGAAGTAATAATCATCACGTCGGTATCTGTTAAGCGCTTACTCTGTGCAGAGCACTGTGCTAAGCGCTGGGGGAGATACAGGGTCATCAGGTTGTCCCACATGAGGCTCATAGTCTTCATCCCCATTTGACAGATGAGGTCACTGAGGCCCAGAGAAGCAAAGTGACTTGCCCACCGTCACACAGCTGACAAGTGGCAGAGCTGGGAAAGTTGAGCGGCGGCCGTGCCTGGCGTCAAACAGGGC